>NW_022060596.1:600000-1187524 GCF_003285725.1 Scaptodrosophila lebanonensis | reverse complement strand
GGGTCCTTCGTGATGACGCTGTTGTTGCTGCTCATTATCACGGCACTTCTGGCCTGCAGAGCTGCAGACAGGGGTGGGAAGTTTGTGCTCACAACACTTTGGCTGCCCACGGTGGGCGATGGCGTTGTCGAAGTCATAGCTGAAACGGACGGTCGCCCGAATGGATATTCAGCTACGCGGCTGTAATCAAACCATCAGAATCATTGGACATTGGAGTCGAACTGGGCAAGACTTGAACCGTAACCTACCTGGGCGTAAAGGAAACAGAGGCCCGTCGCTGCTCAGTAAAGTTGGGCATTAAACGTTTCATGCCAGCTTCGCCGCTATCCACAGTATTCTGATGTCTTATGCCCAGATTACGTTGAAGGCGTTCGGCCACATCGCTGCCGTTTCCGTCCGATGAGGTGCTGTGGCGACACGAGATCTCAGCATACACCTTGTTACGAATAAGACATATACTCACCTGGTCAATCGTTGTGTGTTGCCCTTGACATGACCGATGCTCATGCCTGCAGTTGTGGTTATAGCTGTGTCTGTGCTGCTATTGGCGCCTGTGGATGGCGCTGTCATTGTGGGTCCTGTATCGCTATCCTGCTCCCACGGACAAACTGAGAGCTTCACCTGGGCAGCTGCTGTGCTTGTGGGGGGCGGCGCAACAGGCTCATCCCAGGGGCAGACGGCGCTGGCAGCCGCACCGGCCACAGTCTCAACTGTGGTCTCTAGGCGTGCTGGCTTCGTCTTTGGTGTCTCTCTGTTCAAGGGGGGCAAGAGGACAAAATGTGTAAAGCGATTTCTTAAATCTGTGCTGGGGGGATTTTAGCGAGCAACACAAAAATGCAAATACGCAACACTTAGAGAGTCGTTTTAAAATAGGTTGTTGCTCTTGGAGTGTTGCACTTGATATGGAAACACATAGATCAAAGGTGGGTGGATTTTTTGAGCTATTTACAGTCAAAACGGAAGATATATTATAAAATTGGCTTAGAGTAGATGGCGCGACGGCGTATTGAATGTAGATCCAGTGCTAGCTCCGAGATCTTGCCGATCTCTGGAGATCTATGCTTCTGCATCTGCATCGGAATCGGCATCGGCATCTGCATCTTATGCTCCAGCCCACAAAAAGACCACAAAACGAGCACACAACAGCGACGAGCATACGAAAGCAAAATGAAACACAGACAGCGATAGAGTTCCATAAATGGAAGGGCGGGTAAACGCTGTACAAAGGCGAAACCAAACTAATAGTATACGAGTATGTTGTTGTTGTATATTTGTAGAAGCGTGGGCATTAAATGGGGCTGTGAATGCTTGTGTTTATGTACAACTGAGCAGCAAAAACTAAATATATATATATTAATTGTTTGTGTGTGTGTGGGGGGGGGGGGGGGGGGTGTGGTATTTTGGGACACTCTCCTAATAATATGTCTTCCCCACGTTTGCAGAACTCTCTCCCTCTCTCTCTCAACTTTTTCAAAATGTTGTGGGCTTTATTTCAGTTAATGCAAAAATAATAACTTTATTCAAACTTATACAATAGATAGATAGTTGCTCTGACAATGCTAGAGATTTTACTATGCAGTTAAGACGAATTTAAAGATTCATTTTCTTCCACTTCTTGGCTACTCCATTTCAAAATTGTAAACGATCACCAGACTGAGTTCCAACAAGAAATGATTGAATGAAAACTACTGGGAATCTTAATGATAAGAAATATTATTCAAAATAGTTTGTGTGAATTAAAGGAAATCTCCTAAATAGGAGATTCTAGAAAATGAATTGTATCTCTCTATGCTTCGCAATAGCTTTCGGTCCTAAGACCTATGATGCATAGAAAATCGTCAGCTCACCCTGCAGGATACATCTTGAATGGGGGAGGACCTTTACAAACATATACAAGTTTATAATGAATGATGATTATGTAAAGAAGCACACACACACACACACACACATGGGTCAACTGGACAACGGACTGTATGTACAGGGTGCGCCATCTTTTATGTCGGTATGTAGATATTGAATAACTTTGTCATTAGTGAACCGATTGATGATGTTTGCATACCGACATAAAAGATTGCGCACCCTGTATATAGGACGCATAATAATGTATAATGTGAATACTATATTGTACAACGGCATGTTAGAAGAACAATAGGCAGGCGTAGGAGAAGTAGGGAAAGTTCTATGGATGCGCACAGACAGACAATTATACAGAATTGATAGACAATGTACAAGTATGTGCAGTACAGACACATACATACCTACACACACACACACACACACACAGACACACACACACGTACACATGGACAACAACAACAATAAAAGGCAGTGTAACAAGATTGAGAGAGTGGGATAGTGGTAAGAGCGAGAGGGCGAGCGAGCGGAGGAACGGGCGACAGAGAATAAAGAGAATTTTGCTTATTGAAGGACCAAATTGAATTGAACAGTGTATTTAAAAAAGAATAGGAAGTACATATTTGTAGTAGTTTCAAAGTGTTTGAAGAGTTCAGTTTGTTTTTGGGAGGGGATGTTGGATTAATTGATTTGTCAAAAAACAATTCGAAACAAAAATTTCTTACGGAAGTGTCTGTAAACTACTTTCGCGATTCCCGTAGGCAGCATAGATTCCGGCATCAATGACCGCCATGTGGCGCTGCGGCATATCGCCCCGGTAAATGGAATCGCTACTGCAGTGCGTGTGACATGACATACATTATGAGTTATACATATTTATTATATATATATATGTGTATATATATATACGAGTATATATATATGAATGTAACATATTTATTATCAGTTGTTTTATTAGGCGTTGCAATTATCAATTTTCAATGGATTTCAATTTCATGGGTGGTTATTTGCGATTTGCGATTGCGATTGCAATTTGCGTTTTGTGGTCATGTGGAAAAGAAAAAACGAAATGAGAAATGTTAATACCAAAGAAACACTTGGAAATCAAATATCCAAAAAATGTTCTCTAGAAAAAAGAGCAAAATAGGATAATCACTCTGCAATGCATTTGCAATTTGCTCAAAAAAGCATTTAGACAACACACATACACACGCGCGCTTTCACACACACACACACACACGCAGAAATACAAAAAAATCAACCAAATCAAATTATAAATGAAACTTGAAAACACAGCTAAAATGCCAAATATCATACACACTCCCTCATACACACCCGGCCGATGGACATAGAGTACTCACCTGTAGGGTATCTCACTGAGATTGCTCTGAGAGTGTGAGTGCGGCACCTTAGAGCCGGCATCCTTGTTCACTCCAATCACGGCCAGCTCGTGAGCGGAGCCCGTGAGGCTACGATCACTGCCGCGACGTCGTGACAGATTGCCCGGCGGTGGAGCCTGCATCATGGAGCCACTGCCACTGCCACTCGTTCCCTTTGCCGCATCGCCCAGATTCGGCTGACTAGAGAGAGCTGCCGTCATCTTCTTCTTGGCACCGCTCACGCCACCGAAGTTGAAGAAGCGCTTCTTGTGCGACGGTTGAATGCCAGTCTCCAGCAGTCGTTTGTAGTGATCGGAGCGTATGAAGCGTGGATAGCAGTCCTTCTTTAGTAGGAGCATATAGATATGCTCGGATGCCGAGTCGAATGTGAAGCGAGAAGGGTTCTTAAGACCGCGCAGAACACTCTCCATAGTCTTTCCATCGATGTTGATCTCGCAGGGAGCACCAGGCTTGAGAAACTCTCTGCAATAGATGAAAAGTACAGTCAACAAACAGAAGCCATGTTTGGGATAAGTCTACCTAAGGCGGAAACTAAACTTATTTTGAGGCTATGTCAAGCTCAGGGCCTGGATTTATTTGTGGCTAAGGAGGTCGATACACGACTGACCAGGACACGTTACTTACTCGTATATCTCATTGACCTTGCGAGCCACCTGCGAGTGTGCTGAGCGACGTAATCGATTCACCGCTATCCAGAAACGTATATTCTCGTGCGAATACTCCTTCTCTAAAAAGGATGTGAACTCTTGGAGACCCGTCGGATCTGATACAAGCTCTTCAATGGAAATGGCCCAGCGTTTGACGCGCTTTTCTGTGGGCACATCGACAAATGTATTGTTTAGCTGCCAGAAGGCAATATCCTCGGTGACCCATGGATTGGAGGGTAGTGCTGGCTGCAAGAAGAAGTCGTACTCTGTGAAGGTTTCCGAGTAACAGACGAGCGACTCGCAGGCCTGTGACATCTTCATTCGTGTGCGATTTAGCGATTTGCCTAAATAGTCCACCTCGCGTTGCACATCGTCGACAGTCTTCTTCTTATTGGGCTTGAGGCCCTGGCGATCGCGCGACGGCACCGGACAGGGCTCCAGCGGCGTGAATTGGCCGGGTGGTGGACGGTGTACGCGCCAGTAAGCGCGCTCCTGCGAATCCCCTACAATCTTATCGCCCTTCTTGCGCTCCTTGGCCAAACGCACTTGCTCCTCAGCTTGCATCGAGATAAAATCCCATTTTCCCTTAAGATTCTTGTGCAGAGAAGCGAGCGCTTCGGCTTCATAGTCCTCTAATGCGTGGCGTTGTTTGTTACGCAACGAGCGCTTGGCCAAATAGATGGCGTATTCAACGTTATCGGGCGCCTTGTGCTGCCAGGGCCAGTAATAGGGCGTCTGGAAGCGATATAGCGACGAGTCGTCCTTAACGGCCAACGTCTTTGAGTCGTTGACGGGAAAGAAATAGCCATGCAGGCATAGCTGGTTCGCGATGTTCAGCGCCTCAGACTCCTCAATTTGTAAGCGATCCATTAGCCACTCAATAAGATCGTAACCTAACCGAATAAAAGAAGTTGCACATGATTTGCACTGTCATTGATGTTCGCTAATCGAATTGGTCGCATCCACTTACCCATAAATGCATATGGTATGGAGGTAAGGAACATCTTCTGCTGCCGCACAGGCACACCGTGCTCCTGGTCCTGCATCTCGCGCACTAACGCCTCCATCTGTAATATGAAAAAAAAAATGCATTGCATTAGCGTGGGAGCTAAATTGAATGAAGCGAATGTACCAAGTTAATTGGCCCCCAAGGTCTAAGTGTGGTAAGGGTATGGAAATGACTGTGGGCTAACTGCCCCCTCCTCCTTGCTTGCCACCGGTAAGCCACACAGTTAGCAGTCACAATAATTGAGTCCAAGGATGTAAGCAGTCGTACGTGCATGTTTTAGCATAAATTTGCAGCTCTTGCTTTAGTAACGACGGCAGCATCGATGGCCACAATGTAGGCACGCTTTGTACCGCCTCAAGGTTATCAAAGTTGCAGCTGTCTGCAATAGCTCGAGGCGAGGTTCTTAAGGAAAATTCCATACTACACATTGTGGGACCTGGTATTCATAAAACTTGCGATGAATAGCGCTACTTGGTCTAAGCCAATAGAATTGATGCTCTACAATTCATCAACATCACGAAGACACATTTGAACATAAGCAACATCCTTTCAAATATACACATTTCCTTAACTCCATCTGTTTCGGTCCAAGGACGCTGTGAGTTTCTAAAGTACAAATTATATCCCAGTCAAGCGCTCACAGAAACTTGAATACATTATTTCTAAAATTGTAACTAAAAAGCGAGAAATAAGTACATATTGGAAAACAACAAATAAAAGCTTCCAAATGTTGTCGCAAAAGGAATTCACCACAGCTTGGCGTTTTTGGCTGATCTGGATGGCCTTAATGTGTGGTAAGAGATCCATTTAGAGGTCCTGACAGTCCTATTTATGCGAGACAACAATGGAAATTTGAAGGAAGAGCTGTGGTTACAGCATACACATACTCTCATACACCCAGTCCCACACACACCCAGCCCCACACACACACACATCTTGCCATTGACAAAAGCCCTAGAAACACACAGGTTGGCAACGGTCGAAGCCACATTTTCAGGTCAGCTTTGGTTAGTTGTTGCCACATACAACACAAAACAACAATTCGCGGAGCATTTATCTGCCTCAGCATATACGTCTATGCGTAAATGATTTTCCAACTACTCCGTCCTTCCGCAGCTGGCATTTTTCTTTGCGCCAAGCAGCTTACCGATGCATACAACCGCCAGTCCCAGGAGCAGAACAAGACCCAGACCATCGCTAACGACACCGTGGACAAGGCGGTCAAAGAAAGTGAGTGTTGCTGCCCACCCCGAGTGGACACTCTAAAGTCCTGCTTCGTTTCGCAGCTCTGGTGGAAGGCATCAGGACAGAGGCGCAGAATCCACCAATTGACGACATCTATGCGATTTTAAGACGCCCCCTAGTCGACCTTATCTACGAGCATGCCTTGCGCCACAGCAAAGCTGCAGGATGCCTCGGGGCCAAGAAAAACATCACCATGAAGACAGGTATTTCAAAACTACGACATCCACAACGTCGCAAGCGGCAGGCTGAGGAGAAAACGGCTCTTGAACCGGTGAGTCGCAATTGGAGTTCGCGGCAGATCCAACGCTCACCTTAACATCACAGATCTCTCGCCTCAACATCACCAAGGACGCAATGCGTCTTAAGGGCTTGAAACTCCTAAAGATAATCGGGGGTGCCATCAACGAGCAATTACACTTTGGGGAGCGCGAACAACCGAAAATAAGGCCCGGGGACGAATCAGCCAAGCAGTCTCGATCCCCAGTTCAGATCCTGACTCCCCGTGGTATTTTTATTGGCCCCCTGAATGAGTTCAAGCAGTTGGTGGCACAGCGACGTTGTCCATTGCATGGCTTGTTAACTTTCAAGGAACAATCAGCGGGTCCTTGCAAGTGCTGTGGCAAATAAAATCGCGACTAGAAGCGACACTTACACACACACACACACATACACACATATCCACACTGAAAAGCGAATCAGTTTGGGTCTCTTTTCCCGATAGAGTTGTTGAGACGCTTTGAATTATATTTCTTAAGGGTCCTCAGGACTACAGTTCCTTACCATTTATATAATATTTAAGCAAAGGAGGAAGTCACAAATCATATTGAAGAAGAATAAATAAAATTTCTTAGGTTGCTAGTTCGAGGTAATATGAGTATAGTGGAGAGTTTATAGAATTTCGAATAAGCTACTAGAAACTCATTAAAAGGATGTTTCTAATTTACATATGTTTCTGTATTTAACGTAGTATTTAACCGTATTTAACCTTCCTTCAGGCTGCCATAACTGCGTTGCAGAACGATCAAATAGTCCAATAAATAGAACAGAATAGAAATAGAATAATGATTCGATCACAACCGACAAATGCATTTACACAACCATTATTTTATTATATTTTGTGTGGAAAGGAAACAAATAAAAGTCTCAACTTTTGGAATGTCTTCATGGGTCTATGGAGTAAGGGGCAATTTACTTGAGCCACTCACCTTATCGAAAGCCATGGGTCGTGACAACTTCTCGATGGCCTGTTGCTGGGGCTGCTGACTGCTCCCACCCCCGCCACTTAAGAGCGTACTAGCGCCCGAGGCAGATCCATGGTGGTGCGGTTGGTGTGGATGGTGCGGAGGATGCTGGTGAGGATGCGACTGTGAATGTGGGGGTCCTGCAGTTGCCAAAGTTGCTGCTGAATGAGGATGCTGATGGTGCTGCAAATGATGGTGACCCACTGAGCTGCCACTGAAGGCAGTGGCCGCCTGAGTGGTTGCCGATATCGCAGTGGCGGTGGAAGCCAGAGCAGGACTGGTGCCCGAACCGCTGACATTGCCAGTTCCGCTGCCGCTGTTGGCATTTCCGCTGCCACTGCCGCCGCTTGTGGCGGTCGCTGCATTGTTGTTGCCTGTGGCGGTGGCTGGCGACAGAGCTGTTGCACTGGCCTGTGGTTGCGACTGCGGCTGCAAGCTCAATGTGGTCGGCTTCATGCATTGCGGCAGACGCGCCACCAAAGGCGCAACGGGCGTGGCCGGATTCCGCAACACCAGCTGTCGATCTCTGTCTGGCGGCAATCCGCCGGGCGGCTCCATGGCCGCTTTCTTAGGTTAGGCTTGCGCCGTCGTCGTCGTCACTGTTCGCGTCCTTCCTTCCCCACTCTCTCTCCCTCTGCTTCTGTCCCCTCTTTGCCTCTCTTTCTTTCTGTCTGGTTCGCTTGTGCGCGCTGCCGCTGCGTGTGCGCAGGCCGCTTTCAATCGTTGGCCAGCAACAAGCACGCAAGGCTAGGCGCGCGCGCCTTTCCGGGCTTGGTCTTTGGACTCTGTGGCGCCCCGAACTTTTGATTGCTGCGGCGCTTTTTGGCACTTGCAACGGGGACGCCCTCCTGCTACTTCCGCTCCTCCCGCTCCTCTCGCTTGTGAGCTTGTGAGCGGTTTGTTGCGCAACCTCAACTTGGCGCTTATATTTCTAAGAGATTATTTGTTTTTGTTTTTGGTTTTTTCCTTCTTCTTACTTGTATCTATTCTTTTGTTTGGCCTCTGCACTAAATAAATTCAAATGCTATTTAGTTTACTTTTCGTTGAGAAGTTGTTGCCGCTCCTGGCTTTAGTATCTCATGCGCATTTTCTGGGCGCAGTTAGCCAAATTCCATCATATCCTTGTGTATGGAAATATGTGCTGCGAATTGACGTAAGAGAGAAAATTGTTCAATTACATGGAAAATATCAGGGCACAGGCCAGTAGGGAAGGCTCTCACACACACACTCACACTCACACACACACACACACACATGCGTAAAGCGTGGCGTGCAACATGAGCTCCGCATACTGATAGTTGCAAAGACGAGTAAATAAAATCGAAGTGCAAACTTAAAGAGCAAGAATGAAAAAATGGGGAATGGGAATTTGCTTATTCCTGTTTTCATCAGGTTTGATTAAAGCTTCAACATTTTATAAATGAAATGCTTTTCTATTTGTTTTGAGGACATTCGAGTACCATACACTTACAATGTTTCATTTTTGCTCAATTTCTTTCGTTTTCTGCTCCGGCCCAGCTTCGTCGTTGTTGTCGTTGTGGTCGTTGGCATCAAGTTCTTGCCACCTTTTCAATTTTGTTGCCGCAAAGCCGTAGCAGTTCTTCTATTAGCCATCGAGTACCGGCCAGCTAGTTCATTGTCCAATCGACATGCAACAGAAAATACACATCTCAATGGCCTCTGAAGCTGGTGGACTGCAAAGAAATAAAAGTTACAGCTACGTTAGTCGACAAAAATTGCAAAACTTTTGTACTAGGTTGCTCCAACTTTGATGATCAAAACTTTCAAGCGCTGCAGCTAAAGCAAAAATAAAAAAAATATATTGCAGCTAAACACTAATCACTCAATCGAAATGTGCTCTCAGAATCTGACGAACGCAACACACAACACAATACAATACTTGTATATATGTGTCTAAATGTATATTTTTTTGAATTAATTGGAAGCTTATAAAAAGAGAATGACATCGGAAATATCGCACTTTCAATTCACAACATACTATATATAGTAGCTGGAATTAGGTACAATCAAGTAAGCTTCGTGAGTCTTTCTTACAGGGTACTAACATAAAATTAGGTAAATGCTCTGCAACTATTTGTATACCTTTTATTGGGTAAAAGCGTTCAAAGATATACTATGTAGTTTAGTGCAAGATGACCAGTCGATATAACCATGTCCCTGCGTTAGTCTGTCTGTCTGTATGAAAGCAAGGATGTCAGGAAGTATATATAGAGCTAGAATGACCCAACTTGTTATAGGCCGAGAAAGGAAATTGTGCATTTTTTTGATGATAATACTAGTAAATGCAATTCAATAAACAGCTTCATACAAGTATAAATACATATTTTGCCTGATAAAAAGAATGGAAGATCCATTGCCTGCAATGCTGATAAGTTCACTAATATGGACTCCCTCTTAAGCGGACGCACCTGTGGAATATAACTTTACAGAATATAGTATCCAAACAAAATTGTCCCCGACATGGCTTAGCAAAGTCTACAGTGTTTGCTCGTTTACTCAGACAGATAAATGTGCATGCGTAGATGGATTGTTATCATCATAATTATTTAAACACAACTCGTAGCCTACCAACAGTCTTCTGTAACATAGAGAAGCGCTGACACGTTGCCTGCAGCGTGCAGACAAATCTTTTTTCATTTAAATTGTTATCAATCAGTTTTTCCTCCCAATTCTGAGATGATGCCCAATCGATCCTCATGACAACATTGATTAAAATCGAATGGAAGCACAAATGAAAAATGCATTCCTTTCCATCTTTCATATCAAAGGTGTAGGCGATTGTGGGCGGTACACAGGACAGGGCATCGAAAGGGAATGTTGCGATTGCCAATTTTCTTCGTCTAATTCATTTCGTGATTAATTTGCACAAGGAAATGCCAACAAATGTTGCAATTTCCTTTTTGCTTTTTGGAGAGCCAAATGTGTCTTACTGCTTCTCAAATAAGGCACAGAGTGCTACGATATTTGGAAGGACTCTGCATTTGTGCGGATGTGTAAACGTATGTGGATCAAGGAGCGGGCATTGGAAATTGCCAGCTACTTTTTCACTTCAATGACTAGGGCACTTGAGTGTGCACAAATATTCATACATCTGAGCACATACATGGATACTCGTGTATGTAGTATTACATTACAAGTATATGCATGTCCACACACACTTATCCACACATGTGTACACAAATGCTAGTCCCTCTCTCTGCCGTCCGTTTGTCCATCCGTCTCTGTGTCTGTGTGTCTGTCTGACTGTCTGGCTGTCTGTACGTCTGTCCGTCTGTCCGTCTTTCTGTGGGTCTGTGCTCCATGCTACTGTTTCAGTTTTTTTTATAAGCTTGTCGATTTGTTTGTGTACAACATGATTAGCAAAAGCACTCTCAGCGTTATGATTTAATCAAGGACATTTCAAGTATTTCATGTTCTTAATGAAAAATTATGCCACACACAAACACACACACACACGCACACACCCATACACAGAGAGCGAGAGAGAGAGAGAGAGAGAGAGAGAGAAGAACACAAACCTGCTGGCTTACTGACTTGCACGTGTGCAAGTGTCTGTGTTTAGTGCTCGACTATGTCGTCGTCGTCGTCGTCGTCGTCGTCGTCGTCATCGTCATCCCACTTGATTTGCTTTTATTTATATGCCAGAGGTTGCTGCCCCGCCTTTCTACAACCAACAGCAGCCTCCTCGTTCCTCCCCGCCCCACCACCCACCACAAACGGCGTGGAAGTAATTTCATTTTGATTCTGTCCATGTGGACTACATGAAGCACAGAGCTAGAAAAGATGAGAGAGAAAACAAAAAACAAGAAGCAAAAACACAAACAAAAACAAAAACACAAGCTTCGACTCTTCCGACATGGAGGCTAAGTTTGCTTTGGCATTGCCAGCCATTAAGTAACTGTTAACGCACATTTAGATTTTGAAACGGAATCATAAAGCTGTGATTTTTTTTAAAGCTGTGTCTGTTCCTTTTACCTCTCGCCCCTAAATTGTACTCGTCCTTAAATTGCTGAAAGGCAACAGTTTATTCCGCACTCTTATAAATAATGTTTGCTGTATGAACTATACAATACATTTTTATTGTTCTGGTCTGTTTTTAATTTATTCTTCGATTTCATTTATTCTGCTCCCCTCAGCAACCATCGCGCATTACTTCTGAAACTCATGTTGCACTCAACGCTGTTCGCATGTGTGTGTGTGTGTGTGTGTGCCTCCCCTCCTGGCCTCTGCCCTTATATTTTCCATGTAATTGAGCAATTTTCTCTCTTACGTCAATTCCGTACACGAGGATTTGATGGAATTTCGTTAACTGCGCCACAAACTCTCAACGAAAATGAAAACCAAGCTGAATATCACTTGAATTTATTTAGCGCAGAGCCCAAAAAGAATTGTAACTACGAATGAGAAAGCATCAGTCCGCTTTGGCTTCCAGCACCACTGCGATATTGGCAACCACTCGGGTGGCCACTGCATTCAGTGGTTACTCACAACTTTGGCAAATGGATGGCTACTCCCCTTCCTAACCAACATCCGCATCTCCGCACCACCCACATCAATTGCTCCCTCACTTCGTAACAGAACTTTCCGAAAATAAATTCCTAAATTTCTTCAACTCGATTATTTGTATTTCAGGGATTTGCTTCTTTATCGCATTTGTCCTTTCCTTTCCACATTTACAACATAGTTACAAAATATAATAAAATAATGGTTGTGTAAATGCATTTGTCGGTTGTGATCGAATCATTATTCTATTTCTATTCCGTTGGACTATTTGATCGTTCCACAACGCAATTGTGGCAGCCTTAAGGAAGGTTAAATAAGCTTAAATGCTATGTTAAATATTTTAATTAGAAACATCCTTAAAATGAGTTGCTATGCTTAGTAGCTTATTCGAAATTCTATAAACTCTCCACTATACTCATATTACCTCGAACTAGCAACCTAAGAAATTTTATTTATTCTTCTTCAATATGATTTGTGACTTCCTCCTTTGCTTAAATATTATATAAATGGTAAGGAACTGTAGTCCTGAGGACCCTTAAGAAATATAATTCAAAGCGTCTCAACAACTCTATCGGGAAAAGAGACCCAAACTGATTCGCTTTTCAGTGTGGATATGTGTGTATGTGTATGTGTGTGTGTGTGTGTAAGTGTCGCTGCTAGTCGCGATTTTATTTGCCACAGCACTTGCAAGGACCCGCTGATTGTTCCTTGAAAGTTAACAAGCCATGCAATGGACAACGTCGCTGTGCCACCAACTGCTTGAACTCATTCAGGGGGCCAATAAAAATACCACGGGGAGTCAGGATCTGAACTGGGGATCGAGACTGCTTGGCTGATTCGTCCCCGGGCCTTATTTTCGGTTGTTCGCGCTCCCCAAAGTGTAATTGCTCGTTGATGGCACCCCCGATTATCTTTAGGAGTTTCAAGCCCTTAAGACGCATTGCGTCCTTGGTGATGTTGAGGCGAGAGATCTGTGATGTTAAGGTGAGCGTTGGATCTGCCGCGAACTCCAATTGCGACTCACCGGTTCAAGAGCCGTTTTCTCCTCAGCCTGCCGCTTGCGACGTTGTGGATGTCGTAGTTTTGAAATACCTGTCTTCATGGTGATGTTTTTCTTGGCCCCGAGGCATCCTGCAGCTTTGCTGTGGCGCAAGGCATGCTCGTAGATAAGGTCGACTAGGGGGCGTCTTAAAATCGCATAGATGTCGTCAATTGGTGGATTCTGCGCCTCTGTCCTGATGCCTTCCACCAGAGCTGCGAAACGAAGCAGGACTTTAGAGTGTCCACTCGGGGTGGGCAGCAACACTCACTTTCTTTGACCGCCTTGTCCACGGTGTCGTTTGCGATGGTCTGGGTCTTGTTCTGCTCCTGGGACTGGCGGTTGTATGCATCGGTAAGCTGCTTGGCGCAAAGAAAAATGCCAGCTGCGGAAGGACGGAGTAGTTGGAAAATCATTTACGCATAGACGTATATGCTGAGGCAGATAAATGCTCCGCGAATTGTTGTTTTGTGTTGTATGTGGCAACAACTAACCAAAGCTGACCTGAAAATGTGGCTTCGACCGTTGCCAACCTGTGTGTTTCTAGGGCTTTTGTCAATGGCAAGATGTGTGTGTGTGTTTCTGGGTGTGTGTGGGGCTGGGTGTATGAGAGTATGTGTATGCTGTAACCACAGCTCTTCCTTCAAATTTCCATTGTTGTCTCGCATAAATAGGAATGTCAGGACCTCTAAATGGATCTCTTACCACACATTAAGGCCATCCAGATCAGCCAAAAACGCCAAGCTGTGGTGGATTCGTTGCGCGACAACATTTGGACGCTTCTATCTTCTCTGCTTCAACCGCTTGAGGAGTAACTTTGGGAAATTTACGTATTCTCCGCGTTCGAGTATAATGTTGAGATATATTCAGTGCTCGACTGGGATCTTATTTAAATGAACTCCTTAAACTCAGAGGTTTCTTTGATTCAATTCCAGAAACTGATACTGGATTCGCCGTTTCATAGTTTTATGCCATGTACACACTAAGTACATATATTCTTGATCTGTATGAAAAGACGAATTGCTAAGCCATGTCCTTCTAATCAACCTCTATAGTTGTATTTCTCTAGCCCCTAAACAATACAATAATTTTCCAGTGCTTATGTCAAGCTTAATCGCCATAAGTCAATTGTACAGAAACCCGTAGCCATTCCTTTATTCATTCCATTCCATTCATCTGCCTATACTAAGACAGTGGTAGTGGAATCATCGTATTTAGAAGCAGAGCTCGCTCGACTCTAGCATTCCAACCTTTTTTTGTGGATTGCTTGACTTAACCGAGGAACATTTGGTTTACGTATAATTGCTTGTGAAATTGCTCAGCTTGTAAACGACATTGCCGTGTAGCCTTCGCCCACCATTCAGCTATTCAGAGTAATTTGCGGAATGATTATACATCTTCCAGCCCAGCAGAGATTGGAATGTCGCCGTAAGCGACTCGATGGTCGGACTCAGGAGTACTTGAAATTCTCGGCCACACAACCAAATAGCTCAACGTTTTAGTTAAATCACGGCGATCGTACTAACCCTGAGCACCTTTTCTCATACTCCCAGCGCACTGCACTGGAAAATAGCTGGCCACTCATCGCCAGCATCTTGGCAGCACAATTTCGAGATAAGGTAGGGCTGACTATACGAATGTTGCTTCGGAGATGATTGAAGAGTTGACTGCCTTGTCCGGATTCAACATCTAGCATATTACTCCAAATATATAATAGTGTGCGAACTTTTTATTATATTTAAGAGAATAGCGTGACATATGGAATTCCAGGTAAATGGAACAAACTTGCGAGAACTCTGCCTTTATTTCCAAAACATTGCTCCATCTAATTGCTTTTGTAATGTTACCTAAATATTCGCTCTGCTTTTTTTGCGAAAATTACGCCACCATAGTAAAATTTTAATTCTTAGTAGTACAGCCAAAATGCGGAAAGTCGGAAGTAAGGGAACTTTTGAATTGTGTTTGAAAACGAAAAATCGAATTCAAATTATTCAAATTTATCTTTAACATAATTCCTTCAACATTGGAATGCCGCCAAATTAGTTTAAGTATTTAGTACGCAAACATTTAAACGATATTTCCTAATGCAATGTAGATAAAAGATCGGATGGTGCTGTCATATTTATACATTTAATTTAGTAATTTCTGATTCAGCACAAATAGAATAGAATAGTAAGCGAATATTTAAGCTACATTTAGTTAAAAGCAAACAGAAACTGCAGCTCAGTTTTCGTTTCAGATTAAAATGTGTGACCTTGTGAAGGAATCCGCTTTTATCTTGAAAAAATGCTGCCAAAATAGTAGGAATATGTAGTAAACGAACATTTAAATAAAAGTGTAAGTCGAAAATGGAAACGAAATTCAGCCACCCTTCGTCTTACATTTCAAAAAATGAAAAGTCCCTACTTGCAAGGCTTCTACCGTCCTCTTTAAAAAATCATTGAATGCATACTACTAACTAGCTAGCTACCATGTGTATATAGCAAGCGAACATTAACATTATATTTCTTAATGTTAGCTGAATATTCTGTTTAGCTAAAGGCTATCCTTTGTTTTAGGTGGAGAGGTACATAACGATTAGCCTTTGCATTTGTACAGTCAGATATTTATTTATTGTTGTACTTCCGCATATTATTCATTGCAGTGCACTTCTGTATATATGCCTTGCTACTTATTAAAATGTTTGAGTTTCTCATTGGCCCCCATCTACCACCCACAGCTCCTGCTGCCGTTTCTGGTGCTCATTCCCGCAGCTCAATGTCAGCCAGCAGCAGCAATGTGTGCCCTTCATCTAACTCTTTGAATATGCAGGCGAGGCACGACCGTGGCGGGGCACAACTGAGAATATCCCAAAACGGATTTCTCCAAGTCGTTGCTGAGAAGCGAGCAACCAGCAACCGTCGTGTCGCCCCCATTCATATTTCCACCAACATCGACATCGACACCGACATCGTTGCTTACAGTTAAGCTTCGCTTTATGCCATTGTCTTTGTGCTTTCCTTGTGCTGCGGAGAGGCTGCTTGCCAATCTGCTTTGCTTTTATTTTTATTGTTGAAATATTTTAATCAAAAGCTCAAGTAAACATAAACAAACAGTAGTAGCAGCATCAGCAGCAGCAGAGATGGCAGCCTCAGCTTCAGACCCAGCATCAGCATCAGCATCAACATCAGTATCAGTATCAGCATTGGCATCATCATCGTGCTCATCATTGTTGCCACTGTTGTTGCTATTGTTGTTGTTGTTAATAATAAGGATAATGTCTGCAAACGCTAACATCTTTGCTCGTTGTTGTGCTTGTTGCTGTTGTTGTTGTGTTGGGCTGCTTTGTGACGTTCTCAGTGAGTCTCTGAGCCTCTGTTTAGGCGACAAGCTCAATATGTTTCTTAGTATGGGCCTGTGTGTGTGAGTGTGTGTATTTACCTGTGTGTGTGTGTGTATGTGTGTGTGTGTGATTACAAGGTTTCAGTTCTCGCTACTGCTGCTGTCTCTTCTCCTTATTCGCCTTCTTCTTCTGCTGCTTCTTCTTCTTCTTCTTGATTCTAGCCCCGCTTTTGTAACTATTGTTGTAATGGCTGTTGTTGTTGTTGTTGTTGTAACTGCCGCACTTATAACAGAGACAAACAAATTTCATCCACTTAGCTAAAATAAAATCCAACGACAACGGCTAGAAACAACACCAACAACAACAATATTGTAGAGCTCTTAAATAGAACAAAGGCAAAAATCTATGCACATACACACAAACAAACAAGCAAACAAACACACATACATACATATTTGTGTATAAATAAAAATACCCACATACATACATACATACATACATACTCGTACACATGAACATAAAATGTCCATGAGCATGAACCCTGGTGTACTATACGTAAGTACAAGTATTTCGAGGTTTCTGCGGCGAAACTATCGTTAAAAATGAATATCGTTAAAAACGGAAAGAGAGCTGAAACCCAACTCGAAACGGACAACAAGGAATAATTTGTTCGCTCAGTTTGTGGCAGCAAATTACTATCGTCTTGGTAACATGGCGGGACGCGTGGATCTGCTTGTCCTTTGGTCATCCAATCACCCGTCTGTATGAACCAGTACATAAAAATCGGAAAGTATGGAAGCTAGAGCTATCAAAAGTTGTTCACCCAAAGCGAGTTTCGAATTTCTTCACTAGCTCTGATGACTATTTAAAACTATGTAAATTTAAGGAATTTCATTTCTGGCAGGAAAATCAACGAAGAATGCATAGCAGAAGAATGGATATTAAAACAAGCCATTACTATTCATTTAAATTAACAAACATACTACTACTTGTATGTGTAAAATAAACTTTAATGTGGTGGCTGGAATATTGTATTTCTTTCGAGATGCGAGCGCTCTCCTATGTTTTTTTTTTTTTTATTATTGGCGTTGAAGTAGGAGTCTTCAATTAAATTTATAATTCTATTGTTGCTATTTTTAAATAAGCACTGCCATCCGCGCATTGCATGTACAAGGCATACCCATTGCAAAAAGCAATCTGCGCTCTTATTAATGATTCGGAACTCGAATGCCTACAATGAAAAGGTTCTGCTTACAAAAGAACAGAAATCAAATTGAAAAAAACACCTACGAGCTATTTTAACTGCGCGAGTCTATATACACACGTAGCCAGGGCCAACGGAGCTTTTAACTCACATTCCGTATGCTGCCCTGCAATTTTAATGGAATTCGATCCTTTGCACCAACCACCAGGTAATGAAATAAATGAAATATCTGCCATTTCCTTAATCCAATTACTATACTTATGATTCAGTTCTCATGAAATTGCACCATTACCTGATTCCATGTAAAACTTTCTGTCGTAATGCAACGAGCAGCTAATTATTTTCATAATTTTCCTGGAAATTGACGAACACACACACGTATATTGGTACGAGCACGAGCCAATTATTGGCAGAAAAAAAAACACCGCTATTTGGTATCACTTTTCATTTATTGCTATTTACGAGAGCAAGCAAAAATATTGCGACTTAAAGACACTAGACTACTTTTCACTGAAAAATAGAGATTCTGGAGTTGAATACTACAAGTGCAAAAATGTTTATCTACTTGTATGTTCAACACGTTTGTTAACCAGCGTACACTTTTTTTACTGCCCTTATCGTTGGCATAGCCAATGCTCTGAGACTACAGTTTTGATTTTGTTTCCGTGATTTTGCAATCCACCACCTTGGAGATTATAGCCCAGGAAACCGTTTAATGAAGCAGAAGCGATTAAAGTCGGACCCAAGGACTTCACGACTTCACTGGTTAACTGCATTCTAAGTGGACCTTCAATAGCTTTTGGGAGCTACAAACTCCAAAGACTGCCTCAATTGCTACAATCAAAATGCTGTGTACAAGTTTGGTTATGCTAGGTCTTGTGAGAGACCCTGGCTTTTATATAAACAGACCCAATACTCATTTTCACTTTCTGTGTGCTACAGACTCGTACATTCGTATTGAACAAGTAAGCCTTTTTATTCATAAAGCTGAGGGTATAACAAGGGTGGATGAGGTTTGTGCAAGCTTTTGGTCCCTAGGCAACACAGGTTTATTTAATTTTTTAATACCACTTCATTATGAATATGCGCGAGCAAGCTGTACAAATCGGAGCCTATCTCCACCAAGTACTTATTTAAATTATTGATAATGGATTCAACGTGCTTGTTATTAAATATACATATACCATATATATTTATATATATTCATACACACACAATTTTTTTCTCAATACAGAAAACATATTTCATTTTGATTTCTTGCATATGTGCCGAATCCGTAATGCAAAAACACACACACACAAAATATACCGAAATTTCAATTTTGTTGCTTTTGTTTTTGTCCATTAAGCGAAGCAATTCCAGTCGTTCGAGTCGTTAATATAGCTTGGCCATTAAATAAATCCGCGACAGAAACGAGCGGCCATTATACGAGTTGCACATACATTTATACTCATAAATATGTATATGTGCGAGTACGTACAAATGTATGTCTATATGTATGTATGTATGTACGCATGTATGTACATAGTATGCGCGTACATACATTTCTGTTCATACTGCTATAGTTACAGCTGAAAAGTATGCTATGCTTTTTGCATATTTAAACGCAAATCTGCGCTGCGGGAAGTGGGCGCGCTTACTCGCTTAAATTCAAATTCAAATTCAGTCAGTCAGTGCAAAATATAAAAAATATTACCAGAAAACAAACACACAAACAATAAACAGCAGTAGCAGCAGCCGCAACGACAGCAACAGCAACAGCAACAACAACAACATGTCGTTCAACGAGCTGTAAAGTCAAATGCGGCGAACGCAACGCGTCGCATAAATTATTTAGCAACAACAACAAAATCAAAAAAGAAAAACAACAACAGCAGCAGCAAAAACGGCCATTGGGGCTCGCGGAACGCAATGTAAAAGCTGCAGGAGGACGAAAACGAGTGGGAGGGGCAAGTTTCTGGTAGGAACTAAGGCCCTGAGCCTGCGGTGGCTTGACAAGCGTTTGTTGCAGCAGAAACAGGAGCAAAAACAACAACAACAGAAACAACAACAGCGGCAGCTGCTGTACTATACGAGTACCTACTAGTGGGAATAAAATGGCGAAAGAAACGAAACGGAAAGAGTAAGCGCGTAAACGAGCGAACGAAAGAACCAACCAAACGAATAACCGTTTGCCATACAGCAGCGTCGTGAGTATGTGCGTGTGTATATAGAGATGTGCAAGTCACGTGAGGCAAACTAGTGCTCCATATCTATCTTCTATTTAAAAGAATTGCTCTGGGAAAATATAATGGCACAGAAAAGTGGACTCAATAAGTAATCATTTTTTAGCCACATTTGTTTCGTGTACTCACAAATAAATTGTGTTTCGATGTCTGCTGTTTTGGATGAAAAGGTCGAGTTTTTTGAAAACAGCACGTCTCTCTTTTAGATGCCCATAATATAGAAAACATTTCCATTTTACAACTATAGTATAAAAGGAATCATAACCTTCTAATTGGTAAGTGAATTGCTAAAATAATCTCATCAAATCAAAACGTCCTGTTATTTATGATTTAAAAAAAAAAAATCGTTCCGTTTTTAATATTTTTGTCCTTTATGAAGTGTAAGGACGAACACCAGTTACGGTGAAGTTCAATTTGGAGCTGTGAACGGAGTGTGTCTTAACATCGTGGGTATTTATAAGTACAATATCAATCTAATTCTATGATTGGTGTGTTGGTGTAAGTGTGAATGGAATATGCTATATGTGATAACAATTGAACTCTATATGTTGGATGGAAATCAGTTGGTCATTGCGGGGTTGGGTTGTTGTTGGTGCTTTCACTTTCATGGGTTGCTCAGGCGCTTCAATCGGACGGAGTAAGTGTGCCGTTGAACTGAGAGTCCGGTGGCTTATACTAAGCGGCTGCCCTTTATGCTTAGCATGCAGTTTTGCTGGCCTGGTAAATATGTTTACTGTTCCTTTTGGCATACAGTGAAGTCTCGATGCGTGGGATGACAGGTGTCTCTCGCTACAGCACAGTAGCTTCGTATTTCCACAAAACAGTCGATGGTCAATTCGATGCGGAGAGATCTTAAGAGCACACCATTTGGTTAGAAACACTCTTCAATATTCAATTTATTCATTTTCTAAAGTAAATTAAGCTTCAGCGCAAAGTGTCAATCATAGATATAAGAGCACGCATAAAGGCGTAATGGTATATATTTGCATATATTGGTACACAAATACTTATGCATATGCGGGCTGCTTTAACATGACTCAACCCTCATTAGTGTCCGCGTTTAATTGAAAACCATTAAAAAACAGAGCACGGCAGCTAATCAATATAAAATTATGCAACTTTTTGTGTCTGTATGTGACTTAAGAGGTCCCTGCTCTTTTCACAATTTCGAGTGCTGAATGCTGAGTGCCCGCAAAGTCGAGTGCACAAAACACAAATTCGTGACAATTCAATGAGCACTTGATGCACGCGCATCCCCAGCTGGAAAAGCGAAACGTGGACATTTCTTATATCCCCTGAAATTTGACCGAATCGTATGCCTCAGCATTTGGCTCAACTAACACTCGCAGTATGAGTGTAGCAACTGATGTATTTCCGATTTCAGGCAGGGGAAAACACACAAAGCTATAGATTTGGGGTACCGTGATTAAAGTGAATTAAGTTGTATTCATTAACATACATCCGAATACCTACAAAAAAATACGACCTAAGTAGCCCCGGTTTTATAATACTCTGCCCCTATGTTTATGCATGTGTATCCCTGTCTGTAACAATAACACAATTAATACAGTAGCTGTATATTTGGCATTCACAAATATGATAATTCGTCTTCGGTGTTTATCTTCAAGAATCTATCTATAGCAATAATTTCGCGGGCGTATCGGAAACACATTTATTAAAGAGCATACGTATTAAAGAGCTGTTTTTAAAAAAATCAATCCAACTATTGTGTTTTTCCACTGTTTGCTTTTAGAACTACTAATGGCATATATTTTATTGATGGAAAATTATGATTTTGTTAGACTGTGTCGGTTGCTATGACCGGATATTTTGAATGGCCAAGTTGAAGAAGAGATGTGCATCCTATTACTATAACCACTAAATCAAAAACGAGTATATCGATAACCGCGGTCGGGTGTCCACATCTATGGGGTGCTATATGTAAGTGTCTCTGAGACACATTTAACAGATTCACATCATACATTCCTTTACCTATCGCCGCATCTTTTGCCCCCTTCCGCCCTTTTGGGTAATGCCTTCAATTTATGAATCTTCTGATGTAGGTGTTGCAATTATTTACAATTGCTTATCAAATTTCAGCTCTAATATGAAATAGGATTCAGGAGAACTCGGCGGATTTGATTGGCAAATGGTAGATGAGTCAGTAAAGAACAAATTCAGAAGAGAAGAAGATGCCAAGCGACGCTTCTGTGGTCATACACCTGTAATGCTGATTGCTCTGAGAGTTTGGGTGGCGATAAAAACGACACTGAATCTGCAGAAATAACCAGAAATGTCGGCCCAAAAAAGATGTAATTAAAACAAACCAAAAGTGCGACTCAACTCTAGCAAGAAAAGTGCTGGGTATGCGTATACTTCTTCTGTTTGTTATATTTTAGAATAATTTCAAATATTTGAGAAACACCTTCTGAGTGCATTTCTTTTGTTTGAATGGAAAAAAAAAACAATTAACTACATATTCTGCCTGCAGTTTTTATTATTGACGTCACAAAAATGCTGGCCCTGCGGCGGTGAATCAAGAAAAAAAACACACTCGTACTGCGTACACACATAAGGCATCTGTGTCGGCCACGCCTCCTTCTGCCAGTTACCTTTTTCACTTCCCGCAAAACTAATATACTTTTGTACCTTTTCGGTACTGAGTATAAAGAGGAAATACAGATCTCATGCTGGCATTTATTGTGACTTCCATTTATTGTTTTCAAATGAAATATTGAATGTTGAGAAAAACTGAAGGGTACGCAGCATGCAGGCGACATTATAAAGCGCCATAACCTTAACTGTCAACTTTTTAAAATATAATACATATAGAAGGAAGTTCAAATATAAGCGATTTGATTGTCAAGCAGGGACTAAACTTTGCATTTTGCAGTCGTACGTTTCGCTTGTCGCCTGTCAAAATTCTTCGAAGAACTTAACGGGTAAGCAAGTTTCATGCTCACCCTTTTCTCTCCCCATGTCTTTCTCCACTCAATATGTATTTTTGCCGGCATATAAATAACGCGTATACGCAACGTCTGCCGTGGCAGGAAAGCTGCACTTTTGTGTGCTGGTCGGTGGGGGAGCGGGACAGCGGGACAGAAAGACTTTGAAGCTGTCGCTAAGGTTGGCAGCCTTGTGGTTGCTTTTGATATTTTCAGCTTGCTATGTATATGAGTATCGTGTGTGTATGTGTGCGTGTGAGTGAATGTGTGTGTGCGTCTATGTGTGCTCATGCGGAAAAGTGTTTTTCAATTTTGTATGTGTGCCTGTGTGGCTGAGCAGTTGGGGCCGCGACACAACGGCCTCCCTTCTATGTATGACTGTGTGTGCGTATTTGTTTGTTTGTGTGTGTTATGCTTTTTTATATCAATTCTTCTGCAGTCGCAGCCACGACAATGACGACAACGACAACGACAACAACAACAACAATAACAACAAGAACATAAGAAACAAAAACGACTTCACTGACTTTCTATGTCTTCCACTGACTGCCTTTTTGTTTTTCATTTCTGCCTCCCACTTGCGTGTCAAGCTTCTCACTCTATGTGTGAGTGCACTCTGTGTGTGTTTGTCGTCTATGTTGGCAATGCTGCTGGCGTCCATTAGATAAATTGCGCGCATTGTACTGAGCTTCGTACGAAGCGCAAATAAGACGAAGACGAAGAGGTAGAAGTGGACGTGGACGAAGACGAAGACGTCGCATGAGGCTGTGAAAAGCGCAAATAGAGAAAAATGTCTTGAAGTATTTTAATATGTATGTGCACACGCGCGCACATAAACACGCATACACACACACACACACACACACACACATACGCACTCACATAAAACACACGCTTAAAGCAATTTCTAAGCCGAAGTCTTTGCTGCCTTCGCTCGCCCGCACTTGAAGCCTCGCCGTCGAGCTCGTGCGAAACTTATTGGAAAATTGTTTCGTAAAAGTGTGAACAAGAAAATTGTCGATGCTGTGCTAGAAGAGAAGTGGCAGAAGCTGAAGCGGAAACAGAATACGAAAACAGCAAAACAAATCCAAGTATAAAAACCATTATATTATTTAGACTGAAGATGAAATGGCAAATGCCAAGGTGTGTTTCATTCTATATCCTTATATTTGTGTGTGTGTGTGTGTGTGTGTGTGTGTGTGTGTGTGTGTGTGTGTGTGTGTGTGTGTGTGTGCGTGCGTGTGTGTGCGTGCGTGTGTGTGGTCGTGTATAACTCATTGACTAACTGGCTCTACTTGACTCGGTGGTACATTAATTGAGCAAAGACTTCAACCTTTTGCTTCTTGTTGGCAATTATGTTGCCTACTTCAGGGCGCAGCAAAATAATGTAAAAGAAACTATTTTAATTGAAGCTTGCAGCAATTTGCCATTTAGACGAACCAACTAATGGTAATAATATATATACAGTAGCATTACGTTGCAATAGATATGAACAGATATTCATCAAATTTTGAAACTATGTGGAGATTCATATAAAAAACTTAGGGAGACTGAAACTTTAAGTAAGATTGGACTCTCTTTTCACCTTCGAATATCTCGAGAGTCGTCAGAGTCTAGGAGCATCAGTACAGCGCTGTGGTAAAAATAATTTAACTTTGAACACATATCTTCATTACAATTTCCTAAGTACCATTGAAGAAAGAACGTTAAAAATAAATAAATAAGTCATTATATTTCCAAATTGAAATTAATTAAAATCTAATTCTTGGATCACAGGAAAGGGAAACCAGATCAGAGGCATATTATTTACATTGTTAAAATTTGTTATCCAGCAACTTTTAAGACTTTGCTTTACTTATGAGAGTTTAGTAATGGAAGAAGAATTTATCATTAGGTTTTAATGTCGGCTCGCTTCTAACCGCACAGAAGGGGTACAGCAATAGAGAGTTATCTGAAAAACGATGTTTAAATCATTCTGTGCACTTCCAATATTCTTTTGACGCCTTCACTGGAGAAGTGTCTGGTGCAGAAAAGTTTATTTGATGTTTCCTTCTATATACTATATTGCAGTAGTATGTAGAAAGCATTGCTGTCAGTCGCTCAAAAATATCAACAACAACAACAACGACCACCACAGCATATAAATAAATTTGTTTGCTTTGCGGCGCAGAGGCATCGGCGTCTATATCGAAACCGCGAACCAATGGCAGGCAGTTGTTATGTTGTTGTTTTTGGAATTTAATACGCTATTTTTAGATGATTCATGCCGGGGGCAATGGTGGGGAAAAACAACAACACACTGACAAGCAGACAGCAGCATGCACACACACACATACACACACACACACACACACGCTCACAAACACACAAGCAAATATGTAGACAACCAGTCAGACAGTGAAATGGAAAGACAACCAATGATGGGGGTAGGGAGGGAAGCCGACTGGCTGGTTGACGCAACCGGGAAAGGCAGTATATATTTGCCAATATATGGACACGGACGGATGTGAGTGTAAATTTTGAGTAAGAAGGCTGCGTGGATGCAAGGCGATTTGAATTTGTGGTGACACGCGAAAGCAGCGCGAACGACCACAAAACCTCTCACACACATACGCACACACACATACAGAGCCAAATTTTTATATTTATAATATGCATGGCACATGTAGCAACAACAACGAGCTGACACTCTCTGGTCCTTGTTGCTGGCTGGTCTGGCTTTTGTGTATGCAACAAGAGAGGAGGAAAAAAAAACACACACACAAAACGAACTAAAACTTTCTCAATGCCACAAAAATCCAGCAGCTTGGAAAATTCATTCATGAAATGCCTATGTGTGCTTTTATGTGCGTGGGTGTGTGTTATCAGTTGAATTAAATTTCAGCACTTTACTGTTATTGTTGTTGCGGTTGTTGTTGTTGTTACTGCTGCTGCTGCTGCTGCTGTTGCTTTGCCCCACCTTTTAACACAAACGTTAGCGCTTGACAGTGCTGCGATCAGATTTTATTGCCCTTTAACACGTGCCCAACAAACAAATCGTTATGACTTTTTGTTGTTGTTTTTGTTGTTGTTGATATCCACAAGCACACAGGCACACACACACACACACAAAATACAAATATAGATATATATATATATATATATATATATATATATATATATATATATATATACGTATGTGCATTAAAGCATATAGATATGGAAATAAACAAATGCCACCGAGGTCCGCATATAAAAGCATATTATGAACAAAGCAAAATATAAATACGTTTCAGCAAAAAATGCATATCAAATAAAATTGACCACATTTTCAAATTAAATTCAGCATTTCAATAGCTTTATCAAAACTGTATTCGAATTTGAGTAATTAAAGCACATTTTAAAGAGATTTTATGGAAGGATAGTCATTTATTAAAACAAAGATACAATCATGTTTAAAACACGTTCCAATTGCAGGCAAAACAATACATTAAATAATACATTTATGGCATTCATTGGAACATGCGATTCACACTCAGTTGCTGCATCGATCAGCTATCAGCCATATATCCCTCGTTTGTATTTGAAGGAAACCATAAGTGTAGATAACTTCGGTTTCAGTTTGGGCATAAACTATCTTTGAATTGACTCGGAAGGTCGCTTCTTTAAAAATGGGTCACATTATTTGTAAGCATTGATGACTTGGAGTGTGAAGAACTACAAGTTTTAAGATGCGTTCCATCTTGCTTCCGCCCTACATTTCTTAATAATCCACCATCAGAGTTTACAAAGACCTGACTATTCAGTGCAATCGAAATGAGTATGTGGTGGCAAAACCGATTATGTACAAGTATTTCATAAGCCAGAAATCTAAAAATATTATTTTAACCTTGTGCCGCTCCTGTATTTCTAAACGCGATGACAAAGTCAAGAATATGTCATGATTTACTTTTCCTTTACTTTTACTCAAGCGCTACTCTTGAGGAATACGATATTTCTCAGTAAATTGTATTTGAATAAAAATTAAAAGCTTGTATTAATTAAGTAAATGAGATGAAGTAACAACGGATATACTATTTAGACATTGGTATATTCATCGACAATCATACTAATCATCAATTGCATATTGTATCTTGTTATATTGTTACAAGTACAAGTACACAACCAAATAAATTATATTTTTAGGTCTACACAGAGAAACAAGCCCGTTTATCTGTTATTATAATATTTGATTTCCGCTAGCATAAACAAAACGAATTTTAAAGCAACTCTATATGCAAGAGTACATGGGTTTTTCGGACTTTGCATACAAAATGTGATGCTCTTTCTGCAAACGCAATCGTGCAATGTAGAGTTAAGTATTTAATTAAGCAACATAATTAAATTTCAGTTGATATCCCCAGACTAGGCTTGACTTGCCTCAGAGCTTACCGAAGCAAGTAAAATAAATGTAGAGTGAAATCGAATCTACACATTAATTCGATTCAATGAATTTAATGCGCTTTGTGCTATGCTAAATATTGAATTAAATATATTGCATATTTGCCATAAGCGTTATTTTATTGTAGAAAATTTAATTTTATTGCGACTGTCATTCAAATAATTTCAAATTAAAATTCATTCATAAATGAATCCAATAATTGCTACATAATTGACAAATTTGTCATGTGAGTGGGTGTCTCTGGGTGTACTCAAGCGCGCAGAAACCGATGACGTCTTTTGACAAACCCTTCGCTCGTATATATGTATGTACATACACGAGTATATAATCACATACTACATGCATACATACATATATACTAAATATATAGTACTTGTCTGTATGTATTTGAGAGCATTGCAAATGCCTGACGGAGATTTGGTTTTGTCATTTTGGGTTTGCTGTCACACACAGGTTCAATCAGACAGCCGCACACATGTGAACACACACACACACACACCCACCTATAAGCCTGCATTCTTACATCGACATGTAAGTGCGCAGGCTATGTGCATGAGTGTGTGTGTGTGTGTGTGTGTACATGAGTTGGCCCTTGAAAGGTTATTAAAATTTCGAAAACGTTGCAAATGCAGAAAAAGTTACGACAACAACAAAAAATCAACCACAGCAGTCACACACGCACACTCGTCCTAAGGCTGGCACCCACACACACCCACACACACTGATACACACACACACATACAGGCTTAAGCCTCCGGTCCTCTGTCTCTGCGGTTTGGCAAAAGAGTTGGTTAGCAGAATGTTGTGAGCCGCAGATGCGAGACAGCAGCTACATGCGAGTATTCAACTGCCATGAGGGCCACTGATTAAGGCTGAGTGCGGGTGAGAGAATGGGTGAGAGAGCGTGGGGCAGAGCTGCAGCAGAGTGAGAGAGCGCGCTGGGCAGCGACAAGAGCAACTATTGCAGCAGCAGAAGCAGCAGAAGCACCCGCAACAACAACAACTAAATGACACTTCAGCAATCCACGCAAAAGTGCAAAAATGTGTGAGGCTGTGTGTTTTCACATACGTGTATGTATGCACATATATACATATGTATGTGTATGTGTATGTATATTTACATGTGTACATAAATGAAGGTGTACAAGTACTAGGCACATGTGTTGTGTGGGGCTCTTCGTTTTGCTGCCAAAATTGCATTCAAAGGTCGCTGGGTTGCTTCAAGTGCCAACAACAAAACAAAACTGCTCGAACGGCAAAAACCGCAACTCAAAAGCAATTTCAAAAAGTCTAGATCATCCGGATGTCTCTGTGTAGCCTCAAACTATAGACACAAACCTATGTATATGAACAGTTCGGTGCATACATATATGTATATACTTGTATATTTTCTTTTTCATTAGAAAGCTACTTATTATGCCTCCATTTGATCATGCAAGGTCAGCTTTCGCTTCCCCTCGGCTATGACAGTTCATAGCTTAAAAAGCACTTTCAAAGTCAAGTCGTTTGTATGACGCCCATTGAGTAAACTGATCCGACATGGTCGGTCTCGATATACCTCTTATCTGATAACGTGCGACCTACCAATATTTCTACTTTGTGTTACAACTTTGTAATATCCAATAAACAACAAATTTCAAAAGAAGATTCCACAAGATATATATATATATATATTCTTGATAAGTATCATAAAACGGGTCAATACATAGCCATGTCCATCTGTCTGTCCGAAGGTACACAGTCTGTAAGAGTTGGTCCTGCTCGAATCTACAAGCAGCATTCAATTCTTGCTTAAGAAATTTGTTAATTATTTAATAAACTATGACTTCAGTTTGTTATTTATGTAAAAGAAAATAAGAACAATTTCAAGAACATTTTAGAAAGATAACGAAACACGCACTTCCCATTGTTCTATTCAATAGCTTTATTTTGCTCATTTCGAGAATTTGTTCTAATTGGTAATAAGGTCTATTAACTATGACTCCGAGAATATTTAAATCAGTCTGTCATTTTCCGAAGCACAGCAATTTTATTTGGCATTTTGAAGTAATTATTTTATTTATTTATTAACCATCGACAGTGCCTCGAGTGGGAAAACTCGTTCAATTCCCATATGTGTTCACAATCCAATTTAAAATGCGTCAAAAATCAATATCAATGCCCTGGACAGGTAGCGAAATAATTAAAGCGATTAAAATGTTACACAAAAGCCATTACCGCGTTATTCGCAATTCCTGTGTAGTGTCCAATTGTAGTTTTATTATTCAACAATATGAGAATTCAAAAACACTTTGTTCGCCTTTTTTACACAATCAACTCAATCCCCAAAAATAATTGTCAAACTTTTTCCATTCCATCTGTCCAGCTATTAAACAAGGCACTGATATTGATGTCGAATAGACTTTTTCAAAAATCTTTAAAAATAGTTAAGGTAGTTTAGGTAGTTATTAGAAGAACAGTTGATAAGATATGTGTTATATAGTACCTTAAATTCATACTTTTGGGCACAGTTGCAAGTCAAAGATAAGTGGAGGAGAACTCCCCCTTCCATCAGTAACAATCCATTAAGCTCTTTGCAACAGACCCCAACTAGGCAGCTGAATGAAACACAGGTTTAATAAAGTTTCTGAGGTCTAAAGGCTTTGCATTCAATTAAAATGCATTTACAATTTTTACATATATTTATTTGTAGCTGGGAAGCTCATTTAATTTGCAGTCGATATGCAATTGTCAAGTTCTCGGAAAATGTGCAAAGCTGTTGCACAATATTTTGCAATAACTGCTGAAAAAAATGAATATTCTGCCGTGGCAGGTCGCTGTAGCTATCGCTCTCGTGGTCGCAATACGCAGTCCCTGCCCTTGACTACTTAATCATGAAGGTCAGATGCACACATATGTATGTATGTATATACACTCGTACATACATATGTACGTACATTCATATGAACTTAAGTGGCAGCAACAGCATCAATTGCTGCCAAACGCAAAGGCAAAGCCAATAAACCGAGTCCAAGCCCAGACCCTGACCCGGACCCGGACCCAGACCCAGACCCAGCTCACCTTTTCGCCTTTGTTGTGGTTGTCTGCTAATTGCAGCGTCCCCCACACCATGTCCTTTTTAAATTGTTGCATTCTTTTGGCCAATTTGCTGCCAATTCGAACGTGCAGAGAGCGCGTGTTGGGCGCACACAAGCGCAAGCTTTCCAAAATACTGCAAAACGGTAAATGGCATTCCAGGAATGGTACGCATCATGAGCATCGAATGAGCAGCCAATGAGGTTGCCATAGAAACTCAACTCATCGTAACTTAATGCGTCCCGTTCCGCTCATCCACTGCCCTCCAAATGAGGATACACTTTCCAAAATAAACTGGTGATAATATTTGTGACAAAAACAAAACGAAAACCCTCTCTTGGCCACCAGTAATTATTATAAGAAGCTGCATTACTGAATGCGAATCATCATACTTGTACAAGCCAAATGCGAGTCGTACAAGCTCTGCTTCAGTCAACAAGATAGTTCGCCCCGTGATTTGATTCTTCCTAGCAAACTGACAGCTATTGGGAGAACATCGTGGGAACAACTTGCCTACAAAGTCATACTCGCCCCTCAATAAAAACTAAATCAATTTGTGAGAAATGTTTTAAAGCAAGTATTTGGATTAAAGCCTAATAGCTAGAGTTTTTGCATTTATATTGCAAAAATGTAATGTTGGGCAGGATATATGAATCCAAAGTACTTGAAGCACTTGAGGACACTTTGCCAAATGCCAGAAACCAGTCACTTCAGCAGCCATCAGAAAATAGAGAGTGCCTTTAAGATGTCCTTCGATTGCCTAAGACGATTGAAGTGCAGCTGCAGTGGGAGAACGTTCAATTGTGTGTTTTTCATAAATTGTTTGCAATTCTGTCTTCTGCTCATTCTTTTTAGGAGCTAACGTCATTTGAGGTCGATGGTCGCAAGTTTTCTGCAATTCTTGGAAGAGTTCAGGGCCCGAGGAGCTAATTCTAATTACCAATAAACTGTCATATTAAAATATAGAAAAAAAAGATAATTGATGGCAGGTCTCTTTTAAGTTTAAATATAATAAGATAATAATATTAATTCTTATAAATTATTATTAACTAATAGTAGGCTTCCCTTAAAAATATGCAACAAAGGAATTTAGAAAATCAATATAAGTACTATATTGTATAATATACAAGTCTATTTTAATATGCTTGCAGATCTCAAAGACTGGTTTTCGGGACATTTGTAATGCTTTGTGTAATTGTTTTGCTTCAGCATGTCATTGTATCAGATGGATATGTTCTTTGAGTGTAAATAGTGCGGTTAATATCAAGAAATCTAGCGCTTTCTCTGACTCTGCCTCCGAGTTTTGTTGAATTTTTTAGTTTTTGCTGTGACATTTCTGCTTTTTATCCTTTTTATTTCGTTTACCTACCTACATACTATTTAATAATACATGAATATGCAAATGTGTGTGTGCGTGTATGTGTGTGCGTGTATGTGTATGTGTGGCTGTGTGCAGTTTTGTATTTGTGCAGTTGACCTTGCCAAATGGCTCTCTTGTTGGCTGGGACTGGGACTGGGGCTGCTGCTTTGACCAAAAATTTATGCGCCTTCCCCAACATTTAGTTTCAAAAACAATCTAGCAGTTATGCCAGCCACGCCCATGCCCACGCCCACGCTCACTATTGCCCATACACTCACCCACAAACATATACATATTTATGTGCATCAATGCTGGCTCATACGAATGTGTATGTGTGTGTGTGTGTGTGTGCGAGGCCTCAAAAGCCTTTCCATGCGCATTGCTGCACTTGAAGCGCGCACAGCGAGCGGCAAAAAGAGGTGCAATAAGGGGACGGACAAGGCTTGGGAAGGGTGCCAACGATTACGTAAAATTTTGTCAACGTCGTCAGCAAGCCCCGAGGCATTCGAAATGCCGCATGGCCACACCAAATAGAAAATAACCAGAAATAAATCAAAACAGTTCGCTTCGAGAGCAGGAAGGATTCAATTAAACGAAAGTGCGCAATGATTAACGGCAATTGTTGTAAATAAAAATCCCACCGCCCACTTAATTACGCCCACCACAGCCGCACGCGCGCCCAAATACCCGTACTCGTACTCGTACCCGCCATCGCAATTGGAAGGCCTTTGTGCTATTTTTAAACGCATTATCTGCATATTTGTGGGCGCTGTCAATGCGCAATAATTTCGAATGTTCGGAATGCATTTTAAATCGTACGATATTTTCAGTCGCATCTGCAACAAAACTGCAACCCTTTCGTCCCTAGTTTCCCCCACAGCAGCAAAAAAAACAAGAGAGAACGCTACAGTCGAGCAAGCCCGACAGTGTAATACCCTGTACCCAGGTAAACTTCCGTCACTGAGTTATATGCGCCCATAGCAGCAGCAAAAAGAGGAAGAAGAAGAGCGAACTTGTTGCTGCAGTTTGGGGGGGTTGTACTGGTGAGAATTTGTTTTGCTAATAACTTTTCTTAGAATTGACCGAATTGAATAAAATTGTAAACAACATTAGATAATTGTATAGAAATTATGTGTGCAAAGTTTGGTTTAGGTAGCTTTTGAAATGTGGACGCTATTGACGAAATTCTGTAGCGGGGGAAGGGGGGGAAAATTAAAAAAAAAAAAATAAACTCGTCCTTACTCGGACCTAGGAGAATCTGGATGCCAACTTTGGTTATTCTAGCTTTTATAGTTTCCGAGATCCTTGCGTTCATCCAGACGGACGGACAGACGGACAGACGGACAGACGGACAGACGGACGGACATGTCTAGATCGATTTCTCTCGTCAAGCTGATCAAGAATATATATACTTTATGGGGTCGAAGATGCTTCCTTCTGTATGTTACATACTTTGCACAAACCTAATATACCCTTTTTACCCTACGGGTACAGGGTATAAAAACAAAAACAAAAAATACATGCCATGGCTCCTTTCATGATGAATCATCACACAATTGGGCAACATAATAGGACTGTAATTGGGAAAGGGCGGTACAACAAAATGCGTCACGCCATGCTCTCCCGGAAATACAATGACGCTGCTTATAATCCATTTATCTAATTATTTAAATATATGTACATACGCATACATAGCTGTATGCAGATGCACGTCACAGCAAACAATAGAAAATTTGCAGTGTTAGAGCAATAAGAGCTAACCACTCGTTAGAAATACGGCTCCATGCGTTTCTTGTAGCTGCCAGCACTGGACCCGAATAAATTGTCCAACACTGCGGCAGTAGGCTGTGTGTTTTCAGTTTTAAGCACCTGGATCGTTTAGCAGTACGGTGCAAAGGCTCAGTTTTATTTTTAGCTCCTTATTTTTCTCCGCTTTTTATTTCTTCCTATTTAAATATTTTAACTTTGCATTCGCTCAATCAAAAGTTCAGTTGGTCTTTTCTTTTCCATAGTTTTCGTCCGCTGCCTTTTTTTTTTTACTTAATAATTTTTTGTGTTATTAATTAATGTTGTACTATAAAATTTCCTTTCCTCCTTTATTTTCCATAACTTCTTCACTCTTCACGGCTTTTTTGTCCAAATTCTTATTTCTATGTATTGCTTGCCATAGTTAAATAAATAAAATAAATAAATACTAGCTCTACAGCTATCTTCGAAAACATCGGCTTTCAAATAGCAAGGCTGACAAATGCCTGTATAGTATTGTTCATTAGATGGCTGGCCATTGTGCTTCAATATTGACAATAGTATCAGAGAAGTCGCAAATAATATGTTAGTGAGACCAGCTATTAGACAAAAGTGTGACCAAATAAAGATTTCAAAAATTAGAGAACATGCAAGGCTGCTGGTTGGGAGCTCGTTGATGATGAGGAATGACTTCTGTCAACGAATTTACAATAGTGCCGTTGCACAAAATTGCATTAAGGCTGCTAATGACGAAAACAAGAGCTTGTAATCAGATTTTCACACTCGCAAGCCAACAACACCATGCCATTCAAACCAATGTGTGCAACAAAAGCATATGAGTATGTATATACAACGTGTCTACCTAGTTATCGGTGGAGCACAGTCCACACGATTATCATAACATTTTTAACTAACGGACCAACACTCTCCTTCCATTGACCCACTTACGGCCATACTATACAACAATACAATTTTCCTATGCAATGCATTGATGGATGGATGGATTTTGATGGACTCTATTCAAACATTCACCCTCCTCTCCGCACTCCGCACTCCGTACTCCGCCCTCCGTCGACCGCCCTCCGCAGTTCCACAATTCCAGTCTGATAGCTGACAATAGAAAATCACACAAATTGAATAATAACATATTAACCTATATATTAGTTTGCAAAATATGGTGCATCGATTGAATTGCAACTATTTTTAGATGGGAAAAAAATGAATATTTGTATTTATAATGAACACGTACATATGTACATATATCTTATGGCAGTCCACCCCATTTGATTGATTTGATTTGACTTGGTTTAGAGCGCTGTGCGGGCCGAAGGGGTCGCACTGAGCGGCTGAAATCGCATTAATTGGCCCTGGTTGCCACTTAAATGCAAAAAATACGTTTCGACTGTGACTCTAACTATGACTCTAACTATGACTCTAACTATGACTCTGACTGTGACTGTGACTGTGACTGTGCAATATTGCGGATTATTTGTATTGGATACGAAGGTGGCTCGTAAATGGGTCACTCAGCCATCGATAATAATGACAATACAAGTAATAATGCCCGGTCAAACACCACCAATGACCATTCTCAGTTATCGGTTCGTCATTCGCCATTGTGTGTCATTGAACGGTTCGTTCACTCGTCCATAACAAAAGTGATTGTGGACGAAGCGCACACATATAAATACTAGTATGTATGTAATAATACATACATTCATACATTTGGGCTAACGCAGGATAAGAAGACACCAACCACTGGCAGTGACAGTGGCAGTGGGAGTGGGAGTGGGACAGCCATCAACCATCGCTCAATTTAATTATTAACTTTGATGCATGCACACATTAATATACTTACACAGGTTGTACCTGGCAAAGCATTCAATACTTGTATTCTCTATTGCTTTATGAATTCATCAAATTTCAAAAACTGCTACTCTGCCACACTCGAAGCAGGCCACGAAAACCTTGGTAGCAGGCGATTGATTCTGTAGTCTGTAGTCTGTGAGCGGCAATCAAGTCCTTATATTTGTGGCATAATGTAATTAATAATCGTTTTTATTTACTTTTAATGTGATTTGTTAGTGATTTGAGGGCAGAAGTTGCTACCCACACACAGACATACATATGTACAAGTACATATTGTGTGCTCACTTGCCACAAATCAGTGTGCAAAGTTGAATATTTATGCACGCCTCCTGAGTGGCATTATCAAAATTGATTTAAAACAAGGCATGCAATTCATGGTCCTGGTCATGGTAAGCAGTCTTCAGCTTTAGGCAGCTTAGCTTAGCTGAGCTTAGTTCGCCAGCCCGTCTCCGTAGCTAACTTTTTTTAATCAAATTAAAGTGCATTATGTCCACTGTGCGACAACGGCTACGTGTCTTCTAAGGCAACGCACGCAACTACACGGTTATACAATTTGCGTGCAATAATGACAACAATGTCTCTGAGTGGGAGGGCACGAGGATAGGGACAAGTGGACTGTCAACGTTGCCGTGTTCTGGATGTTGCTATTGTTGTTGCTGTTGTTACTTTTGCTGTTGCTCTTGCTCTTGCTCTTGCTGTTGCTGTTGCTGTTGGTGGTTTGTTAGGCGACTTACTTAACTGACTGCGCCAGGGACTGGCATCGCTTTTATGCTGCAATCAATTTACACAACAATTTGCAGCTGAATTGGCCACCCATGCATACAAACAAACAACCGATCCTACAGACATACATACGAGTATGTGTGTACATATACATAAGCCGCCATCAATTGAAGTACACACACATACACATTGTGAGAAAGACAGACACACACACACACACACCCACACACATAGATAGCGTTGAGCAATATTGTCTGCGACGTTGTGTTGCTTTTATTGATAATGAATATGAATTGTTGTTCAAGTCCCTTCGATTGTTGTTGCTGCTGCTGCTGCTTCTGCTGCTGTGCTGCCATTGTTATTGCATTCATTGTTGCTGCTTTGCGTCACACTTTGGCAAAATGCAAATGAAACCAATGAAAGGACTTTGAAATAAGCGCATAGATTGTAAAACAGTACTGGCCATGGTGTGGCAATGTGGCGATGTGGCAATGTGGTAGTGTGGCAGCGGGAGAGTCAGCGACGACAGCAACCTAGTCGGCAGCGCACCGCAGGGCGTATGCGTAACATTACAGCCTTGTACGGGGATGTGTGTGTGTGTGTGTGTGTGTGCCATGGAAACAGAATTGCTGCAAGCACCAGAAGCAGAAGCAAAAAGTCGAATGGAATCGCTGTCGACACAGGCGATGTTTTTTCTGCATACGCGCAATCGGGATGTGCACAGGTTATGCTCATTAGCTGGAGCTTGTTATTGTTGTTGCTTGCTGTCCCCGATTTGAAAAGCATGCCAGTACACGTACAGACATCCATCCACTTCCATGCATCCATGAAAGTATGCTAAGTATGGCTTTTATTGCTATTATTATTTTAAGTAGACAGTCATTTGTAACTTGCTGCTCTATTTATGCTTTTGTGTCACAAACAAGTACGTATTACTTCAATTAGTTTAAGTAACCAAATTAAGTGCCCGTCCCCCATTTACTGCGTTATGCGGATTGCAATCCGATTGAGAAGTACAATTAAAGTACTACAAGTAAATAAGACATACTCAAGGTCCCCGCATTGCTCAGTCTCCAGCTCCATGAGCAGGTCAAAGAGTTCAAATACTTGTAAGCCAAGCTTCCACTCCGATGAAACGAATTGTTATCGAATGTGGCTATAATTGGTGGAGTATTGTTTTTCAACCATAACTGAATAAATTAGATTTTAACGTAAGTCTTCTCATTTCAGTTTGCACTTTTTTCTAGAAATTTTGCAATGGTTCCTTTGGACGTCCATGTTGCATCGAAACCAGATACTTATTTGCGCCAATAAATCGGTGCAAATAAATGAAAAGAATTTGCAAAAGTTTTCTTATAATGTAGTGTTTGATGGCAATATATTATCTGCTTGCGCAAATAAAAACTTTGCTGCTTTAAAATCAATGCCTTTGAAACTTGTAGCTTGAATATGGATTTAAAAAGTGGCTGCTCAGAAGGGGGCTGCACTTGCTTCAAATACGTCTGTTGGCGAAGGATGGCACTGGAATATATGACATTATAAAGGACACCAACTGTACTGGGCTGTGTATACAAAAGCAATTGAAGCAATACGAAGGAGAATAATAAATAAATAAATAGTCAGAGCTAACCACTTTTTAATAAATGTGTTTGCTAGTCTATGTGCTTTCAGCTCGAGTCGCCCAAATCGTTTAATTAGAAATTCTTTAGTCATGTGCAGCGCATTCTGACAAGCAAATTAATCAGCATTTTTTATAAATTTCTCATTTTCAGAAGAAAAGTGCAGTAAAGAAGAAGAAAAGAAAGCTAGCAGCAATTCTCGTCATTGCTAGATCCAATTAAAGTTCCATGTTGCTTTTGTTGTGATTAGTTCGTTTGTTATTTACATTTCTAGAATTGACATACTTCTCGTCAATTATATTTACATTCCCGCCTGCTCCCTAGTTTCCTGACACCTTCCCACATATACTCGCATTGTACATGCCCATGCATGTATTTTGAGATACAGTTGTGGCTCATATCGTAGGAGTGCAGTTCATTGCGAGTGGAAGCCGCCCATCCGTGGCGTTCTCACTACTCGTAAATTGAATAAAGGAGTTCTGGAGCCCGCTATTCATTGTCATTTGTGCTCATTGGCTTGGGCCCGCTATTCATGCACTAGTCAGCTGCTACCTAAAATTTGCATAGCCCACCCACACACACGTACATACATGCATACAAACATAGGTATATTTGCATACAAATATGGATGTGGGCGTGCGTGCGAGAGTGCGGAAGCAACAGGCACGCCCACGGCTAGTCCTCCATGACCATGTGTGGTGCCAAAGATTGCGCTGAAAGCGTCTATGGGCCGCCAATTAGCTTTGCGCCCATGTACCACCAATCGATGGCCAACCAAAATTGGCAGCTTGACCAAGCGCGGCGAAATAGGCAGCAGTTTGTTCAGCAACCTGGCAAATTATATTCGTGCATACATGCATGCAACGATAAGGGTTTGCTTGTGTGCGTGGGTATACCCGCACACATACACACACACGTACACGTGTGTGAGTGCACTGTGCACTGTGCACTAATTGGATGTTGGCCAAGTGCAAAATTGCAGGCCAAAACGGACAATGGCGTCTCATTTGGGGCTTCAGATCGCAGAAATTCATTAAGAGAAGGAAGAAAAGTAAGACCGCAGTCTCGGCCGCAATCGAGCTGCCACTGTTGTGGACGGCCACATGAAGAGAGCACACACGACCATAAAGACAATAATTGAATTCAAGGCAATCAATTGAACAATCAATCATGCAATCAATCAATCAATCAATCGATCAAGCAAGCAATTGTGCACTGCCGTCGCTGACAGCGATTTAAATGCATTTATGGCCATGCAATTTCCTCCTTTCTTGCTTTCATTCTTCCTTCATTTGTTTTATGTTTTTATTTTTTATTTTAAGCTCGACCCAATTTGCCTTGCCTTCCCCCTTGCTGCCACTTCGCTTCTGGCTGCCAAGCCCAGTTGACTTCCATGCAAAAGCAATTAGCTGATTATTACGCATACGCACTGTTGAACGCACATCACCGACAGCGGCTGTGCAATGACTTGACTCGACTCGACTCGCCTCGACCCAGCTCGACTCGACTCGACTCGACTTGACTTGACTTGCGACTATGAATGGCGACTGTGAGCGGCCAGCGAACTGATGATGAGTGCAGGCAGTTCTTGTAAGTGAAATGATATCATCAGCGGGATGCGTCAGAGCTGCCAGAGATTTGGGGTCGCCAGTGAGGTTGAATTCATTTCAGGCCTGTGATTTGTAATTCTCACAAAATTCTGCAATTTTATACCCACATATGCTGCTTCCTAAATACTTAACAGGCTTTAGTAATTCTTGAAAGTAAGAGTAGACTCCAAATTAATGATTTCGTATATTTTTACGAATGTTTCTGCACTTTAGAAAGTTGTATAACCGAATATTGTGTATATTCATTCGAATTTGTATCAAATGTGCAATTTTTCTTCTATGCCAAGCTATCATCCACTTATAAATTTGTAAGGATCACCGTTTTCGGAGCTTCATAGAACCAGAATTTTAAAACTTCATTCGATTTAGTTTATGTCGAAAAATAGCGCGCCTTTTGCTATCCTTCAGCAATTATACATACGATATTATAATACTAAGTTTAACTTACCCCTAGAATTCTTGGTCGATCGCACTTTATTTGTTCTCGAAGTCCAGCTTGAAACTGTTGCTAAAATTGTAGCTTCTTGCTTTGGATGGTGAAGTGAGTGTTTCCGGAAGGGAGCCCTTTTATTGCAATAGACTCTGAGCATGCACTGGCACGTGCGCACACATACACGCACACACACACATGCACACGCACACACACAGACGTTAAACTAGAGTTCTGAAGTTGTGACAGGCCGCTGGACGATGCCGTTGTTCCTTCGTTCGACGCTTCCTTCCCACTAGGAGTGTGCGCTTTTGTTTGAGCGTGTGTGTCTACGCTTGTGCGTATGTATGTATGTGTGTATGTATGTATGTTTGGATGTATGTATGTATGTGTCGCTGTATTGGCGTGGCGCGCAAAAAAAAAGACAAAGCGCCACTTTTGAATATTTGATATTGACGTGGACTGAAAAGTGAAGGGGGCTTTTTTGAAGAAAGGGGGTAAAAGCAACGTGAATTCGAGATTCCGAACGTGAGCGCGTATGCAGATGTTGTTGCCGTCGTTTTTCGTTACGATTTGCTGACGCTTTCCCCGCTTTTCCTTCTGCCCAGTTCAAGCTAAAATTGTTTCTTTTTTGCTTTTGTTTTTGTTTTTGCTGCTGTTGGCAATATCCAAATACAAGTTTATGCGCTGTTATCGTTGCTCCTGTTGTTGTTGTTGTTGCTGTTGTAGTTGTTGTTGTTGTGCGTGTGAAATTGTATGGAAATTCCTGCGCCTCAGTAATAATATGTAGCGCCTGTCGTTATGCTTTGAATTTTGTCACAACAACGCAAATGCGAAAATAAGTTAACACCCATGAGCACACACATACACACAGGCCAGTGGCGATAACTGTAAATTTTCAGCGCAGCTAACTGCGCGCTTCCTGTCGCTGCTTGGTTCTTGGTTCTCGGTGCTCGGAGCTCGTTCCTCGGCCTTAATTAATTTGTTAGCTTTTAATTTTGCGACAATTTTTCGTTTGAATGTTGCGCACAGCTTTGGTATTTCTTTTTATTTTATTGCCTTTTTGTATATTTCTGCTCCTATTTTTCTATTTCTCTACTTTTTTCACGTCCTGGGTCTTCTCTGAGTAAGAGAACGAGCGAGACAGAGAGAGAGAGAGAGAGAGAGAGAGACAGAGAGCGCGAGCGAGAGGGAATTGTCGGCGCTAACGTCAGCGTCGTCGCAATGCCGGATGTTGGTTTCAAACTGTTGGCAAATGAGTTTCCGCTTGCAAAGGAGGTTTCCTTTTGACTGTTAATTCTGTTGTTGCTGCTCGTGTTGTTGTTGTTGCTGTAGTTGTTGCTCTCCCTTTTGCTGACTCTCGTCGTTGTTGCTGTTGTTGTTGCTGTTGTTCATTTGCCGTTACAGTTAGCAAAAGTTTATTAATTTTCTGCGCCTTGACTCTCTTGCATTTTTGTTGTTGTTTTCGTTTCCACTTTATTTTTTCGCATAAATGCCAGCGCACATTTTATTTCTCTCTGTATGTGTGCTTGTGTGTGGGCCCAGTGTATGTGTGTGTGTGTGCGCGCGTGTGTGTGTGTGCGTGTAGTGAGTGTTTTTGATTTGTTGCTAAAGTTGCTGCCTCCGCAGCACAAATTTTCCTTACTCGTCGTTTCTTTGCTTGTGGCTTCTTTTCGTATTTATTTTTCCACTGCTTTTTTTTTGTTGTTTCTTTAGCTGGTTTTATTGTCTTTTCGTACTTTCTTTTGCGCCTCTTCTCCGTCAACTTTTGCGAATTTTGCGTTTGCTGTTTGCTTTGCTCTACAGTGTTGCAATTAAACTTTTATTTCAGTTCCTGCAAAGACAGGCAGAGCCAAAGAAAGAGAGAGAGAGAGAGAACAAACATTAGAAGAGGACAGAGAACATCTGAGCTACTGAGCGAGCCAAAGTGCTGAAGTCAATACAAATTTGCAGAATATAAATGGCGAATATACTAAAGTTCTTACATATGTAAGAAGTATCAGGTTATCAGTTACTTAACGCAGAATTCAAACTACATTTAAAAAAATCAATAAGGAAAGGGGAATGCTATGAATGCTAATGTTGTGAATGAAAGAGTTTTTATAACAAGGCTCGATCGTTTTAGAAAATATGCATTTCATTTCAAATTTTAATTGCTTTACTGTAACAACATTGTTCAAATATTTAGATAGATAGCGAAGAGAAAACAGAAAAATCTTAACAGGCGTTTTGTTCTTCCGCCGTAGGGGAGGCGTTTATTTACTACATATTGGTTTTACTAAAGTGGAGTCTTCTAGTTCTGTGGCTTAGTTCCAATTATAATAATATTCAAACGATGCAATTGCTGTTTGGTGTTGGCTAACAAGCTGACTTAATTCAGATTACAACATGCGTTTACGTGCCATTGACGTCGCTTTTTCTGCCTGCCTGCCAGCCAGCCTGCCAGCGTACAAGCTGTTTTCTTGCCAATAAGTTCACGCACACCCCACATTACATACAATTATTCATAAATGCAGCATACACTTAGACGTGTATATACACGTCTATGATATATATATACATAAGTATACAGTAAACAGGGTACCGAACATTTGCTCACCCACTTGGTAATTAGCAAAAATCACGCCAACGATCGAAAGGCTGACTTTCAGAATCGAATGCCTTGCAAGTGCTGGCGCAGAATAGTGTTGTGGGTGTTAAACAATGTGCTTGAAATGCAAAAACTAATTACTGAATTCAAAAGTATATGTACGCCATGCCATTTGGCTCTTTGAAAGCGCGACACGCGCTCCACCCACGCGACTTTCTACTTTCGACTTTCGGGATTCGAGCTTTGCGCTTCCAGTTCTGACAATGGGAGACGCGAAATGCAGCCAGCGGCCATGGCCATCAATTGCTCATTGTTTTGGCTGCCAGCTGCTTGACATTGGCATTGTCATTAGTATACAGACAGCCCCTCCCTCCCCCACCCAACCCACACACACACACACACACACACACACACACACACACACATGCATTGTGTACGCAGATGAGCAGCCAAGTGGCTTTGCATAATTCGCAGCAACTTTAAACGCAGCTTTAGGCAATTAATGCGACGCAGCATCCAGGCCCACTTGCTTTCATCATTCACTGTTCCATGACTGTCGATTGGATTATGCATTCATGTCATTTAATCCCTTGCGAAAATGAAAATCAATCAATCCCGCTAATTAATCTGAATTCCCAACTTAAATCCTAAATCATCTAAGAAAGAGCGCCTGATACAAAATCCAGCCTCAGATATTCTTAAGCTCATGATGATAGTTTTTCAAAATATAGGTAACCCATTGTTAAATCACTCTCCACCTCTATATCAAGCCTATTATTGTCAAACACTCAAGATCCAATAACAGTCCACTCTCGCTTAAACTCGCCAACGCAGCGTTCTCTACATTTTGTTGCTTTGAAGGGCTTTTTAAAATATTTCTTAGCATTAAAAATCCTGGAATATTTGAATATATACAATAAATACAATAAAATCAAACCTTAGCAACAACATAACAAAACCGGTATATACCTCGCAACTGATAGAAGCGATTGTTATATTAATAAAGCATGTATCTATATAAGTAATGAGCTAAGTAAGTTCGCTAGCACTGGAATCTGCGGCAAGTGCCGTATCCCTGATGAAAAAGATGAACTCTAATGGCCAGAACTGAAAGAATTTCTTCCATTGTGTGCACATGCTTTTTCAAATCTTCGATTTTGTGCCTTTCGCCAATCGTAATGAAATAAGATCGGCTTTTCTTGAACGCCCTGACAAGTCACTTTAGGGCTTTTCCCCCCTCATTATATTTCGGATAAATGCGGTCCGTTCCGAGCCTCTTCTCTATGACTTGAATAATGTGCGATTGACAAATAGAAATACACTATAGGTGACACTTTGCAAAATATGTGAGAGACTAAACACGTAGTCATTGTTTTAGGCTTCATATCGAAGGGCTCAGATACATACTTTTATACTTTCAGTTATTCAGTTACACAAAGGCTTTGAAGCGCCCAACATCGAGTTTGTTTAATATTTTTTACGGAATTTCATTAATTTATTTTTATTTTTCATCACAACGATGTCGGCTTGCTCGCTCTTGAGCAGCACAGGCTTCAGTGATGGGAGCGATATGGAGAATAGCAGTAACAGAAGCGAGTTAAACACTAAGGCAAGTGGTAACGACGTTGCTGCCTAAAACTTAAAGCGGTTATGCCTCTTCATCTCTATCTACCCACGCAGAGTAATTCTAGATCTAGGCGCATCCGTGAAATAGCCGGTGACACAACGGATGAAGAATTGGCAGAAGGACCTACAGAAACGGTTTCATCGGAGGAATCAAAGGAATTAGTTTGGAAAGAGCTAAGAGGTGGGATCATGACAAAAATAAAAGGCCTGGGAAAAATGTTACGATCAGCATCCGGATGCATCAAGAAGAAGCCGCAACCAACTTGTGCGAGTCTAGGCAAGCCAAAACATGGATGTGTTAAATCGAAAAAGGCTCCACCAAACCGTAGAAAGAAACTAACACCGCCAAAGCGTCGACGTGCGGTGAAAAAAAGCTGCCGCCCAACGAAACCGAACAAAGCTCCGAAATGTAAGCCAATCACCAAGACGGCGAAGAAGAAGGCCCAAAAGCGCAAGCCAATCTGCAGAGCCAAAAAAGCGCCAAAAGCCAAGCCCCGCTGTGACTAAATGGCGAGATATTACATGTAAATGGGAAAACGAACTGGCAGATGAAGGACTTTGAAACCGTCATCTACTGCATCAGCAAGAAACCACAGATGGAATTTGAAATTCAAAACATAAACAACAATGATTACAAAATCTGGGGCATCCCCAAACGTTCACAAAAATTTGTTCACTCTCTGCACATCCGAATGCAACTGACTTGATCTATATTTGGCCAAATTCTCGTTCTCTTCTTGAAATCTACCATTAAATACGGAAGAAAAAGAAGCAATTTACCTTTATTTTAGGCACTATTCCAGCTAAGAGCTCTTCTAATAACCAAAAACTCATCTGTAAAATTTTCATTGTTCACGAGTAGCTTAGTTTGTTTTCCAAAGAATATGCTTTGCAAGAAATCAGACATATTTGGCAGTTAGTACCATCGTTGACTGTGTGTTTTCACATTTGTGGGCTAAAATTAGCAACAAGGGAAATTCCACTGAAGACCCAGTCAATAAATTGGGGAAATAATACATCAGGCAATGGCAAGAACAAAACAATTGTGTGCCTATTGGAATGAATCAGACGTTAGGCCGTCGGAGTGACATCTAACTCATCAGTTTGTGAAGTAACACCCACGGTACTATCTTTATGTTTATAGTTAATCAGTTGAAAACGTATTAGTATAGGAAATTAAATTAGCCAGGCCCACTGGATACCTTTAATATTTTATTACATTTTATTATTTGTACTTATACTTGAGAAAATTCATTGATTTAATCCCTTTTTTGTATCGAACAATTTGTAAAGTTTTGCGAAACTTTTTGGTGGTCTGGCAATAATACAATATTTCATAATTACTCCGCCTAAGTTCTTTAAAGCTATTTCCCCCATTATGTGCTGCTTAAATATGTGCGAGCATTCCTACCAACACACCTACATACATAGTACTTGTACATACTTGGAAGTGTATTTCGGCGCTGACAGCTGCTCTTTGTTGTTTTTGTTGTTGTTGTTGTTGCTTTTGCTACTGCTGCCGCATTTATGTTGTTGTTTATTTCTCTTCTATGCTTGTAAGCCTTTTTTCCCCCCCTTGCCCCTTGCCAGGCTGGTCGGGAGAGAGTTTGTTTGCAAGTGCTTTTGATTTGCCAGCAGCTGCTGCTCTACACTCACACACACACACAAGCACACACACACAAGCACACACACACACACACCACTGAGCAACTCCAAAGCAAAGTTGTGAAAAACAATAAAAGAGCAGATGAGGGAAAAAAACAAGAAAATGAAATGAACAGTCAACGCCGCGAAAATGTTCGCCGTTCGTAAAATGTAAAAACGCTGCCCACGCACAGTGGTCGACATTTAAAAAATATTCCACAATCAAATGAGCAAATACAGTGCTGAGGTGCGCCAATTGCCAATCATTCTAATTTGAAATCACAGTTTAGTTCATCAAACTAAGCAATTTACCTTCATGTTAATATTTTGATTTAATATCTTTAAGAAAGAATTTCTTTTGAATATATTTTAATGATATTACAGAAATATGCATATATTATATATATTTTTAATTACTTGTACATACTCTTTCATTGATTGTAATAGCTTAAGATCCTGGTAGCTATTCAAACCCTGTTAGCTGTAAGTTTTTAACTTTAAGCTAGCACTAAATAAATAAATAAATACAATGAAATTAGTTCGAATCGTAGGTAAGCTACCCCTACAAATTAGCCTCAGTTGATTAAGTCGCTTCGGTCGACTATACAGATGCTTGTTGAAGGTGTTATGCAAATAATATCTAGTTTTGGACAACTGTGCCGCGTCGTCATCGCCAACGCTGCCATCGCTTTTCAATTTTGTGTTGTCGATTTTCGATTTTCTATTTTGTAGCTCTTTTTGTGTTTTTGCTTTTCGTGCGATGACCGTTAAATAAATAAATAAAATATTGGGGCGTATATACAGCCAACTGGCAGCACCAGGCGAAACGTCCCCTCCCCACTTGCTGCCGCCCACCTCCTCTCTTTCAAATTCCTTTCGGTCGCAACTTTTGCCAGATCATTTCAATTGCTTTCTGTTTGTATTATGTGCTGTTCTTTCTGCCCCTGTACTTTCAACGATTTCGTTGGCCGCGTCGAGTCGAAATTATTAAGTTCCGCAAAATAAATAATTAGAAATTGCGAAACGCAACAACAACAGCAACAACAACAACAAGAGCAAGAGCAACAGCAATGTAAAATAATTAAAGTATGCCTACTCAACTGGCTGGCAGCCCAGACATTCTTCATTCTTAACCCATTCACTCCATGCTCGCACCATACTCGCACATTCCCACTACTGCCCCCCACAGTTGCTCCCAAGTTCCACACGAGCGCTAATTTATGCCTGACAGCCATCTCGACTAGGTCTTTTCTTAGTCTTTTCTCGATATCAAACGCCTGCATATTTGATATTTGATTTGCAATTTTCATTTCTCCGTTGCTTTTCTCCATTTCATTTGGTCTTGCGTTGTTGCCATTGCCATGGCTGTTGCCTGCCTGTGATGGCTGTTTTTCGGGCCACCTTTTTACCCCGCTATGCTTATTAAGTATGCGCCACGTTGGCGCTTTGAACTGGTGCCGCCACTCTTGCTTTTGCTTCTGCTTTTGCTCTTGCTTAGGTTTAGCATTAGCTTTTGATGTGGCGTTTGGGTGGCTGACTAACTAACTGACTGAATGCCGTATCAATGATTCATTTGTTAATGCATTGATTCACTCAGAGCATTGCTCAGGTGCTCAACAACAATAACAACAACGACAACAACGACAACAATTACAACAAGAAGAACAACAACAGCAGCGGGCAACGACAGCCAATCCCATTTTGTACTTTTCAATTAGACAGAAGTTCATTTTCATTACCGTTCCTCTGCAGCTTATCCTCTTTGCGCTCCTTTGTCAACCCACTTTATTGTGTATACTCTTTAATCTCAAAATATATGTATTATGTCTGTATGTATGTATGATGGTTGCAATGGATTCGGTGAGTGTTTAAACGGAATTCAGAAACATCTTATCAACATCGTATGCGAACTTTCTATGTGATGCAACTTCTAGCACCTTTTAATATGTCCTCTCTCAAGTTCTTTAGTTCTCTGACATCTCAACATATAATGATGTTATATTATTATATTTCAAAGCACTGTCTATGATGAAAGGCCTTTTCCACTTTGAATGGAAATGGTCCAACCAATACGTTATTCTTGCCAGTTCACAAATCAATATTTTTCGATTTTAAAAAGACACAGTTGCTATATACATATATTTGATTAGAGCCATATGTTAATGATAAGAAAATGAACAAAAATGAACACAGATTAAGAATAACAAACAAATCGATAGCAGAAGATCCTACACAGCTTCACGTTAACTCTTAATTGTAGAAAATGTTTAAAACACATAGACTTTTGTTTAAACTTCAAAACCGATTCAATTAGTAAAACGGTCCACATCGACTTTGTTGAAATTTTATATTTTTCCTCATTTTTTTTCTGTAGAAATGTCTGAGTACAGCGTTAGTAGTAGCGTAAAAGCCAGCGTGGATAGCGAGGTGGAACAGCATGAGGGCGAACCTGAGGTTAACTTAAAGGTAAGTGGAAAGAAACAACAGTGGTATTCAATCGACAGTGTGATCATCGATCATGTAATGGGATAATAAAATATTCACAGACACAACGCAAGGCCAAGCCTAAGCGTAAACCTGTCCGGGGAAAATTCGTGCAATCACCAGACGAAGAGTCAATTGGAAAAGTTCAACTAGCTCAATCAGGCGACACAACCACACAAGCTTGTGATAAAAGAAAAGTTACCATTAAAGAGAATGACAGAAGCCTAGACCAAAACCCAAGCCCAGCTTACGTATGGCGCAGGAAATGGCCGCCACGCCCGCCCTCTCCAATGCCAAAACATGGGTGTATTAAATCGAAAAAGCCGCCACAGAATCGTAAGAAGCCACCACCTCTAAAACGACGTGTGATGAGCAAGAAAGCGCCCAAAAGACGCACCACGAAACCAAAGAAAGCTAAGAAAGCTAAGAAAAGCAAACCAACTGCCGAGGCGGCGAAGAAGAAAGTTCTGAGAAGAAACTCGATTTGCAAGGTCACAAAGGCACCGAAAGCCAAGCCCCGAAGAAACTGAAATGTATCACAAGAGACGAAGATAATAACCTTTCTAAAAACCCGTCGTGGATAATCAAAATTCAGAAGTTTCCAGCAACATAAGAAAACAAAAAACACGAAATGGTACAAATTTAAAGTCTCCTCATATGTAGTCAATCATAAATTTAACTCAATATTTCTTTTTGTTAACATCAGCAACACAAGGCAACACAACACTGCTTAAAAATGGGCAGATCAATAAAATTTAAGAATACTAAGATACGATTGAAACTCAAAGTTGGGAGACATATCAGTGCAGAGATCTACAGGCAGGACAACCTGTTGGCCAATGTGTGGTAGACAGCAAGGGGACTATAGGGGAGTATACTTGTAGTATGGGCTAATACCATTTTAGCTGCCACTATCCAACACAAGCTGTGTGTGTGTGAATAAATTTAATGAAATTCGACCTAATAATTAACTGCACTTACGCTAATTGTTATCCCTGGAGGTCTTCTTTTCAATTTCCACCGAGTAGTGGAACTGAATTGAAAGGGATTACTTTTAGCTGAAAGTTCCATAGCACTGATGACGTTTCTCTTTTAATCCCTTCACATTTTCTTCGCTTTTACGTGGGGTCTTTTGTTGTTGTTGTTGTTGTTGCCAGCTCTATATTTGGATACTAAATGTAATTGAATCCATTCATTGTGCAAAAGCTGTCTTTGCATCAAGCATCGCATGCAGTGAACGTGGCAACCACAAAGCGCCCACAACCGCGATAGTCCCGTTCATCCAGCGACCATGAAGCGTCCAAAGAGTGGCATTAACGATGCCCCAGAATTTTCCAAGCCAAAGCCGAAGCCGAAGCCAAAGCCAACGCACCGCCTCCCCATACTTGGGTATCAAACAACAGAAATAACTTGGAAAATGTTTCTTCGATTGGCCGCCAGCCCACCATCAGCAAAATGTCGGAGCACATGCCGCTATATGTTCAACATTATGGCCGTGGCTGTCTCTTACCCATGCCCATGCCCATGCCCATGCCCATGCCCATGCCCATGCCCATGCCCATGCCCATGCCCATGCCCATGCCATACCCAACGCCTCCACCCTTGCCACGCCCATTCCCAAGCCCTTAACCAAAGCCCAGGCAAATCCTACGCAGCTTTTTGAAGCTTTGCAGTTTTTGCGATGCGTGCACTTTGCTTGCTATTTTTAGATGCATGCTAAAGTTGTGGGACTCACCGAGCGCCGTGGTAGCTCTGCCACAACAACAACAACAATAACAACAGCAACAGCAGCAACAACAACAACAACAACAAGAATAAGTAAATCGCAATAAGTAATGGAAGTGCAGCAAACAGTGGGAGGAATAGCACAGAAGTTGTACTTCAGTGACTACCGATGATAATAATAATAATAGCGTGCCATAAGTAATTGGTTTTGGTTTGAGGGAATCTCGCTTCGCCGCATTCCTCGAATATGCTCGCTCGCTGAAATATAATTTACACCTTGTCAGATGTTTCCGCTCCCGCAAAGCAGAAACACTTCTTAAGGCTTAAGCTCAACTAGAATGTTCAACTCGCGGAAACGAACGAAACTTTAGGCGAATGATTTTAGAATCGATTTGACAGCCTCCTTTATAGTTTTAATAAACCTGATCTGCTTATGGATAAGACAAGCTAGGTTGGCTAGCTGTTGTGGTTTCAAAGCAATCGGGCTTCGTATCGACGGATTCATTGATTAGATTGGGCCTGCCACGCCTTTTTCCTCTTGCACACATTTCTAAGATACTTTCTAAAAGAACTTTGGAAGTTCATATGTACAAGTATTCCAGTTTCGCCAAAGAAGTAATTTCAAATTACAGTAATACGAATTGGGAATTTTTAAATTCTTCATCAACCAAAATGTATTTTCCAACACTTGAACTTAGTATTATGAAGTGCTTGACACTTAATTGGCAATCACCTAATAATGAAATTAATTTAACACACTTTTGCAAAAGCATTGGTAAAAGTGAGGTTCAGATAAACTGATCAAAATATTATTGAATATATAAAATACCCCGATTCTCATTTTATATACATATGTATGTATCAATGTTAAATCGGGCATGTTGTAGAAATTGTGAGCCCATTGGCTAAATTATTTATTTCAAAAAAAAAACTAAAAAGTTAAATGGAGGGAATGGAATTGCAAGTGAGATTGGAGCTAGCTATTGGGGCAATTTCGTAAATATGTATGTATATTATTGCATTCCATCCCACTGTGCTGTGCGTCCTTTTTCCTGTTTGTCTACGCAAAAGCTCCTGGACATCAGCTTTAATATTTACTTGTCCGCCTGCGTACTTGCGTGCGTGCCTGCCAGCCTGCCAGCCTGCCAGGCTGCCTTCCCAGGGAGCGGGAGGGTGGGCGAAAGGGGTCTGATGGCTAAGCTGCAGAAGCGCATTTTACCTTTTGCGAGTTTTCTCGCAAAATGCGCATAAACAAGCGCAAATATTTTAATAATGAAAAATGCCAAAGCGGTTGTTGCGGCTCCCGTCAGCGAACGAGCCAGCAACGCCGACGGGCGAAGCAGCGACTGAGACAGCGGCTCAACATTGACGGTGACGCTGACGGTGACGCTGACGGTGATGGTGATGGTGACGTTGATGTGGATATGGATATGGATATGGACATGAGTGTGGATAATGATACTGATGTTGACGTAGGTAGCCCCAGAAGCCCAGGCAACAGCAGCGGCAGCGGCAGCGGCATCAAATGCTATGCAGCATGCAGCGAGCAGTGAGCAGTGAGTGGCGAGCATGTGGGTGGGTGACGGCGTTTCCATCCATCCATAGGTACTAGGTATGCGAATATGGGGATTTCCTGATATGCGGCTACGTGGGCTGCCATTGAATGCGCCTTAAGTTCAACCTGTGCACCTGATTAGGAGCAGGAGTTTGACGTAATAATCGGCATTACTTAATATGCAGGCTGTATGCATCGAAACACATTCAACAGAGTGCAGAGGCCACCAAGATAGGTGGTGGGTGACTGGGTGACGGGGCTCCAAGGATGTGCGGCTTTGTCGGTCGTCACATAAGTGTTCTGTGTTCTCTTTTATGGTCAACTAATTACACCAACAATGCACACGCATCCGTTATTTCATTCATGTTGAAGCTCGCAATTAGTTATGGAAAAGAAACCCACGCGCGGCAACCGTACAACAAACATACACAGCTTATTCATATATGTATGTACTTGTATGTATAGTGTATAGTATAGTGCTCGTAGAAGGCCCTGTCCTGCATATTGCATTGAGTGGCCAGAGGCAGTCATTTGAATGTCAATTCGTAGAAATTTGAAATTTGTTTGTAAATTGAAGTAAGTCCACTTTTTGATTGCAATTCCTGGGAACATGGACATCATCATAGTCAGTGAATAGCAAACTTAGGGCCTCCTGATTTTGCTGATATTGCGCATTCGCAGCGTAGGCCGCACTAATATATATTTGTTTGTTTGCAAGTTACGTCGATATTATTCAATATAAGCACTGCTTCGCTTACGTCAAAGGCTTTTAAATAGAAATGCTGACCACTCTAGAAGTCCCTCAAATGCATTTCGCTTCAATTAGTTTTCCAATTGTGAATACTTAGGCTCTGATGCAGCTTAGACATGAATGTTAAATGGAGGGGGGAGTAAGCATTTCATAGTCGTAATGCCTTAAGCAACATTAAATGTCCCTAATTCCGCAACTATTGTCAAATATATTTCAGTTTACGCAATTGTGATTAGGGGATGTGGGGATGATTTCTAGGCCGTTTAGGCGTCTATTCATCAAAAAAATAGTTGGCCCCATATGTTATTTGTTGCGGTCGCTTTGTAAATATTGTAAGAGCCATTACTTTAGTTTTTATTTATGAATATGCGATGTAAGAGCAACGTTCCAGTGTTGTATTAAATTGAGGAACTCGAGTTAAATAATAACATTTACGATCCTTACATCTGTTGCCGTCGAAACACAACAGTTTTATAAATAATGCACACACACTTGTACATTTTAACTTGGCTTTTTCTTCTCGGCCCATCCCAGGCCAAGAGCGATCATGTGCCGTCTGAGTAATTACGCAAAATGCGCCAATTCCATATAAACAAAGCGAATCAGTTGAACAGAGACCGATGGGGGCGGGCATTCAAACATTCGGGCAATCGTCAGTGAGTCAGTCAAGCAGTCAAGCAGTCACCCAGTCAACCAGTCAGGCAGTCAACCAGTCAGGCAGTCAGGCATCAGCAGGCCGACGACTTATACAAACAAACAAACAAACATGCATATGCATGTGTGTTTCTGTAAGTTGTGTATACATATACTTTGTATATGAAAACAATTCCCCATGTACGAATGCGAGCACATACTCTACATATGGCAGATACATACATACATACAGACTAGAGTTGGGCACGGGCCGTGTTTTTTGTCGTGGCACTTCGTGCCACGCGTGGGCCCGCGTGTTCGTGTTGTAAGTTCCGATTTCGTGCGTGGCCGTGCGTGGCCGTGCGTGTTCGTGTTGAGCCAAAAAGGCACGACAAAACACGCACGAGGAAACACGAAAGAACACTAAAATCAGAAAACAAAGCACCCAATAGTCAACACGACTTTTCTGAATTTTTGGACACTAATAATTCAAAAAAAAAATTAAATTGGACAGGTCAAGAATGGTATATTGAATGGGATATTGAAATAGATGACTATATAAGTAGTGTAGTTGATCCAGGAATTTGTGTGCTAACATTCTGGAAAAAAACAACAAAATGTAAAATGCTACGGCAATTATCAAGGCATATACTCAATATCCCTGTCAGCTCTGCAACAAGCGAACGAGTTTTTTCCACTTCTGGACATATTTTAAATGAGCGACGTACTCGGCTTCTTAGCTCAAATATTGATAAGATAATCTTTCTGAATAAAAATTTGTAATGTTTATATATATATATATTTTTTTTTTAATTTTTATATTTAATATATAAAAAGTTCGTGTTGGGCCGTGTTGGGCCGTGTTAAGAAAAATTTTCGTCGTGCGTGCGCGTGCGTGTTTCTAAAAGTTAATTTCGTGGCCGTGTCGTGTCGGGCCGAAAATAGCCGGCCCGTGCCCATCTCTAATACAGACATACATATATATACTTAGGTACGAGTGCGAGTATAGTATATAAGTGGTACACGCACAGAAACAAAAGATAAACAATAATAGCAACATCGGCGGCAGTGGCTGGCGGCCGCTTATCAACAAACAAATACACACATTTATGCATTCGCATTCAAATTCTGATTCGGACTGAGATATATACTCATACATATGTATTCATATCCAGGTTTAGGTTATCATTCATATGGGCAGGGCATAAGTATAGCAGTAGATTGTGGGATGTCTGTGGCCGTTGTTATTGTTCAAATCGGTGGAGAATAATTGCCTAATATATTTCATGCTAACACATACAAGTAATTGCCCGTTAACCCTTCAGTGGGGCTGCCTCCAAATGAACATACATATGCTTACATAAAATATTCAGCATCGACTCCCCATGCTCTTGATACTTGTATTTGGACTAAGTAGTCCATAAATCCGAACAATTTCACTTCATCGATATACTCGAACACGCTTGAATAAATAGCAGCGTGGGTGTAACTAGAAACTGTTCTACTATACTATATAAGCCATTACTCAATACCATACTGTAATAAACCGAATGCTGCGCTTTTCATATTCATTGAGTTGGCTATCCCCCGGGGACATGTGTACTTGTAGTGTATGTGCAAAAATAAATTAAAAATCATACGACATGCATGCAAATACTGTCATTATTGGCAGAAGCTTCTGCTCGCTTCTAAGAATTTCGTTTTTATTAATATTTTTGTCAAAGGGAACTGAAAATGCACCGACAGCTGTACCAGGAATCGCACACATTTTTGATTGGCTATTTCGGCAACATTTCACTTTATTAAAAATGTAACTCATTGAAATCCCTCAATGCACATGCGGCTAAAGGATAATATGACGTGTATGATTGTTATTTTCACCGATCGAGTTTTTAGTGTGAACAGAAGCTTAAGCGGGCAGAAAAATGCAAATTGAATATGTTTGCCGTCAATTACATACTAGTTGTGCGTTTATTATTTTCGCGTTAATTATCACTTTCCAATGTACTGCTAATATTATATTTACATATGTATTCCCCATTAGCTTCCCCATAAGGCAACGTAAATGACAAACCTTCACATTTCCTGTCAAATGGAACCGTGCTTTGAAATTAATTATTGATACTTTTATGCAGTTACGGCATTTATATTGATGCTATTCATTTGGAGCAAAAAAAAAAAAAACGTTGAAAAAAACGTTTGCGATACATTATTTCTTTGATCAGACAAAGCTTTGACTCCCAATTGAAAGATTTTGCAGCACAAACTCAGTCTCTATTTCATGTAAAGAAGTCTCGCCTTTAAAATGAGGACAGTCCTCTTCCAATTTGACGTATCCGTCTATTATTAATATGAAAAAAGTAAATTACAAATAAAAGAATAATATAATTATTTCTATATATTACATTTTGTTTCTTTTTTAAATTTCTGAAATGGTGATTGGTTGTTTTGCCTTTTTCAGGGAATGAGCTGGATCTCAGATCCAGGCTCATCATAGCTTCAGTTCATGGTCGCTCAACTCTTCTTGTTTCAGCTTAAAGATCGACGTACTTGTATTTATTTTCATTCCCTCTATATCTACCACATTTCCATTGAAGGTCGCCCCAATGCTCAACTTTGAAACTGCTGTGGACGACATGCTGCGATTTCTTGGAAGGCCCGACATGGCCGACAAAGACGTACGTCTGTAGAGCAGTCGAGCATATTGCGTATTCCCATTGTTTATAGTTAGTTTTATGTGCCATAGACGACGGCAATAGACAATAGAGAGGAGGCGTGAGTGCAGCAAATAAAATGAATGAACAGACGGCACGCAAGCGAGGAAACTAAAGCCCGGAACCGTGTCGAACTGAGCAACTAAACAGCCGAGGGGGAGGGGTGTGGCACCGGCCTGGGTCTGGGTCTGGCATAGCATAGCATAAGCCTTTAAAAATAAAACGCATTTGCCCAGGCAGCCGACCTACAGTCCGGAGGAGTCGGAGCCGTAACGGGCCGTATGTGTAAGCGTAAAATGGGTCATAAAAAATGAGGCATTGGCATTGGCGTTGTCGGCTCCGGCTTCGGCTCCGTCTCCAGCTCCTCAGGCGATGCCAGCTACACACACGTTCAGTTATTTGGGCGTATTGTGGGCGCGGCACATTGACATACTCGTACACATGTGCGTGTGTGTGTGTGTGTGTGTATGTGTACTCGTATATGTGCACATGTGTAATAAAGTTTACATAAACTACGCACACAATAATGTCAGCGGCCTTTTTCATGTGTCTATAAATTTTGCGCCGATAACAGACACGAACAAAAAAGCAACGAAAGCTATCTGAAATGTTATCTTTGGCTGCACCGAAGCTACATACCCTTCATTGTCTTGCACCCACTCCCCAACTGACAGTTGCAAATGGTTAATTATTAATTTTTACTTTTGAATATTTGTGATCATTGGGAGCCCTGTTCCCCTCTGGAAATATCTATTTGATTATTTTGGCTTGAAGTGTTTAGTGCAACTGTCCAATAGCTTTCTACATCTGGAAAATTGTGTTGAATTCTTTGTTTTTTAATCATGTTATTACATTTGATCATAACAGTGAGGGGTCAGCTTGGACAACACCATTTGCAAAACTCATAAAGGCAGATGAGGGACTGAGACTGTGGAGCATATGGGTCGCAGCCAAAGATAGCTTTCGAGACAGTTCGCTCATACATTCATGCACCAAGGCCCAACAACTGCGGGGGGTAGTTGCATGAAAACATGTCATCCAATTGCAGTTGAATAAAGCAGTTGTTGCCCCCTCCTCGGGCTGTTTTGGACAGCATGTGGCGCCTATCTGAAGGTAGAAGGCGTACTTGCATAATAAATAAACAAAGGCTAGGCTTTGATGTTGATCCCGAGTCTCGACTCCCACTCCCACTCCTGACTGCTGACTGCTGACTCCTGACTCTCGACTTCCGATTACTGTTTGCATGCGAATGCAATAAATACGTAGCAGAACTTTTACAGCTCAGCTCGACCGGGTAAACATAATAAATGACGCTTCATTAAATGCAAGTAAGAGTGGTTGTGGCGTGGTGGAAAGGGCAGTGGTAGGGGCAGGGGCAGTGGCAGTGGCAGGGGCAGGGGCAGGGGCAGAGTGAGATTGTCAAGCGTGCGCAATTTGTAATTAAAAATTTTTCACAAGAATCCCATTGAAGTTGCGTAGCTCCCGCTGCTACTGTTGGTGTATTTACTGGCACGCCAGCACGCCAGCACCCACGTCCACGTCCATGCCCATGCCCATGCCCATGCCCATAACCATGACCATGTCTATGCCCCTGTCCCCGTCCCTGCTCCTGCCTATGCCCTTGCCCATGCCCTTGCCCATGCCCTTGCCCATGCTCATGCCTATCTATGCCCGCGCCCACGTTGCGCTGCGCTGCTACCGATTGTCGTTTGTCGTTTGTCGGTCCACTTGGGCGCATTTCATTTCGGTGGAAATGTCAAATGGCAACGCATTGGGATACCGGCGAAAAAAAAAAACGAGGAACAAGAAGAAGATGATGAAAAAAAAAGAAGGAAAAACGTCGACATTGACGTCGTCCAAAGTCAAGTGCCATGGAATTGCATTTCCCATGAAGGGGGGAGCAAAAATAAAGAACAGAGAAAAGAAGCAGCAGGAAACACAAAACAAAGGAATGCAAAAGAAAGGCGTCGGGTGTGTGGGTGTTGCTTGCGTTGCGCACACACTTAGCCAATGAATGGAATTCCATGAAAATAATAATGACGAAAGTGAAAATAATAAAATAAAATAGAATAAAACACAACCAAAACCAAAAGGAACACAAGGCTCAACTATAAAAATGGCAGAAGCAGCCGCAGCAGCAGTTAAGTGAAGAAGCAGGCTACTACAGGAGCTAGCAGAGGAGCCAAGATGGGAGCCGCAGGAGCCGCAGGAGCTGCAGGAGCCGCAGGAGCCGCTCCATTGCAGCGTTAATGTCAATGGCATTTTTATTACGCTCGAGTGGCGGGCCGGGCTTCGCAGCCCCAGAGTGAAGGAGAAGGACAAGGTGACAGGACCTTGTCAAAGATACGGCCAGAACGAACTGAGACGTCAGCTGCTTGACCTTGAGCTTGAGCTTTAGCAAGTAACGAGCGTTAAGAAGATGCGTCGCAATTTCCAGACGCCTGACAAAGCCAACAGCACCAAAGCAACAACAACAAGAACAACAACAACAGCAACAATGATAGAAACAACGACAACAACAATAACAGCAGTTGTGCATTCTTGTAATTGCAACTGAACGTAGACGTCATCGCACTGTGGAATTGTCGGCGCCAGTTCAAAAAATAAAATAAAATTGATGACCACAAACCAGCCAGTCGTCCAGATGTCCTGTTGCAGTATAGAGTGGAAATGTCTTCTAATAGTTGATGTACAAGTATAGGGAAGCCCAAGACATTGGAATGATAGACACGTTCCATACAATTTAAATTCGTTTATTGCAAATGCATCATGTTTAATTCTAATCCAACTCTCAACATGCAGTCCTGGAAAGCATTTTTCGGTCAAGAGCATTAAGCCCTTTTAAGACTTTTTCTCTCAAAACGAAGGCAAAGCAGTAGGGAATATACTTGTCTTATACGTAAGTAAGTAAGTACCACTTAGTATATGCATTGTATTATTTCATTACCAATATATTTGTTGCTCAATGGCCTGAAACTACTTTATTTAATCCCCAAAGCATTATGTAACTGAAGGCAAGAAGACAAAAGGCCAATATACTTGTACATTATATATAGTATGTACATATGTAAAGCTCTCCCGCACATATGGCATGTGTTGTTAGACACATAAGATACCTACAAATTAATTTATAAACACCGTTTTTTTTTTTAAATTAATATCAATTTAATATTCGATTAGCTGTGTTAGTCAAACAGAAAATGATTTCTGCTAAAACTCCCTGATACTTTCAGATTCCGATTCCGATTTCTATTTCAAGTGTTTCTTGTGATCTATAGTTTTTTGATCTTTGAGGGTAAGAAGAAACTATTTTTTGCAAGTATTGCAAAAATGAAAGCTATTTGCCACACTGTTCGAGCACTGTATAATAGAACTGATTGATACGAGCGCTTCAAATACTATTAACGCATAAGCTGGAAAGAACAAATTACGTATCAGCTCAGAGCTACAAACGGGCTTACCCTGCACCTGAAGAATTAAAAAAAGTGTAGACTGGGTTTCTGCAAAAGTACTTATGTTTCAGATAGAGCCCCATAAGGTTCTGGTAAGGTAAGGTCCATACTGTTCTGTCTGTCTGTGTAGGTGACTATGTAGAGTCTGTATTGTAGTCTCTAGGGTTGTAAAAATCAGCAATTTGTGATTTATCGAGATAAAAACGGCAAAAAAAGTATATAGTATATACAAGTAGTAGTTATAGTTAAGCCCTAGGCAACAGGAGCTTTTCTCATTTGAATAGACATTCCCCTCACCATTCCCCAGCACGTAATTTATTTGTAATTTGTCATCGCATCTAAATTTCGGATGAAACTCAAATCGGAAGGGAACAAAATCGTCTTGCTTTCGCTATGAGCGCGTTTGAAATCGTACTACAAGTATATACGAGTAGTATTTGTGAAATTTTATTATACTTGTACAAACAAGATTTCCAGTTGAAATTATAAAACCTCATAGATATGCATTTCATTAATGTCTTCAGCTTCCATAATTTGTTTGGTTCAACTACCAATTGTCAACACAATGGCGAAAACACACCACAATTCTTGGAATCGGCTCGCTTTGAAACCGCATATTTCGTCACACTGTGCGCCGGCTGCAGCCGGGGCTTGGAATTGCGTGAGCAGTCTTCATGTGAAGCATGTGCTTCGTTAGAATGCCAAAGGCATACGATTCAAGTGAAAGTTAAAATGGCAGCCGTGTTCATCATCATGCCCAGTGATTTGAAAGCCACTTGGCCTGGCTTCCAGGTAATTGCCGCCAACAAAGCGACGGCCAATGGCACAGGCGCTCACTCTCGCTTCAGCTCCACGCTCAAGTTCTCTTTATTAGGCGAACATTGCATATTGTGCACGGCCAACTGAAATGATGGGGCCTCTCAAGGCTCGAGCTGGAATTCCTTGGACCTCGAGTCAAGTGAGCAATGAGGGGGGCGAACTACATCATACTACACAGAAAAGCCGGAGATTGTCTGTTCTTGATGATTGTGTGTGTGTGTGTGTGTGCGTGTGTGTGTGTGTGTGTGCGTGTATTTGTGCGTGTTTGGAGAAAAGCCCCCAAATTGTTCTTATGAGTACTTGACTTGAATAATGATGAAATTACGGTTTAGCCTTGGAGTCTTGAGTCTTAGCTGGAATAAAGGAAATGCTAGTATTTCAAGAATGCCTCAATTTTCAGCTGGTAAAGCTTTCTACGCCACACTTCAATATTTATAATTTAATTATAAAATTAAGGGATTGTGAATTTGGATAAAGATTCTGTGGAAAGTACGCCAAATTGTCTTCCACTTTTTATCTGTTAATAGTATTATTATTTCTCCCATTAGAAACTCTAATGTTATAATAAAAATAGACGGCATTTTTTGAAAAATATCCATCATTTCTGATCTGTAACGATTGCACTTGAGTCAACAAATGAGTAGTCTAGGTTAGAATACAGACCGACTTTCGATAATTTGATATCTATAATGTGTTTGATCATAATTTTCAAATCTTCTCTGACTTCAAAAATCAGTTTTATTTTAAATTAATTTAAATTTTTTAATTTAAAATGTACAATTTTTCATCGATGTGGTTCATTAGTTTCTTGATTCTGCACTCTTCTAATCATACTTATATCTAATTTTATGGTGTATGGGTGAAATGGTGCTTTTTGAATTTCTATATACAGAAAAGCAGTGCTATTTCGAAAACCAATAATTAGCTCTGGCAGAATGGGGTGCGAAATGATCTAAACTGATACCCTTTTCATGAACATTTTGCCGGTAGATGGCGTTCTATAAATCCTTTTCAAAAGACAATTTTAAAATAGAGGTACCATTGTCAATAGAATGGGGTTTGAAGTATTTTGAATTCGCGCTTCCGTTTCTCATTTTAATGTGTGCACGGTTTTATATTTAAGAAAGGGAACGAATATTTGAAGGAACTTAAAGTTAGAAAATGTTTCTATTTAGGAAACTGCAAATTTTCGAATTTCAGTTGAAAGGATAAAATTTCTTTTCGCTTGACTGTGGAGCTCTCTCAGTGACAAAAAGGACGCTCTTAGCTCCATAAAACGTGTAGGTAGATTGTGAACTCTATGTAACACCAAGAAAGAGAGATCAATAAGTCTGCCTATCTACCTGTTTGACTGTATGAGCGCCTTTAATTCGGAAAGCATTACAACTATAGTCAACCTACTTAGCTAGATTGCTGAAAAGGAAGCATACTTGTATACTATTTTCGATGAATCCCACACTCTGCCGCCAAATGATGTTTGCTGACTATATTGACCATATACTATATAAACAAAAATAGAGTGCTTACTGAATCGCATTATCATATGTTATGTAGATAGAATATATGCTGAGCTTGCAATAATTTCTAGTCAAATTTGTATACTATAGTATGTTAGGGACAGTCAGGGCTTAAAGACAAGATATCGAGTAAATAGCTCACTGTATAATCAAAGGTGTTATACATGTTCAATTTAGTTCAGTGTAATTAGATGAATGCAACTAATGACTGTTTCCTTAGCCAGAGCCACATGCTTATATGTGTGTGTGTGTATACATAACATATGTACTTGTATATCCGTAATAGTTAATGTAATTTTAAGTGCTCGTTCGAGTTCAACTGTGACATGGGAAAACGACACTGAGTAAATATCGTGGATTAGCTTATAAACTGGCCGCACATCCAGCAGGGTTGATTTAGGGATATCGAAAAAAGGCAACTAAACAGCTAAACAGTCTCGACTTCTTGTTATTCTCTCTACTTGCACTCGCATGTATGTACATACATACATACATATGTATATATGTATGTATGTATGTATGTATATAGTATATGTAGAAGTATGTATGTATTTATTTTTTTATTGGTTGCCTTTGGCACTGCTGATGAAATTGCAGACTATTCGCTATTCTGGCAGTTATTGGGGACTATCGTGTGGGTGTAAGTGTGGGTGTAGGTGTCTGTGTTGGTGTCTGTGTTGGTGTCGGTATCGGTGTGGAGTGGAGTGAGGGGGTCATCGAAGGGCTAAAAAGGGGGAGTGCAGCTAGCTCGCAACTTTGCCTTACATTGCCATTTTAACACACTGCCGAAATAAGCTAATAAACTTAAATGGGCAACAGCAACAGCAACAGCAACTACAATGCCACCTTGGCGCTCGTCAAACATTTGTACGTGTATATATGTTATCAACACATACACATTGAAAAACACACACACACACACACACACATACATTTGTACAAACATACACACAGTGGGATACACATAGCGGTTTAGAGTGCCACAAAAGCTTTGATAGGCACAGCAGATAGGACGCGACGTGCTTATTTTTACACATACATACACACATACAAACAAGCATACAGACTTGCATACATGTGTATGTATGTAGGTATGTAGGTATGTATTGTATGGGTGTGTGTGTTTGTGTGCATGCTAGTCTGTGGGTTAAGCGTCAACTGCAGGGAGGAGCGGGGCTGGTGCTAAGTAATTGATGATGACTTTGTGTGCGTGTGCTCGTTCGTTAGCTCGTTCGTTCGTTCGTTTGGTTGTGTGGTTGTGTGGTTGTGTGTAGGCTTTAGCCATGGCTAAACGCACAACAACAACAATAGAGGCAGCAGCAGCTACAACGTTAGCAAAGAGAAAAAGCTAGTCGCTTTCCTACACATCCTCAACCAGCCAGCAAGCCAGCCAGCCAGCAGACCACCCGCCTCCCCCCTCAGTTGTTCCACACTTTTTGCTTTCGCGCCGCTCACAAGTCAAAATGCGCAAAACAATTTTTGAGCATTTCTACATTTACTTTTTGCTGTGTTGCTGTGCGTGTGTTGTTGTTGTTGTTATTGTTGTTATTCCTATGTTTTCGTTGCTACTGCTCCTGCTGTTTTTGTTGTTTTCTCGTCCTTTTTGCGTCGACGTCGCCGCCATTTTGCGTTTTATTACATTCTTTTTTGCTTCTTGCCTGCTTACTAGTTGGTGTGTCTGTCTGTGAATGTGTGTGTGTGTTCCTGTGTGTGCGTGTGTGTGTGTGTGTGTGTGAGCGCGCGTGCCTGCGCTGCATTGCCAAAAATTGTCGACCTTGTCGCTGTTGGGAAACAACAACATTAAAACGGGGAGCTAGAGCAGCAACAGCAGAAGCAAAAGCTTTCAGAATTTGAAACTAAACAACAACAACAACAACAAAACAAATCTAAATGAATAAAAAATAAAAATTGAAAGCAAAAAATGTTAACGATTTTATTTTACAATTAACTGTGCCATTGTGGAGTTTATCTGTGTACTTAACCGGCCAGCTGCTGAGCACGTGTGTGTGTGTGTGTGTGTGTGTGTGTGTGTGTGTGTGTGTGCGCTCGCTCCAGGTCAAACAAGAGCAATAGAAACAGCAGCAGCAACAACAACAGCAACAGCAACATTTGCCCAGAAGCACTGCCTTTCGCATTGACCCAAACAGCTGCCTATGGCACAAGCGCTTATTCAATATAAATTATGTATGTATGTATGTGTGCTGTGTTTGTATGTATGTATGTGTATTATGTGTGTACGTGTGTATGCATGTAGCACACACTAGACTGACTTGACTGCCAACTGAGCAGCAGCATAAAAGTAGAATTAAAAAAAAATTAATGAAATGAAAGTGAATGAATAGGAAAATAAAATGGCTCAGAGCAACATTTTCATTGCCAATGTTATCATACACACACACACACACACACCCACACCCACAAACACACACACACACACATAGACATAGACATTAAAGGGCTTACAAAACACAGGGTACAAAATATACATACACTCGTACACTTAGTATGTAGATATTATTTATATTTCTCTTTTCTCGTTGCTTACCTTTCTTCCACATTGACATTGGCTGTTGTTTATGTTTAAGTTGGCTTTTGTGTTATTGAGATATTTAATTCGTTTCGTATTCGTAATGCCGTTGTACTTTCATATAATTGCACAAACTACTCCCCGCTGCCCTTGTCAGCGTCCTCTCTTGGGTCGGCCTTCGCCTTCTTCGTTTTCTTCGTTGCCGCACAGCACGCGCAACTTTTGCTTCCGAAAAAATTGTTTACAACAAATACAGAAAAAAAATCACTTCATACATGTGGCTGTATGTTGCAAAAAAAAAAAAGCATATATATATTTATATAAATATATGTGTAATGCTCGTATGCACAATTGTTTTTGCAATCAAGATTATTATTCTCGTTTGGTACTTAATTTTCTTGCACTTGGATTCTCAATTCCGAAATTTCTTAAAGTTTCAAAGTGTTCCTCTTCCTTTTTTGTCAGATATTGTTATAGTCTTCTACTGTGAAACACGCCGTCAGCGCGAGCAAACGACGCACGCACGACAAGGACGTCCGCCGCTCGAAACTCAGAGCCTTGTCTGTGCTGGATAGGAAAATGGAAAATGGATTTTCCTGTGCTTGCTTGGCTGTGCCAGACTCTGCTTTCGCGGTGCTTCGAATGCCGACACGGGCCGAGAGAGTGCCACGAAACCCACGATTGTGGAGTACACCAAAAAAATGCGAGAGACAGAGCGAGAGAGAGCTAGAGGCAGAGGGAGAACGAATGAAGCACGCGCTCACTTGGCCGAAGCCTTCATACAAATGGGAATCACAAGTGTATTTGTGTGCGTGCCTGTGCGTGTGTGTGTGTGTGTGTGTGTGTGTGTGGGTGTGCCAGTAGGAAGGCATACTGGTCAATATATATTTGCGGACTAGTTTAAGTTTCCTTATCGACATAAAAGCACAAACATCCTTTGCAAGCTTCCGCCATTTGAAAATGATGTTGATGTTGATTTCGATTACAACTTTCGCAGCGCTCTTTTGTTTTTTCAACCTTAACCTACTATTTGTTGTCCATTGTGCGTAGATCTATAGAAACATCGGTATTCTATTTTTTGGTACACGTATTACCTTTTGTTAATACTCGCGCGGACATGCTCGAGATTAGGCTATTTACATATATTTGTTAAATGTATTGTTAAGGTGGTAAACCCTTATGCACGGATTCAATGCTTTTATGAAATATAGAAAAGGAAAAAAAATTACCTTTTGTTTGATGTATCTTCTTTCATTTAAACATACTACGATTATACTATATATTAGATGGAATCAAAAGAAATGGAATAAAGCATGAATCAATCAAATACATACTATTTTACTAGTTTTAGTATTATAGGAGCTCACACAGTTGTAAATATTTCAACATATATTTACAGTTATATAGACTGAGCTGGACAAAAAATTTGATTAACACTGCTGCTGAGTTGCTAAAGGGGAAACTATTTCAAATGAAGAATTTTGGACGATATGAAAGGACTATACACGCGTCGGCACTTGACTGTATTACTTTTTGCTTGGAAAACTGTTTAAAGTATGAGATTTTATTCACCCGATTGAATTATGTATATTCTCTTTATAATTTGCAATTAGCCTGTCCAAATACTTATGCCGCCCACTATGCCTGTACTTCTGCTGACTATCTCGGCTGCCGTCTAGTTTATTTGTGTGCATGTACACCAGTCGTATGTAATGGACCGATGCCGGGGGGTTGCTTGCTCGCTCGCCCGCCTCTATGGCAACGCAATGAGTTGAAATAGAAGCGGCAACAGCAGCGGTAGCTAAAGCGACGACGACGGCATAAGCGACGCTAGCCCTGGAAGCAATAACGGGAAATTGACGTACATTTAACGGCAATGGCAACGCCAGAGCGTGCTCTGCTCTCACTCAGCGCCCATCGCAGAGTTTGGAAGCGGGAGCACGCTATATACATACATACGTGTATGTGCGGCTCTTCTGTTTTGTATTTTGTTTTTGGTTTTGTTTTTTGGTTTTCTGTTTCTTTTAGGGCGGATGCGTTGCAAGTGGACGCTGCTGTCGGCGTTGAGTGCGCTGTTGGTGCTGCTGCACGGAGGCCAACGTCATGCCAGCCCTGCACACTCCACTTCCTGCCCTGCTCAGCCCATTTATCCATTCTGACACTCTCTCTCTCGCTCTCCCTCTCTCGCTCTCTCTATCTCTCTCTCTCTCTCTCTCTCTCTCTGAGCTTGCCTGAGCCCCATGTATGAATGAAATTCTTTGTTCTTGTTGTTGTTGTTGTTGTTGTTGTTGTTCTTCGCTTGGCTGCTGTTGTCCCGTGTTATCTCTTCTCAGAGGCTCCCTAGAATTGCTCGTTCAGCGTTCAGTTTTCAAAAACAGCGCGCTCTGCTCACACATAATTTTTCCATGAAAAATTCCATATGATTGGGCTCATGTTGTTGTTGCTATTGCCGTTGCTGCTACTGCTGTTTTGCCTCGTTTGTTTGTTAACCCACTTCAATGTGTGTGTGTGTGTGCGTGTGTGTGTGTGTGTGTGTTGCCGTTCTCTTCACCCAATGCCAACTCTGTCTAGCCTTCGTGCCGTATACGTTATGTGTGTATATGTATCACTTGCATTACGTATACGTATACACGTATGTATAGCAGAGAACTGCAACGAGTATGTTCGACCACCCTTGCTGAAAATTCAATCAAATCAGATCTTTGCTTGGTTGCAAACGAGCACGAACGAGTTGAGTACTCTCAGCATTTTTCTTATGATCGAACTTGCATGAGCAATCTTTCCATTTTTACGAATAAGCACCGGTCTTGACTGGTTTGCTTTCGAACAGTTCAGGCTCGGTCACTTCGTTTAAGGTGACTGGGTCCTGATCGAAGCAAACCAGACTTGCGCGAGCTAAACTCGGGTAATACTCGAGTATCTGCGGGTTTTACCCGAGTCTGACCGCATGAAATATGCATGGATGTACATATTTATGTATTTGTGCGTGCATGTGTTGTTTGCAATTATGGGCAAACATGTGTATATGTATTTAGGTATTTTAAATAAAGAGGTACGGAATGAAAAGAAAACATATGTATACATATATTTATTTTTATATTATGATATTTAGCACGATTTTATTTCTTAAAAAAGGACCTCAAATATCTTAAAATAAACAAATTAATATAAATTAAAATAGCACAACTTTTTTTAATTTAAATAAAGAGGAAGGTATTTCTTTTCGCTAATAGTTTTGTTGGCTTCTTTAATTTATATGCATTTACATACTTGTATACGATGTTACTATTTAACTAATAGCCGAAAAAACAATAGAAAATGCAAGTGCACGTGCACCCGCCGATATCATTGGTCATTTCGGTCATGCGGGCATGATTGTAAATACAATACGAAGTTCGATCATTTCTTGTACGCAGGCAAAAAGTTTCGGTCACCGCCGCTCATTCTGAGTCTTTGCAGTTGTGGGTCGAACTGACTGGTTGGTGAGGGTTCGTTTAAAACCAATCATTGCTTGCATTCATGCAAGAAGTTTCGGGCACAACCGCTCACTTCTGAGTCTTTGCAGTTGTGAGTCGAACTGACTGGTTGGCGATCGTTCGTTCGCAGCCGGTCATTGCTTGCATTCATGCAAGAAGTTTCGGGCACAACCGCTCACTTCTGAGTCTTTGCAGTTGTGGGTCGAACTGACTGGTTGGCGAGCGTTCGTTCGCAACCGGTCATTGCTTGCATTCATGCAAGAAGTTTCGGGCACAACCGCTCACTTCTGAGTCTTTGCAGTTGTGGGTCGAACTGACTGGTTGGCGAGGGTTCGTTTAAAACCAATCATTGCTTACATTTATGCAAGAAGTTTCGGGCACAACCGCTCACTTCTGAGTCTTTGCAGTTTTGATTCGAACTGAGTGTTCGTTGAGGGCTCGTTCGCAACCAGTCATTGCTTGTCACTATACCCAAATGAAATAATCATACCAAGTACTCGTTGCAGTTCTCTGATGTATACGTATGTATGTATGTATGTGCACCCGCTCACGCACCAGGGCTGACACAATTCACGATTTTCGGCCCTTTTTGAAGAAAACCACCTTTGTAAATATGTGACGTACATATGCACGTATAGTTTTCAAATACAACATTTAGGACTATTGGTGATTGTTGAAAGTCCTTCTAATTACATACATAATTAATATACATACTCGTATAGTAGATTGAAAAATTGCGCGATTTTAGATTGAAAATATGCTTAATTTGAAATGCAGTTTTCGACATTTCTGAATCAATTACTACTTCGCCACCACTTTGAAAGCTATTGCTCTGGAAACTTTGCAAATGGGGGTGTTTTTTTTTTGAGGCACACTGATAACATGTTTAAGCCGACCAGATCTGACAGTTTCATCACATAGTTAGCACACTATCGATAAGAATTAGAAAGAATCTCTTTTGTCTATAATGAAATTGGTCGCAAATTGCAGATTATAAAAACCACGGCTTCAATTTCTTGGTGCTCATCTAAGCTGTACTCGTAAGAGGAAATTGTGACCAAATTTGTGATCAGTTACTACAAAAGATGAGACAGTGAAGCGTGTTTACAGATCATTATAACGTTTCACATCCCGATTAAATTACTTTCGGATTGTGATGGAATACAAAAAGTCCAAGAATTTTCTATATACAAGTAGTACATTTTATAGGCATAAAAAGTGTAGGGCATATTAGGTTTGTTACCTCTCCAACCCTATTAAGTATACTATATCGTGTAAGTGTGTGTGTAAGAAAATTCTAGATCAGCAACTGTCCACAACTCCATAGATGTATGCTTTTAAATTACGAAATTGACGATCTATCCTCTGTAGCTCTGAAGTGAAACTTCTTATGTAGGGGCTTTCAAAAAATGCTGGATCCGCAACCTTTTCTGTGACGAAACAAATAGCACGGTACGGGTGCACGGGTGCACTTAAATGAATAACGAATAGATCAGCTGGCAAAGTTAAAATTAAAAAAAATCAGCTGTGGAATGAAGATGCTTGCTTGAACCTAACGGTACTACCTGAAATGTAAGCACAATCTGAAATGTGCTCCTATTGGTAACATTTCGAAGCACATGGTAGCACGATCCTAATGGTAAAATATTTCTATCTATTTGTTAGCGGGTTTTAAAGATATTTATAGCCAAGTTCTAGCGGGTTTTCTACCTATTTAAGTGCTTTTTTTAGATATTTTCTAGCGGTTTTTTAGTGGATTTTCTACCCTACCCTCTAGCTACTTATATTTGTTGTGTTTCTAGCCATTTTAAGAGGATTTTCCAGCTCGACAACCAAAAGCGATAATCAATTTCTAGCCATTCTTTTGAAGCTAAATTTACGGTAGCCAAGCATCATTGATGAATAATTATAAAGGCTTCATTCACCAATCTAAAAAAAAAACTAACTCAAATTAAATAATTCCAAAACAACTATTAAGTTTAATTTCTATCGCACCTTAAATTTTGTATTTGCTTTATTTTTATTTAGAAAAATCAGAGAAAATTTCATCCAATTAAGTTAGTCTTAATAACCGTTGAGCCTTTAGGTTTGCAGGCCGATTCCACACCATAATAATAATAATAAGAATAATTAACAAAAATAAAATAAATACGCAATCCATAATTGACATGCTGAGCTGGCCAACCATGGAAAAGGGAAGTGTAGTAGCCTGATGATATCACGTATATGGCCACGCGTTCTAGTTAACAGTCGCATGTACATAAGTCAAGTTCAAGAACGTGTATTTGTGCTGTCACGAACCGGACATTTAAAACATTTAAAAATAGCGTGAAAATTAGAAAAAGGTCTCTTGCATATGTTGTAACAAATTAATAATTGAATGTGGCCGTCAATTAAATGGTTTACAACATGAATGAAAATTCAAATTAAGCTGCTGTGGTCAGTAAAGTGAATTGAGTGCAGGAAATAAACTGAAAATATACGTACATTATAGGTACGTACGAGCATTAATTCCAATTTTTCGAGTTACTTAAAAGTCCATTCAAATTAATTGCCACACTTTTAAAGCCGCAAAGACGCCATGAATTTGGTTTGATTTAAGTTGGAAATACCGTCGCGATATTACTCTTGCCTAGAAACACACGGGAAGTGGAAAAAGCATCGGAATTGATCGAGCTCTGACCGAGAGATGGAATGCGGATTAATTTCTGGAATAGGAGATCAGGACGAGAACGAGAAATAAAACGCAATTGATTTTTGAATTGTATATATGCATGTATAGCTGTATAATTTCAGTTGATTTTATTCGCAGAATTTATTCAAAGAGTTTTGTTTCCATTTTCGTTTTTTGTTTTTGTTTTTAAAAGACAACAAGAAATATATATTGAATAGGTATAGTACATAATTAAATATACACAATAATAATGTTTTGGTTTGGTTTTCCATCTTTAGTAGTATAATATTTTCTACACATCACTTTGTTTCGCATATACCCTTCAAGTTCTCAATTTTTAAGTTTTCTTTATTTATATTTTGTGTTGATAAACATTCAAACGGTATAACTTACACTTAGTTAAAACATATACATATATCTGATGACTTAAACATCGAATTGTCAGCCGTCTTCTCTTTTTTGAGCACGGAACCTTAACGCTCTGCAATCGTTGCGTGTGTCGGGTGTATTTTTGTTTTTAAGGATTTCGAAGCTGTCATCGGCAACTTCTGGGGATTACTATTTGGCTGCTGGATTATTCATTTGGATTTGTCTGTTCGTTCAGAAGCAATCGTGTAGTATACTATATTGGGGGGAGCGGGTATGTACACATATTTATTTGATCTCGTTTTGTTTTTTGACGCGATTATTAGCCATAGAGGTTGCTGGATTTGACTTGACTTGACTTAATCTGCTCTAGTAGTGCCCTTTCTCATTGCTCAGGGTTCTAGCAATGTTGTTGTGTTTTTTATTTGTTTTTTATTTTCACTTACATACAAGTATGATACAAAATATATTGAATATCCGACACACTATACACAGAAAGAGGACGAGGCAAAATATACACTCTGAGAGATAAAGTCACAAACATACAAGTACAAATGCCGAACACATAATATTTCTATATAAATTCAATAAATGACACTTACAGACAGATACACACACGCACATCTAAATATGTTCAAAAAGGGCTATGTTTACAAATAAAAAGATTAGAACCAAATAGCAATAAAAACAAACATCATTTTGTTCCATAGAATTATCGTTTTCTTCACATACACAGTATATGTAAATGTATATGTACCTATAACAGCAACTATATGTCTATTGAAAATTCTTTTGCAAAAACGAATACGAGTTCTTTCCTCAGATGGAGTGTGCTAGTAATTAATTTAATTTAAAAACACGATGTCCTTTCCCATGTCTTCTGAATCACTTACAATTTTGTTAGATTTGTTGTATATATGTATGTATAAATTTTGTTCAGGGTCTTCAATTAGCTATGTAAAAAATTGATAAACAATGGCATATATAGTACATATTTAACCTATATACATATGTAACGTGCCATAAATACATTGTATAATCCATACATATACATAATTCATGTTTTCTTTGCTGTTACAATTAAATTCAATTTTCCATTTCCATCATTCGAGACCTGGCCCTAGGTTCCAGTGTTAAATATATAAGTACTTCTTACGTTCCTACCTGCCCCTGCACCATACTAACATACTGGATGCCCCAATATGTACTCTATATATTATTCATCGATCAGCAGAAGCGCCACCTCCATTCCGTCTCATCGTTCGTTCAGTTCCAAGTTAACCAAGTCTTCTATTTCGTCCTCGCCTTTGTCCTCGTTCTCGTTCTCGCTGTCGATCTCGATCTCCTGCCCAATTACTTATGCAATAGGTTTGCATTCGGTTCGATCGCACTCTGTCAGCGTCACATATAGGAAGGCGAGGACTTACGCGAGCGGGAGCGGGGCTTTGAGGGACTCTTGAGGCTATGTCGCGAACTGCTGCGCGGCTTGAAGCCCCGATCGTTCCAGGGTTCGGCTACGCGACCGAACCAATGTATCAAATCCATGACCTCTAACTGCAAAGTCACAAAATGGGAATTAGCACATTGATATCGAGAAGGACTTAAGTCAATTAGTTCAACACATTTCAATATAAATTGAAGTCTAGCTAGAGCACAAAAGAAAAAGAGAATACTTTCTAATTTATGAAACGGCAATACTCCAAGTTCTCCCCCACCAGCTAAAAATCTAAAAATCTAAAATCTACCTATTAATCATTTAAATAGCTGCATATAATTCCCCGATTGCTTACCTGTAAGGTCTGCGGCAATTCCTTAAACATTTCGCTCTTAGTGAGCGTCGCGTGTTGCGAGAGAAAAGAGAGACAGTTGGACTTCAATGCAGTGGCCATATAGCGGTCGGCAATGCCCAACAAGCAGATGACCGAGTCCTCATCGATTAGTGAGTTCAGCGTGTTTTCGCACAATTCCTGATCAGCAAGGGAAAGTTGTACAAGGATAGCTCTACAAGTCTGAATAGTGGTAACTCACCTTAAGATCATCGATGGAGTAACGATCGGCCAAAAGCATGAGCTCGCATATCTGCTCGGCCCCAACAGTGCGATCAATGGGTGCACCATAGAGGTAGAGCAACAGCCGACGAAAGATAACCGGCGAGGTGTCCGTGATGACCACTTTTCTGTGCTCGCAAATAAATAGAGAAACAAATGGTGAATAAGACATAGCCCTGCAACTCTACAAGTATACTCTCCGCTAAGCGCACCTATTAATGGACTCCTGCATGCCGGACATCAAAGCCTTCTTGAACCACTCGCAGCGTGCGGCGACTATGACGCGATGCGCCTTGAAGCTGTGCACCTGCAGAGTCGATGTGCTTGCGTTCCCGGCTATTTCGGGTTGTGAGGCCTGCGTGGTGCCTGGTGTGATGGCCAGGACCCCGCTACTGATCGGTGCATAGGTGTGAACCTCAAACTCCATGTCCGCCAGCTGACCGGAGTGCAGCAAACGCAGCGCGTTCTTCGATAGATTGCTGTTGGCCGCAATCGGTGGCTCGCACAAGTGCCGTATTAGGTTAAGCTGAGTGAGACAGAGAGATAGACCGCGAAATAGAGTGCGACTCTAAGGACAGAGATAGGTGCCCCACAAACCTTGGTGTTGCTGTAATCGTACAGATACTTGCGCTCCATCGACACACTGTCCACGTCACTTAGTCCCAGATTGTTCTCGTGATCGGCCAGATTGAGCTCGTGTTGCAGCACATTCGAGTGCTCCAGCAGTCCCAGTTCGATAAGCGAGCGTGTGAACTCCTGCTTGTGCACCAACTTGCAAATCTATAGAGCAGAAAATATTTGTTAAAAAGAAAATAAATTAAGAATGGAGTGCTAGAGTCGGGTGCGTTCATCCTTCATGTTTTGTCCTTCGATATTGGGTGGAGTATGCCTTCATCTACTGCCCTCTAATTACTCTAATTTACTGGTCAAGTAGAAATACCTACCTGATTGACAGCATCTCTCAGCGCTGCCTTATGGTCCAGAAGCTTAACAATGACACCATTCTGTGGAGAAACGAATCATATCAGATACGACCTCAAAGTGGACCTTAGTGGACGAGGCTTACAATTTGACTTGTGGCCAGCTTGAAGCAGAACTTGAACTCCTTCCAGCCCAGCTTGTCGTCCAGTCTGTCCGACAGATTCTCCACAATGAATATATACGCGGGTATGTCGACAATAAGCTGCTCTAGATTTTGATTAATTGTGCTGCGTTTGCTAAGAAAGTCCATGTCGCAAAAGGTGCTTCTGCAAAATTGGAGCGAGGGGGAGCAAGCATCAGTTGGGCGTTTGGAATGCCCATATATTTTATGGGATTGCTTACTTCTTGTCCTTGATAACGTCCAGAGCGGCAGCTATACGTCCATAAATGTCACGCATCTTACGCACCTCGTACATATAAAGCACGAACTTCAGATCGTTCTCGGCCGCCGTGAGTCGTTGTTTTTCCGTCGGATTGCTGTAGAGCGTGAGACCAACGGGAGGGCCCCGACGCGGACGCGGTGAGAGCGGCGGCTGGCCAAAAAGGGTTACGGAGCCTGGCACGCCTACACTGGGATTCAAATCGGCACCAATGAAGTTGTTGTGCTGCAGTTGCATGGCAATGTTGTCGTCCGACTGCTGCTTCAGCGATTGATCAAGATGTGAGCACTTCAAGTCCTGTCGTAGAGAGATATTCATTAGGCACTAAGCACAAGGCCGTCGAGCAGGGGGAATTGAAACTTACTTTGCACATGGTTTCTAATGAATTTTTGATTTCCTCTATCACAGCTGTTAAAATCAACAATGTGGACTCGATCTGAAAGGCAACGGGGGGCAAAGTCATAAAGGACATCAAAAGGAATAGGTTGGAGTGGTGGACCCACCTCAGGTACTAGATAGTTAACCAACTCTGCCTTCTCTTCGACGCTGAGACCCACAAAGACACTGAGGATGTTGCGCAACAGTTGCTGCGCCTGCGACATGAAAATGGGAATGCGCGTGCGCACATATTTGACGATTTCGTTTTTCTGGTACCGGGCCATGCTCGTGGCATCCTTGATGAAGATATTGCAGAACTGCAAGACTTTGGCACAACCTATCAGGGAGAGAGAGAGAGAGACAGAGGGAGACTGGACTTTATTGAAATGCACTTTTGGAGCTATTTTTTTCCTTCTTCACCTATTGCGCCCTCGCGCAGCGCATCCTGGAACGTGGCATAGAGCTGAGCAGGCTCATGCGAGATGGTCAACGGATTGATGGACTGTATGACGCGATTGAATATGCCGTGCAAGTCCATGGTGACGTTGACTACAACTGTAATGTCCATTAAGGAGAAGAGTCAGAAAAAGTCAGAGCCTCTCTTTGGCAACTCTACTCACATTTCTTTAGGCGCATCAGCCTCAGGTACTTGCGCGTAGGCTCCACCAATTTGATCAGCGATGGCTGCGTTTCGGCAAAATTGATCAGCTTCTCGCAGACATCCTCGTCCAGATCGGGCAGCAAGGACTCTGTGTACAGCCAATGGAGAATGGGACTGAGCAGGAAAGTGGGCAAGTTGTAGAGCACGCCGACCGGCGTCAATGGCGACGAAGGTGGTGTGTCCATCGAGCTGGGAAATGGTGAAGGACTACGCGCACGATATGGAGACAAAGGCGGCCTACGTGTTCCACACACAGACGCCACGCCTAGTCCAGCACTTAAGCCGCCCGCCGTTGTTGCACAAACATCTGAGGATGGCTGTAGCATCAAATCCTGACAAAAGTTGAATATATTCTTGCAATGCGATTGCGTTGTCGCCTCCAAATGCGAGTCGGAATGCGATGTGGGTGGATAACGACGCATACCGACGCCTCCGCCTCCGCCTACGCCTCCGCCCCCTCCTCCACTCTCCGCGGTGAGCAGCGCATTGCCAACAGGCGCATTGCCATTGCTCAAGCAATTGAAGGAGTTGGAGAAGTGATGCATGCGATGGGCTCCCAAGCCCTGAGCCGGCGGCGCCAAAGCATTGAAATCGCAAGGCGGTTGCAAATAAATCGGCGACAGATTCAAACGTGGCAGCGATTTCTGCTGGTGCTGCAATTGTTGTTGTTGTTGTTGCTGCTGCTGCTGCTGTGGCTCGTCCTCGTCCCCTCCCAGAACGGGGGCCACCGAGATGCGTATGGGATTGGGCGTTGTGGGTCCACTGAAGCAATGCTTAACGCTATTCCGAGCCAAGGGAGTGTTGGCGCACATGCTGCAATCGAAGCCGTTAAGGCGGAGAATCGAGGCATGCACCGCATACTCCAGACCGCAGGAGCTCTTCACCACCACATCGCTAAAGTAGGTCTCCTGCAGGGCCTCGCCAAAGGTGAACTGCTTCTCCTGGCCAGCTGCCTGCCCATCCTGCAGTCGCTTGCACTCTACAGCATACCAGTTCTCGCAGCTAAGCACCAAAGTATCAGTCGGTGTCAGCGTGTTGGTCTGCAAACAAAAAGAAATATAGAAAAGATAGTCCCATTTAAACATCTCACTGGAATTCCACACCAATTATTTCGAATTAGAATGAACAAGTCTTGCAAGATCGAATCTAGTATATGATATGGCTTCCTTTTAGTACAAACTTTTAGTAGAAACTTGGAAGGCATCACTACACTTTTAAGAACCTCATGCAATCCAACATTCTCAAAAACGTTCGCAGATGAGATTGCCAAAGAAAAGTCCGAGATAAAAGCCACAACTGTTCGATAGGGGAAGGAAGTATTACTTACGCTGAACTCAATGCTGTGCCCTGCAAACGCGCCGAATATAAGACGCGGATTGAGCTCGTGCACATCGAAGGTCTCACAACTAAATAAAACACTTGCCGAGTCACAGCAAGTGCCGCAGTCTTTTGTTTCAGGAATTGGACTGACCAGATCATTGTACCAAGTAATGTCGCTGGTGTCGTCAAGGCGAAATTTGATGCTGCGAATGGAGCAATAGTTGGGGAAGAGTCTAAATGTGCCACGATATTTCAACTTACCCTTCCAGTCCGGATATCTCGCGTTTACCCTCGAAAGTACAGGAGACAATCTGTGGAAGGAAGACACAGGTAATGGAAAGAATGAAGTGAGTGGGGAACTTCAGGCGGGCTTTCAAATCCATTTACAAACCTCCCAGGTTCCCAGAAATGTGTGTTCTAGAGCCATCTCTGCTGAGCTGTTGCTGCTGCTGCTGCCGCTGCCGCTGCTGCTACCTCAGTGTTCTTGGATGCTCGACGTAGGCGCGTGGGTGGCCTGAACCGCCTGCTGTTATTTAAGCGGCGTCCATATCCAGAGATTGCACATTTTGCCGGAGCTCAGAAGCAAACTAAAATTTTCAATTCGATGACAAATTTACACGGCGAGATTGTGCATTTTTGAATACCAGCACCAGCAAATGTCCTGTGTCCTGTGTCCCGTGTCCTGTGCCCTGGCGGTGAGAGAGCACGCCCGTTCGCCTGCCTTCCTGTGTGTATGCGCGCGCTTACGCTAGCTCAGCAAAATTTTCACAGTGCACTTTTCGGGACACAAATTCACGCATTGTTCTATTGTTGTTGCTGTTACGGTTACTGTTGCTGTTGTTGCTGTCGTTGTCGTTGTTTCGATTTCGGAAGGAAGTTCATTCGATTTTACATCTAACTTGCGGAAGTAATAATTAAATGAGTTTTCTATTTTTCTGTTGCTACTGCTACTCCGATTTAGTGGCGCTGCTGCCGCTGCTCTGCAACAATTTTCAGGTCTCACTCTCCCACACTCAGTCACACATGGCACACACACACACACACACACACACACACTCACACACATGTACACACAGATATATCCACCAGATGTGTTTGTGTCTGTGCGTGAGCGTTGCGCCTGTCACTGGCAGCAAGGATAATGTCAAAGCTCCTGTCAGCTGCTGAGCTTTTCCCAAGCTCTGACCTGAAAGCTTACGACAACACCAAAAAAGAGATAAAGCTCGCTGAATCAAACAAAAGGAAGCTTGAACTCTCAATACAAAAAATATCCTGCGGCACTTGGCCAACCAACCACCCCAATTGTTTCAACAGATTTTGATTCTTATGCCTGACAAACCAACAATGATTGCAATTTATATTCTAAACAAATCAAATAAAAATACTTCCTCACCAATATTCCCACACAATTCCATTTAATTCAAAGAAATCGGTTCAATTTATAAAAATGGCATTTCAATAATTTATTCACAACTTCGCTAAGAAACTTAAAAGAGAAATTTAAACACACATATAAAATAAACAATACTCAATAAAAATGACTTAAAGTGTTTCTTCATATGGCTGGGCAAGTGGTCGCCTTTTAGAAGTCACGGAATGCTTGTTTGGCTAGCTCCCTGGAACACTGCTCCGGCGGCTGCTGGTCCTCATAGATGTGAATGCGGTCCTTGGCAATTATGTCCAACGGCTTCAGCTAAATGGTGGATATGTGATGAGCATGCACCTCTACGCACATATAGGACTAACAATTTTATAGACTTACGCTTAACAAATGCTTCGCCTCCAGCTTGTAGCCCTTGTAAAGAGCAATGCGCTGTAGCGCCAGGATGCTACGGATTCGCAGCCGCGGCTCCAAGTTAAGGAGACGCTGCATTACATCCTGCGCCTCGTGTGGCAGTCCCCGGACGGATTCGGGCAGAAAATCCTCATCATCGCTGTCCATCAGACAGCCATTAATTCGAGCAATGGAGGGCGCGTTGGATAAATTGTCCGACTCACGGGAGTTGCTTCGTTGCTTCATTAAGTGGCGCTTGATGTTGGGACACTGGATTTAATAAATGAATCAAAGAGCAAATTATAGAAAGTTCAATGAACCAAGTCTAAAAGAATTGTAACCTTAATAAGTAATGTATGTTTCATTTTAAAAGCCAAACACAAGCCCCAATAATTTCCTAACTAAAAGAGGCACGCAGTTGGATTTTTTATTCCGCCAATACTTTTCTGTGTATAGTATTCATATTTTGGCTGATTTGTGTACCTATTTGTGTGATCGCTTGTGTGTTGCAAGCAGCAACAACAACGAGGGTCGGCGCTGTGTGCTGAGCTTCATTGGAAGGAAAGAGAAGCAGCGAGCAAAATAATCGCCCGCTTACACCAATGGGGACTGCAACTACAGACTTGTTTGCCTGCCATATTTTGTTGCATACTTTTAGGCGGCGTTTTTAATACAGTTCTGCACATTTCTTTTTGAAAAAGGGAAGTTGCAAAAATAAACAATTTAAATTAAAAATGGCATATATCTCATTCAATTCGCTATTCAATTATTTACTAAGCTTTGAAAATGGTTAAAGATACACACGACTGCTGTCTAAGTAAGAGAAAAATGCTTATCAATTAAAATCCCTTGCAAATTTCACATCCAGATTATTATTTTCCTACATACATACACACACAAATAACAATTACATAGGAACTTAATGGGGCAAAAATATAAAAATAAAAAAAATTAAATACGTACCCACTTATGGGCTTTTAGAAACACGAGTAAGCCTCATAGCAGTCGACTACCTACCTATAGTATGTCCAGTAACATCTGCAGGACAATCACACGCACCTGGGATCGCAATATAACGATTCGAACACACAGGTCTCTACACACCGCTGTCCACAATAATTGAAGTACTGATTGATTTCTCCCGACCCTCACAAGATTTGTCAATTACCCGCGCAAATTTCGAATCCACACCCAACTTAATTAAGCAAAAAGTTAAAGCAGAATTAGAATTCATCAAGAAAAGATCTATGTGAATTTTTGAAAATTCAAAATAAATGCCCACACTCATGAAAAAAAAGTTTCAAAACTAAGACCGACTGTATTTCATTTTGTGCGATTTTATTATTACAATTTTGAAGTATAAATAAGGATGACTTTAGGAGTAGATATGCCTCCAAATTTACAGCTGCGTGCTATTTCAAATATGTAACATTTGCTTTCATAAAACTTTGAATCAAATTAAGTACGCTTATAGAAAAATGTTTATTTTCTCACTCATGTTTCATGAAACAGTACAAAAATAAATAAATTTATTTTCAATGAGATGAGAAAAAAGTGCTGAACAAGTCTGAAAAACTATAGTATTTTGGTATAGCCGAACGGAATTCTAATGAGCCGAAATAATTGTTGGTCCAAGAAATCAAGAATTATAAGCTCTCTCCAAAAAGTGGAGTAAGAATTAAAGAATTGAAAAGTACAATTTTTCCTTCAGCAGCATTTATTAAATTCTATATAAAACATATAATAAGGTTTCCGCTCGAAATTCTTTCTCCTGAAGCATTTCAAGTACGCCAAGACGCGTTCATCCAATTCCAGGTCTGCCTTCCCCCTACCATCCATCACTCTGATTAGCATTCAATTCTAATTTGTTGCGATGGCCTTACAACATTATGTACGAGCTTGTGGCCATTTACATAAATTACAAGCTACAGCAGCGGATGCGCTGGCTAATCACGACAGGACGCGATGGACAAATCGCCGGCACTTAGAGTTGCTAAAAATAGCGCGAATGCAGCCGGTCCGAGAAAAAAGAACTCAGACTTGCCAGCCGTCTTCCCAGCCTGCCAAAAATGCTTCCCTTGTTGACTGATTCTGTTTACTTTTTCGAGGCTTTAATAATCGTAACTTGATGCTCACAGGCACAGACCAGCGCAAGAATAATTGGGGTACAAACAATGAATCATGCGAACAAATATGCGTAACATTTATGTCTCTTACTATCAACTGATTGGAAATAAACGATCGCCGGCCAACCAGTAAAAAAAATAACAACAACAATTGTGATTTGCAGTGCAGATAATTATAGAATATATACATATGTACATACATATGTGCATAGTATGTACGTGTTATAATAATAACGAAGCATGATCATATGCTAACATTTAAGTAGTAGCAGCAGCAGCAGCAGCAGCAGCAACAACGTCAACAACAACAACTAGTGAGTATTATAGATAGGCAGCAAAAAGGAGAAATAAATGAAGAGTGAAAAAAAATCATCAGCGCTTTTTATGGCTTTTTCTATGAACGCTAATGCATGCAAATTGAATTCAATTAGCGGTCGACGATGTACTTAAAAAATAGTAGTAGAAAATCTTTGTCGTCTTCTTCTTCTTCTTTTTCTTCTTTTGACGACAACAGCTACGAAGATGACGACGACGTCGACAACAACAACAGCAACAAATATGTAGGTACTAGTAAGCAGTTATGAAATGCTACGGTTCTTGTTGTTGCTATTGTTGTTGTTGCTATTGCCTTTGCTGTCACTGCTGACGAGTGATGTTATTGCTGTTGTTGTTGTTATTTTGTTGTGGTGCTGATGCCTGAGCTCCAATTTCGTCTTTGCGTGAACATCAAAGTCAATCAAATTATTACAACAAGTGCAACAAAGCAATTGAATGACTTGAATGAGCAAATTTTAACTGAATCTTTCATGCTCCCTGCCCCCTACCCCCTCCCCCCCCCCCTCCACCACTTCCCTTCCTAGCTCCACTTCTCTGCTCTGCTGTCCTCCGCTATTCTCTTGACATGCAAATCAAATCTGCACACAGAAAAATGTTTTCGCTTTCTAGACCCCAACAAAATAGAAATATACTTGGAAGCGATTTCTCTTTTTAAAATAATCAGCTGTGCCCCCCTTTTTCACAAACTTGTGCGTTTTTATTACCGGAGTCATGTGATTTCGATTACGGAAACAGCTGATTGTGTTTATCATCACATTTACATATGTATATCTCAGAGTCGAATAATAATGACCGTTTTGGCAGTAGAACGCAAATCGTATAAATACAATAAAGAGTTCCTTTTTGATTTCACTCTTGATGGACATATGAGGGAACTCCAAGGAATTGTTGTCTACCTTCCGCTGCTAAGATGTTCAGTTATAGTTATAGAAATAGTAAATATTATAAAACTGCCGATTCTATGAACCGTTTTAAAAAAGTAACCCATTGATTGTTTATCCGATATTTTTCATTTACCTTCCATTTCGCCAAGAAATTGTGATGGATGTGGAAGCATAAATATTGCAAAAGCTGCCAATTTGTGAAAATTTGAGCTTGGCTGATAACATCTGTAGTACAAATTTGTAGCTTTTTTGAGCAAACTCTTGAAGCGCCCAGAAGATCAAGTTCGACTGTGATGATCCGACTATAACTATGCATTATACAGAGTCGTACAGTTAATTTTCACCAGAAAAAAGGATTCGCTTTTAAGCTTTTAAACAATGACTAGTTTATGATTTCAATATCTACAATCAGGTTCTGTAAATAAAATAATAGCTTCAATATAGATGATGCCTTCAAAATAATAAAAATAAAAGGGTTGGCCCTCTTCTATTTAAAATACTCATCAAAAAACAAAACATATTCTTAAATAGTACAGCTTATACATATACGCAAGTATTTGGGATAAAGCAGTCCAGTTTTTCTCCGAGTGTGGTCGTCGCTCAGTTTGATGAGATTTTGCGGAGTCAAACGATGAGCTTTATGTCATCGTCATTAGTAAGTAATGCTGGTGCATCATGCCTTTCAGATTGAATGCAGCAGAGGGGAGTTAGGTGGTTTTTATTGGCAGCTGCAAACGCTCGCACTTGAACTTTCTCAGTGTCGAGCTAAAGTTCTCTATGAATAGCGTTGTCTCAGAATGTGGGATGTGCTAGTAAAGCGAGTGGGCGTGCTCCTAAAACAAATCACACATTCATTGCCAATATCAATCAATAAATGCAAAAACCTCTTGACACGGGGCGAAACGTAGTGGCGAAAGGAATATTTCTGTCGTAAGAACTGCAGAGGTCCGTTCAAGTCGCTGACTACTCGTATGAACTGGCGAAATGGCTTTGAAGAACATCAGCATGTGCTGCTGTTTTCGCCACTACATGGACAACAGTCCATAGTCACATAAGTGTACCAAGTATGCCTGTTCAGACATTGAACCCTGGAGAGACACACTCGAAGTTGAAGGAAGCTACAGCATCGCATTTTCAAGAGAAACGAAAATCTACTTCCATGAATCCTCTGCATGCTTATGAGCACAAATAATAGAGAGACACTTTTTATTACCTTTTAAGTAAATAATATAAAAAATCCATATATGTATATTATTAACTAGCTCAGAAACTTTCTGAGCCAGCCACAGATTTGGAAAATAGCCTAAAGCTTAGGTGCAACACAGACTCTACTATTTTTGAAAGCATATTTTAAAGTTATTTGTATCCTACAAGTACATTGATTTAGATTTCCTTTTCATCGCCGACATAAATAAATAAATAAATTATTTGCCTGTCTGACCATGGCATATGGCTCCTACTTCATTGACGTGAACACACTTTGAAAGTTATTCGGAATAAACATACACACATCACTTTTTTGTAAACATACACACACATACCTACATATGGTACTCATTATCTTGGCCCGTGAATCACGCACACACACACACACACACTTCTATATATTACGCTCACGCCCATCTCTGTGCAGCGAGCCGTCCGTCGCATTTGAATACTCGTAGAATGCAGTTTGGGTCAATGTGATACATTAGGGGTTATCTCTCTCAGATAGCTTCGGGCTAATGAGTGTCTCTAATGACCCAACGCTGGAAACTGGACAATAATTTGAGTCGCCAGTCAATAAATTGGGGTATATTCGATGCCGAGAACACATTTCTTCTATTGTCTTTTCCCCCCTGCAAGTGGAGAAGAATGAAAAGAAAACACGAAACATAAAAAGTCCGAAACAAGACAGCATCGGACTGCCACCAGACTGCTCAGCCATTAGCGACGCAGCAAACAAACAAACTGCACGTTATGGCCATTTGAAATTTTATCTTGCAGATTGTTTTTCTGACTGCCGTCTCGACACATGCTGACAGCGCAGATTGGCCAGCAACAACACATACTTGTACAAGTATGTATGTACATGGGCAGACAGACATACTGACAGATAGATTAAAACAATTAAGTTTGGGCATTAATTCTAGGAAATATAAAAATAATAATCACTATTTTTGCCGCACTTTTTATGCAACGATCTGCGCATGTATGTATACATATGTATATACATATACTTGTATATGTATGTGTCTGATGGTCTGGTAATTGCTAGATGGGATGTACCGGGGGGACTCAAACAGTCGGCGACCTTTATGTTTATTTTGCCACTAAAAGCTGACGCGACGACGATGAAGTTGGCAGAACAAAATATTGTTCACTATTCTGCTAACCCTAAAATAGAGGGCTGAACAATAATTATCATCATCATCATCTGCCCGCTCCTCTGTTCGTCTCTTTGTCTGCTCTTCTGTCTGTCAGTCCGTCAGTCCATCAGTCCATCAGTCCATCAGTCCGACTGTCGACTGCCGTCTGCTTGACCATGGCAGACATCGACGACGATCGCTGGTTGTCCGAAACAATTCCATCGCATGGCACATCAGCGCATCGCATGCAAAACAATCAAATCGAGTCAAATCCAATCAAAGCAGAGAAAGACGGCCAGCCGGCCAGACAGACCGATCAAAAATGAAAAAGATAAACTAAGCGTCAGCCAGTCAGTCAAATGTGACAGTTGCACGTCAGTTTGGCGGTCAGAAGGCTCACGTGCCGTCACGACGTTTGCATGCGTCACAGTATGGCGAAATGGTACCCAGTAGTAGCAATAAAGTAATAATAGCAACACTGCTCTACAAACTCATGGGACGCAGCACACAAAAACTTAACTTGGTAGCAACCAACCATCCCTATGATACTTGTATGCATTCAAAAACACCAAATCATAATCATCAATCATCTTGGCCAATTTTTGTTCGCCCAAGCGGAGTGTCCGCTTAAGGGGATACTTAAATAATTTATACTTGTACACCGATCGAATGTTTTAGAAAAAGTGTCCGCCGAAGAGAGTGTCCATTAAGGGACTTTCCATTAATAATGTTGTGGCACTGTTTGTGGTGAAGTTCTAAAAAGGAAGCTTCGCCTTCTAGCCTAGTTTTGGATAAAACAATTTCTCCCAGTTCCTACATATGTCGCTAGCTTAAATCTACCCAGCTTCCATATTTATGATTATATTTTGCAATACATATATGTACATATAATTCTGTTTTTACACGCTAGATTGGTTCCAGAAAAAGTCGTGTAAAAACCGTGTAAAAAAAGACATTGACATTAAAGACATTAAAGTCGTTTAGCCATATACTATAACATTTTTAATTTTCAAACCATCAATCAAAGCCGTGTTAAAAAAGACCATGTAAAAACAGAATTAGGCGTACATACTTATATATATACAACTATTTTGTAATGAGACTGTTGGTTTAAGTCTTAGCTTCTGAGTTAATTGCTTGCTTTTCCAATCAGCCCAATTGCTTGCAGCACCAGTGTTGGTAAACGAGTACCAGTTGTTTAGCATTTGTCACAAATTTAATAACATTATATGCCCAGGCGTTGGAAATATTGATTTATAGTTCGTCTTGTAGACTAGAAATGGAAGTATAACTATATCACGTTCTAAAGCCATGTGAACAACGATTAAAATGCAAATTTCATTCAAGTTGGAAAATAATATTTACATGACGTATGACGCCATAACTATGGTTCTCCATAGGAATGTTGCGTAATTCAAGCTACGAAGAGAACTTACCCTTCTACAATGATTTATGTACGTATGTATGTATATAATGAGCCATATATCGAAAAGGTTTTTTGGATTTGTTGGAAGTTGGAAGTTAAAAACGATTGGCTTTAGAGCAGTTTGGGGCTGCACATTTCTCTGAACCAGCTAAGCATTTGAAGTTCTACAAGTATAACAAAATTAGTGTAGAGCAGTGTCAAATACAAACGCGCATATATGTACGTATACCATATATTTATGTATGTATGTATGTATGTATGTATGTTTGTATATAGCAGTACAATTGTGTACCCACATTTGTCACTTAGCCAGTCAATCAGTCAGTTAGTCAGTGAGCCGATTTCGCAACTTGTTTTCGAATCAACGAACCAGGAAGGTGGCGTCCCATGCTCGTCACCAGTGATTTAATTCAATTTTGCCACAAAATCAACATACTCGTACATGGGCTGCGATGAAAACTTTTTCACTTTGTACACTCTATACTGATTAAGTTTAATTCGTTTGGACGAACGAACGGTCGAACGGCCGAACGCCTGAATGCTCGCCAAATGCAGGTCAAAGCTTTCGAAATCGCCATCCACTTGCTAGCTACATTTGTAAATCTGTATCTAAATCTATTTATCTGAAGCAATAGCCAGCCGTGTGGCCCATATACTCGTACATGATCGTTGATCACTGCGGCTGGGCAGCTGGAGCACCTTGAATTGATCTCGTTAGAGGGGAGCACATGCATGATTCATTTATACTTAGAGAGATTGAGCTTGCCAAATACCATCAATTGTCACGGACAGACATTTCTACGGAAATTCCTACATTATTCATGGTATCTGCCGATATCGGTGAAAGGCTCAGGCACCCACTGTTCTACAAAATTGTGAAAGTGAAGCAACGAGACTGCTCGCTCGCATTCCCAATTCCTTCTCTGTCTATTGATCGATGCATTTCAATTGCGAGGGAATCTCTTTCACTGATCATCAACGTACTATACATACATTTGTAAGAGGCATATCGATATTTATAATTGGAATAATTATCAGTAAGTGCATCTATGTATTTATTATTAATATATAATCAATAGAATGACCCTACTACTACTACTACGATCAACGATCACCGATATTACGGGCTAGTAGTATTATTGAAGAGTTATTTGTTTTGTTTCCAACAACACAATGCATTTCTAAGCCCCAACACCTATTGTCAGCTTACATATTATTAAAGCACATATTTATTTTCCACCTCTTGACAGGGCTAAGTAGAAGGTCTTGCTGTTGCGAAATCTTGATCTGGAGACGCACAAATGGAAATGCAAATTTCAATTACAGGCATGAAGAGCCACTGTGCGGTGGAAATGCGTGTGAACTTTAATTACAAATTGAAAAAAGGAGCGCTGGGACGCTCTGAAGACAGGGGGGATTACAAAATTATGCAGAGATTTTGCGTTACATGGCAAAAGGGGCGACCAGGCAGGCAAGCCGGCAGTCAGGTAAGCATGGGACGTTGGACGTTGAACATTGAACAGTGGACAGTGGACATTGGACAGTGGAGCTGGTGGCCAACGCGTATTATGCGACAATGACCTCTTTTCCGTGCTTAGGACATTCAAGGCCAATAACAAAGAGTTATGCATGCGACGCATCTATAAGATACAAAACTCGACGGCTCAGATTGGGGCTGGCCTAGGCAGCGAGCAAGACGAAGACGTTGAAATAGGCGCAGGCGCATGCGCATGCGCAGGCAAAGGCAAAGGCAAAACCAAAAGCAATGGCAAAGAAGTTGGCAAAGACCGGCGAAGAGAACGCACATCTTTGGTCAGCAAAGTGCAAACGGCGAGTGCGCAGACATTGCTTTTATTGTTGCTGCTGCTGTTGTTTTTGTTGTTGTTGAAGTTGCAGTCGCTGTGCGCAGCAATTCGCTATGTTAATGATTACGTTGCAAGATGATGATCGCGTTGGTTGTTGGGCCTGGTGACGACTACGACAATGATGTTGATTGCAACGCATGCGCATTTTATATTACATGATAGCAAGACTCCTCTCCGATAGGCCCCGCCCACCCATGCCCTCACCTCCCCTCCACTCCCCTCCCCTCCACTCCACTCCACTCGTGCTCCACAGCTCCACAGACTAAGTAAACGATGCACCGCACAAATTTATAGCTTCGGCTTTGGCTTTGGCCACTGAACGTTGGACTCGGCAAATATTTATGCAAGACAAGAGCATAACAAGAGAGAGGGCCGAGCTGACACGCACACATACTTCTATATATTCAAAATCGCACCGACTAGGCGATACTCTAATCTGGGCATATCCGCGAAAGCTGCGCACTGGATTGGTTTAGTAACAAGTCTAGGCTTTCCTTTCTCTTCGATTCTGTGACACTACACTATAGTACATATAACTTATTCGGACTGGCTTATAAGTATCAAAGGTTATATCTAAGTTCTTATTACAAGCATGTGCCCTTACAGCTATCGTTGCTAGAGTCCTGCCTTCACACATCTCGACATCTCTATATAGGGCCCGGGTGTTGTCCTTGGCTTAAACAGAATATGAATATGCCCCTGATGGTTGCAGAGTATGGAAATGGTGTAAGAAAAGGACCAACAGTGTACCAAGACTGCAAGCAGCCAGGCTGGAAGGCACACCGACCATTAACCGGCCACTTGGCCAAGTACCTGGGCAAACAGCTCCCCTCTCCTCCTCTCCACCATCACCATGTCGCCAACGGCTTCGTCGTCGCAGGCATCGCCGTTCTGGCCACGTCGGCAATCTGGTCAAAGCCAAAGCAATTTTCCACAATCGAAAATCTCAACACCAAGCAGAAGGTTGCATTTGATTTGGCGGCGACTCTGGAGGTTCGGTTCGGTTCGGTTCGGGCTGTTCGGTTGCTGTTTCTTCTGCTGGCGTTGTCTTTGTTCTTCTGCCTATTCTTCCTCCTCTGTCTCCTCCTTTCGTCGTCGTTGTTTTATGCTTCGCTTGTTGCATTTTGTGCTCAGTCACTGCTGCCTCTTTATTATTTGCCTGCTCCGCTGATGTGGCTTCTAACTTGGCTAAAACTTTGCCTCCACGTTCGACTCACCAACGGCCCAACTACCAGAGTACCAAAGAACCAACCTACCTGACTACCTGACTGCCTGACTGCCTCACTGACGATTGCATCGACTGCGCAGCTGTGCTATTTTTATCAAAACTTGGCCGGTCGTGCAATTAAATTGCAGATGATTGAGCTAATGAAAATAATGCAGCTACCTGCCACATATGTACATACAAGTATATGTATGTATGTATGTGCGAGTAAGCGGAGTGATTGGATCGAGGATCGGGAGGTGCAGCATCTGGGCTCGCAAATGAAGCTTCACTTGGACATACCACCAGACCGGCAAGCAGCCATGGTGGAAGCCTTTACAGAACTTACAAGGAAATGTACTTGGAAAACTAACGACACAGATGTATTGCACTACAGAAAATTCGGATCTCCTACTATTACTATTCAGTTTCTGTTTATGCATATACCGTGGAAGCTGTCAAGTACAGTTGATCCCTATATTGATTAATGGAGCAGAGCAGAGCTGCTGGTCGTTGCAGCAGACTGACCAAGAGCCTTCCACACAAACGTCCCAACAGGCGTCGAAAGAGAAGACAACTGGCGGATCAGTCATTAACTTTTTATACCCAACATCAGATCGTTATGTGAATCTTACGAGAGTTGTGGAAAATCACTAAAAGCGGGGTAGTGAAAGGGAGATTTCTCTCGGTCTCAGGAGATTCAGGATTCCAAGTTCGGCTATTCTAGCTCTTATACTTTCTAGGATCCTAGGCGTCCATACAGACAGACAGACGGTCATGGCTATAGACTGGTCTTGTCATACTGATCACAAATACTATAAATTTATATACTTTCTGTGTATTACATACCCCCTTGGGGGAAAAAACTATTGGAAATGTGATCTTCTAAACAGAGACAAGTCGGAACTGACTGGCCTCTGATTAATGTTGTTCAGTAAATGGGATGCTGTTTCCTAAATCGAAAATCATTTGAGCGTTAAGTTAAGATTTTTAAGTCGGATTTGTTGAATTTGTTCTGAGAACATTTCATCACGATAGAAAAACCTTTATGATTACTTATTGAATGTAAAAAATGAAAAAGATCCCAGAAAATGTTTAAGAATGCAGATATTTATGGAGTCGCCTCTGAGAAAATTCAAAAATACCCCACCTTTAGTAGAAAAATGTCAGGGAAATGTAAGTTCAGATCAGGTGGAAACTGAAATAAGTGCCCATAACATATTCTGGCCTGGTATAACGAGTTCTTGTGTATGACTGACAAATTAGAGATTATACTAATATTATACAATTAACGCATTTAACAGTGTATGGCGATGCTTTCATTCTGAATAGAACAATTTCAAAATATCGTATACACTTATCAATAGTTATACATACGTTATAAGATTTCCTATCAATTAGTTTTCTTGCCTTTGCTTCACAAGTTCGCGATCGGAGGCTCTCCAATATTTGTTTTAAATAACTCATTGTTGGATTTCATTTGTTTTCCAATGCCTTTGAATGGTGTCGGGATGGCCTTTAGGCAGTCCTCACTGCCATTTTGCATATCTGTTCGGGTACTTTGCTTAAGCACTTGTTGCTTAACGATTTATCTATCACAGAATCATTGGGCAATTTAATAATTGCAATTATGCATGATGTGATTTTTTGTTGTTGTTTTTTGTTGTTGTTTTTGATGCACAAGTATACTTGCCACAAAATGTATCTCCCATAAAGTTGATTTCGTGACGGCGCCGACAACGATGATGGCGACCTTCACACGCCACAAATGCGCAGCTAGCCTCAAGCAAAGGTTTTGCTTATGCATAAATATTTTTATTACTGTGCACAAATTCCAAGTAAGCCGCAGCCATATCTATGAATATGCATAGATACAGATACAAATGTAGATGCACATGCAGATGCCGATGCAGATGCAGATACAGATAGAGACGATCCTAGACGGACAGAGGGTCAGCTGGGTAGATGGGTAGATGGGCCCGGCCCGGTCCGGTTCGGTAATCGCGGTCATAAAAAGTGCAACATGGGCGATGTATCGTGCGGGTATTAGCGGGATTAGCGTACGGATCATAAAACCCCAAATAAACAGTCCGCACTCGATCTGTAAACTCATCGGCATATTTTTAGCCTCAAATTTGTCAATTGCTGATTACGGATTGTTTGTTGCCTGAACGTGTTCTCGCTGCATTGGTCAAATATTTGAAGACTTGGAATGTGAAATTCGAAGCTATAAATAGAGACGAGCAGGCGGTAGGGGAGGGGAGGGGGAATGGCAATCGAAATGTAAATGCAAGGAAATGGGAAGTGGAAGTGGAAGGGAAAGGGAGCCGGGTAAATACAAATAATGAGAATAACGATGATGAAGTTGACGATGCCAATGATAACGAGTATAGTATAGTACTTGTATGTTCAAAATGAGACGAGTTTTAAATTGAAGCCCATTCTCTGATTTCCAAATCAAATTCAAAATTAGCTTAAGTGAGTAACTTGTGTGCATAAACATACTCACACAGATGCACAGACATACACACACATACACACATACAGTATGTACATGCGAGTACGTATGGGAGAGACCAGAACTTTCTATAGAAGTCGCTCGCTTGATTAGTGGGCTCGACCTTAGACGACAGTCGTCTTAAGTATGCGATCTTCCAAGTACATTTACATACATATGTCTTTATTCCTTTGTATTTGCATTTGTATCTGTATCTGTATCTCTGTAGCCGTGGCTTGGCTTGGCTTGGTTTGTTGCTATCGGTGGGTGTATTTTTTCCCCATTTTTTTCCTATTGCCCTTTGAATACCCTTCCCTGGCAACGAGGCAATCATCATCAGCTATTGCATCATTTTTGTAACGCACTGAAGAGAGAGTGCTCGGAAACAAGCTCGGACTAGACAAGCATCAGCATTACAAATCAAAATTGTAGAACAATACGTATGCTCTGCGAAGGCTAGTGGAAGCTCTCAGGCAATGGGAAAGTGAAGCAAACACTTTCTTAGAAAACAGAAAATATTAGGAAAATACCACCTCGGGCCGCCACTATAGACGCTAACTTCAATCGATATCTGCGCAATTCGAACATTTAGCAATAATCAAAATATTTATACACCTAATTCTGTTTTTACACGGTCTTTTTTTACACGACTTTGATGTGAAACGGTTTGAAAATTAAAAATTGGATATATATTTCTTTGGAGATAAGGAACCAATCACCTATTTTTGCATATGATCAATGTCTTTTTTACACGGTTGTTTCTGGAACCAATATACCGTGTAAAAACAGAATTAGGCGCACACTTGTCTGTAAAATTAAATAAACAAGCCATGTTGTTGCCATTAAATAATAGAACCCAAGTATACAATTCTCAGCCAACCAATCTGAAAGCGAACATGCCCAGAGTAGGGTCACACAGACAAACAATTTGTACACAAATTAATCGAATTCTCAAGTATGAGTTTGTCTGTAATTAGCAAAAGCAATTCAAGGATTAATTTTGATAAGGCCTGCTGGCAAATGATTTGCCCGTCTGACCACAACTGTGTTAAGTATTAGGAATCGGTTGTTTGATCAGAGACCAGTTAAGAGTTTTTCTTAGGTTTCATACCCACTTTTTTGGGGTGTGAACGTGTCTTTGTTGTTTCTTAGCATTGTTCTTCTGAAGACCTCACTCCAAGAGTATACAATAATCTGCGCTGGGCTCGAATGTTGTTGCAGTTGGCGTCACATTCAGCTAATTTGTTCAGATTTTGTAAGCTGTAAGCTGCTTATGAGGCTCAACTTTTGGTCACTTGGTACTGGTACTACTCATATATGTACTGTACATGTATTGCTCTGTTCTTTTCATTTGCATTCAATTGCTTTGTTCATTACTTAAGCAAACGAGCAGCGACTGAAATTTGCATGAAGTATATACAGACTGAACTTAAACTTAAGTTGTAGTTGTTTCCTTTTTGGTTTTGGTTTTGGATTTCTTTTTTTTCTTTTTTGAGGGCCTCAAATGGAATTTGCGATGGTTCTTACATTCCCGATTCCTGTACAGTTGCCACGCGGCAACCTACGACGAACATGTACGCGTACGCGTACTCGTACTCGTACATTGGCCAAGACGTTGACCATTTAAGTGCTAATGACAAAATTGCAAGCACATGAGCTTGTCGTTGCTGTTGTTATGGCAGTTGTTGTTGCATCTAGATGTGCGTGCATTCTATAAAAAGATCAAATGCAGCCTTACAAGGATGCGCAGGCCAGCTAGCCCCCTAGCCACCTAGCCAGCACGCCAGCCAGCAAGCCAGCAAGCCAGCCAGGCAGGCAGCCACTAAAAGCATTTATCATGCGTACAGCATAGAGTAGCCAAAGATCCAAAGATCCAAGAAGCCAAGAAGCCAAGATCGATCGTTCGATGGCTCGATCGATCGATGGGCAGAGCAGCTTAGAAGCCGCAGTAGAGATGTTGCTGTTGTTGTTATTATGGTGGCCCGTGATTTGTGGTCAGCACAAGTCGTTGGTAAGAGAAAAGCAAAAGTAAAATAAGACAGCTGAAGAAGTTGGAGTAGAAGCGTTTGTTGCGTGGCTCGATCAGTGCAGACAATAATAGCAACAAAAACAACAACAACAACGACGACGTCGTCTCTTTGATTATGTTAATGATGTTGATACGATGATGCACTTAACCTGGCCGCTCCCCTGCTCACCTCTTAGGTTTGGTCTCTTGTCTCAAAGTTCTTTTAGTTGCTGTTCGAAATAAGTAGATACATTTTTTACTCGTTTGGCTTCTGCCGGTTTTTCTAGCCGCTGCCGCCACCGACACCACCACCAACAGCACCAACAGCACCACCAGCACCACCGCGAGCGCCAGCAACGTTGTCGTCGCCACCGCAATTAACAATTTTTCTTTCATACAGTTAAGCTTCGCCAAAGCGTATTAGCGAGCATGTCACAAAAGTTTCAAGTTTTCAAAGCAATTCGCCTTAAATAGCACGGTTTTCCTTTTTCAGATGCACTTTCGAACGGATCGTTTGAGCAACATTTTATGATATTGTCGAGCTATTTAATACAAGCTGTAATGCCATTGCTAACGTTTTGACAATTAAAATAATAACAAAAAAAATAAATAAACTTGACAAAATCACTATCGAATTTATGAAATAATTAAGCAAATAGTTGGCATGTTGGCTTTCATAAAAATCTTCAAAGCTACTTTTCATAAAAGGACAACAAAGCAATACAACTGGATACAGAGTTAGAGATCATTCAGAAAATCGAAGTGCTGGAACTCGAATTGACAATAAAAATAAATAAATAATCAAGTATCATTTTTGAAAAGCCTTTGAACATAATTCTTTAAAATGCAATTACCCAGCAATTTAAATGATTTTCTGCCATTTCAGAGTATTTTGTAATGTTTAAGAAACGAATTATAGAAAATTCAGAAACTTGCAAGAAGAGCAACAAATAAAAATTAAATGCTTTAGTTTTGAAGTGAAAAAAGCTTGGTTTTCTAATGAGGGAAATATTCAAAAAACATATATGGAAGAGTCAAATGCGTGGCTTAGGGAATTTTGTGATAGGCAAGTTCAACTGTAGCATCATTCACCTTAGACTAAAACGTACTACAAGTATGAAACTGATGCCAAAGCTGAGACTGAGACTGAGACTAAGACTGAGGCAGAGGCTGGGGTTGAGGCAGTTGCTCCAACTTGGCTTTGGCTCGGCTCGACTCGGCTTTCTGATTGCTGATATTATCGATGCGGCTTATAAGCCACATTTGAAAATCGTGTTTCATTTAATGGCTGCTGATAGCGCGACTGGAGTTGTTCCTGCTGTTATGGCCGGGCAATCGATCAGGGAGCGATCGATCGCTGGTGCCCGGTTATAAATAGACGGCTTGATGCTTGCCCGCCCCGCCAGCTGCTGTTCTGCTGCTCTGATCTTCTGATGTTCTGCTCCTCCATATCGCCTCCCGAAGCCTTACAAATTGCTTCAAGCCGCCGCCATCAACATCGCCTGCTGCTTAAAAATAGACGCCAAATCGATGTCTATTTATGGTGAAAAGAGGAGCTTGCAAATGCTCTTCGATCGCTTAGAACTTTGACTAAAAATAGAGTCCTGCCCAGGGGATACGGGGGACGGGCGCAAGGGACAGTATGGTATGGAAGGGCACGTAAGTGTGTGTGTGTGTGTGTGTGTGATTGTCGCGCTAGCTGCTGCTGCTGCTGCTGCTGCTACCTCTGCCTCTGCTGCGGCCACCACCATCGGCATCGCCATCGCCATCGCCACTGTCGCCGTCGCTGCCTTTGTCGTTTGCTCGTGCGCCGTCGTCGTCATCGAATCGTCTCTGCCTCTGTCGCTGCCTCTGTCGCCGCCACTGTCGCCGTCGCCGTCGCGGCCGCCGACATCGGAGCGTGTATATAAACGCCTCGACGCTGTGCCAGCCACTCAAAGCGTTTCTTGAAACTGACCGGTGAGAACACGGGCCAGTCCTCCGACAGAAGCAGCCTCAGCAACGGATTAAGAACCGAACTTAATTATTTATTAAAATATTTTTTTTCAATATACCCACATCGTTCTAAGTTTTTATTTTGTGCCTGTGTTTCAGGATTTTTGTGAACAAATCTAACGCAACGAACATTTAAAGAACCCAAAACCAAAAGTAACTCACCGTTACGATTCAAAAATTCAAAAAACAAAGCAAACAGTTGTGTGTGGCCCATCAATATAAGCGGCCAAAAGCTAAAAAACCAACAACAAACAGTTTCCTTCTTCAAATCAAAAACGACAACAAAAGGTGCACCGATTTTCTAGGTGAGTATTGCAAACAAAGCATTAAATGGTTTGTAAATAAAATCAAATTTAAACATAAAAGAAAACTTGAATCCAAATGAATGACCGAAAAATGACAAAAAACCCAGCTTAAAAGTTGTTTAAAACTGACATCAATTGATGAAGAAAATTTAAGGAAAACGTATATGTGTTCAGTCCATTCATTTTGTTAGTGATCGATGAGCATACTATATTTTAAAGCATTTATCCTTTAGATTCATTCCATACGTTCTTTCGATCTCTTAAAAATTACTCGTACAGTCCAACAATCTTGAGATTGCGTTTGAACCAATTGATCTTTGAATTGACATTTTAGCTACAGACTTTGCATTTCGAATAAAAAACTTGAAGCAATAATTCCTTTAAGGCGGCGGCACAGTTCTTGTAGTTCTTGTAGGGGACACGGAACATTTATTTGTCAAGTGCCTGAAATTGGCAGAAATGTTCATTTCAAGTGCAGGCCACTTTCCTGCTGGGTTGGCTAGATGGTCCTGCCTTATCTGCATCTGCCGCATCCTCGCCCACGCCTCCTCCAATTTCTCATCTCTCCTGGCATATCGATTTGCATTTTGTGTGGGCGCCCCCGCCCACTTTTTTTTTTCTTTTCGATTACTTTACCTTTACCTTTGACTTGGCGTTCGGCTGACTTCGATTCCCAACTTCTTTGGCTATATGGCTATGTGTGTGTGTGTGTGTGTGTGTGCGAGTGTACATATGTGCATATGTATGCATGTGTATGTGTGTGTGCGTACATGTGTCTTTGGCTGTCTGTTGCGCATTGTTGCAGCCGCATGAGGTCGCAGACGAAACAAGTTTTTGGTCTCGTTTTAAGTTTTGCGCATTTATTTGTTTGGTTTTTTTTTGTTTTTGTTTTTGTTTTTTTTTTTCTTTTTTAAAGCAGCTCATAAATTACAAAGATTGTATCTATGAGTTACATTTTCTGTTGTCAGCTGGCGCTTGTTAGGCTTGCCCGCAATCTACATGCATAAATATACATAAGTATGAGTATAGACGTTGCATGTGAATTGCATAATTGCATTGAACAGGCGCGCAAAATGATTTACGACGATTCGATGGCAGAAAAAAAAACCGAGAAACTAAGTTCCCGCGACGAGCATCACGGGGCTCGAAAATTGAAAGACTGCGAGGATCACATTTGTTTGGAGGATATGTGGTTGTGGATGTGGCTGTCCACAGTCTCAAGTTCAAGGAACTCCAGCCGATTCTGTTGCTTTGTTTTATGGAGCTGGAAAAGTAGATACATAAGTACGATATACGAGCATACTCGTGTATGCAGATACATATGTACATATATGCATATTTATGTGTGGGTAAAAGCCAATCAAGCTCCATGGATGTACGCTTTTAATTTATGCACAAATTAAGAATACCGTTAGGCCAGTCTCGAGACTTGTCTTCACACAACACAATTAGCATACAGATGTAGAGAACCGAATCGAAGAAACACTTAAAATTAATGTGCAGAAGGAAATGAATGTGAGCGTCATAAAATTTGCAATTCTAGAAATCATGTTTTTTATGTTTTCAAAAAACTAACCGTAATAAGAGATATGGAGGGAGATACAGATACAGGTACGGGTACGGGTACGGTCATATGCATAGTTTTGTGGATAAAATACTGTTGAGTGGGAAAAAGATTAGCATACGGCGCATTAGCATAATCAGTCGGAGAACGAACGCAAGGAAATGGAGATAGGGCTTTTGGGCATTACCAGAATGCGAGTGGAAAGCTTTAACGATTGATTAAAGAAAGCAACACAAATGGATAGGAATTAGCTACACTCTCTTAAGCTATGAAATGAACCCATTTGTTATATTTCTTTCTTTTTTTTTTTGTCCATCCTACCAAGAATTATGTTCAACATCAACAAACAAATCAAAAAAAAAATGCAACACAAGTGGTTTGCATTAACGATTCTGTTAATTCCATGTTACAGGAATGTGTTAGTTAACAGAGCAGCAGCACCACCCGGTTGAGTATTAACAGAGCTCTGCTAAGCCGCCCATAACAGTGGAAAATATCACTTTATTTATACATCTAAAAATTGATATTAATTTGGATTTTTTTTTTGCAAACTTTTGCTGCGATGAACTTGCACATTCAACCGGCAACACCTACAATGTATGGAACATATGGGGGGATTGGGTCGAACAATGGGACCAACCGTTGCCGGTCAAGTCAATTCAATTAAAAACTTCCGTCCATCTTCGGCGCGAGCGCGAAATAGCGCCAAGATTTGACTTAATCGAATTAAAAATGAGATTTGCACCAGCCGAGCATGTGCCGGGGGGCCGGCCCGTACATGGACTGGGGTCCAAGCTGCGGCTGGGGCCATTGTCCAACGACAGTCGGTCAAACAATCAACTGATGTTGTAATATTTTCAATTGCCATCATTAGCATGTTTCTTGCGGACAGTTTGACGGGCACGCCTGACCTTTTGACTGCTTGCAAAACCAACAGACTAACAAACTAACTGGTTGACTGACTAACTGAGCAAGCGTTTGACCAAATGGCCAATTGGCCAACTGGCCAAGTGGCGGCTAGAATTTTTGGGCGCAGCTTAATTGAAAGGCACTGGCACACCAGTTGAAAGACAAACTATACAGGTATATCGCAACTAACTACGATCTGCTCCCCCCTTCAGGTCTCCCCTGCAATTGCAGGGCACATGTCTATACAAGTATCTCATTTGTTTTGTCTTTTCTTGTCTTTGTCTTCGAATTAAAGCACCTCTGATTTTTGCTTTCCTTTTTGTTGCAGCATGAAGTGCCAAATGATTTTACTGGCCGCCGTTTGTCTGGCGAGCGTTTGGGCTCTGCCCGTACCCGATGAGGAGGTTGCCATTCAGCCCGATGCTGGCTCCAAGGCCGAGCTTCTTGGCAAGACCATACAGAGCAACCCCATCGAGCCAGTCCCGGCCAAGCCCGAGCTGGATGCCAAGATTGAGCCCAAAACAGCGGCTGTGCCCACACCGGCTAAGCCCATCGAGAGCGTGCCCGAACTTGCCGCTGCAGCTCCAGCTGCTAAGAGTCCGCAGACCAACACCAACGAGCTGAAACTGCAGGCGCCCGATGTGGAAACCGCACCCGCCATACCCGAGAAAAAGGCCATAATTGAGGAGAACAAAACAGTCGAGAACGTTGAGGCCATTGAGAAGAAACAGGATAAGAAATTGGCCCGCACCGAACAGGAGCAAGAGCCGTTGGAGGCACCCAAGGCCATTCCTCTGGTGGAAGCGCCAGCCGCCAATGCCGAAGTGCAACAACAGGGCGTCGAAGAGGCCCAATCTGCAGTTCTTAAAGCTCCCCTAGCCTCAGGCAAATCCAATGAGCCCCTGAACAGTGAAGCCGAAGCTGCGTCCAAGCCAGAAGCTGCTGCCGAGCAAACCAAGCCTGAGCTGAAGATCGCCGAAGCACAGAACCCTCAAGCCGCCACCGAGCCAGAGCAAAAGGAACAGTCTCAGTCCGCCGAGCAACCAGCCCGTCAGGAACGCATTAACGAGATCGAGCAGAAGGAGAAGGCTGCGGCGCCCATTGATGCGTCCCCAGAGAAGGAAATCAAGCAGTCCGGCGAATCAAAGTTGAGCGAGAGCAACATTCAGGTGATTGCCCCACCAGAGATCAAGAGCGCCGAGGAGAAGAAGCCTGTTGAGGCTGAAGCTGCTGCCACCCCCATTGCTAAGTCCGCTGAATCGACCGAGAAACAGGCACAGCCCGTCGAGCTGCAGAAGAGCACAGAAACAGCTGCCGAGTCTGCGCCCGTGCTGAAGAACATCGACGCCTCCGTGCCTTCAAATGAGAAAGCCAACGAGCAGACCATCGAGCCCAAGGCTGAGCAGCAGGCAGAGGCCGCAGTTATCGCTCCAGAGGGCAAGAAGATCGACGAAACAGCCGCCGCCTCCGCCCCTGCAACCATTGAGAACAACAAGCCGGTTGAGCCGGCCATCAAGAGCCAGGAGTTGACCAAGAAGGAAATAGTTGCCACCCCTGCTGCGGCCGAACTGAAGAAATCATCTGAGGAGAAATCCGACAAGTCCGACAAATCCGAGTCCAAAAACGAAGACTCCTCGGAGTCCAAGGAGTCCGATGAGAGCAGCGACTCCAAGGAGAACACATCGAACTAGAGCAGCCCCGGTCTCGCTCAATAAACCGCTTTCGGCAAAGTAACAGCGGTCAAGCCCACTTTCCCCTCCCCCCTGACTTTCTACGAGCCCCATAGTCGGTGTTCGTCTTCCGCTCTTAAGTTGCTCTTAATATTACAAATCTTAGTTAGTGGTATTTTTAGTAAGTAATCGAGATAGCAACACACAGCAAAAACAACAGCAACAACAACAGCAGCAACAACAACAATAACAGCAATATAAGAACAAGAATGAGAAGAACAGAAATTCGAATGCAGTAATACTTGTAGTTTGGATATTAAGTCTAAGGCCCGCAAAAAAGGTTCAAGCAAAAAATAAATAACCAGCAGAAAACATGAATGGGGGAACCCTCAAACTTATAATTATCATAGCAGTAGCAATAGCAACGGAAACTGGAACAGGAATAACAGAGAAAAGAGAAATAAAAAGAAACAGGACAAACCGCTAAGATGGCATAAAGCAATACTTATAATTATAATTTAATTAATTTAATTTTAATTAAATTTTAGTCATTGCAAAACAACCAACTAAAACGTCTAGTACCCCCCCAATTCCACAAAGCCGCTCCGCCCACCCTCCTTTCCACCTCAAAGACACACACACACACACACAAACTAAATGGAAAAACCGGAAAATTTTGTTGTTTTGCCATCCCACAGCGTTGGAAAACGATTAAATATTTTTTAAAAAAAAAACTTTTTTTTTTGTGAAAATTTATGATAACGCACCTACATTTAATACCGATAGTGTTATGCATATATAAATATATATGATTTTTATATAGACTGAGAAAATTCTTAAATAAAAAACGGGAAAAAATAGAACAACGCCTGAGTTTTATTTATCTAGCGCTGAAGGAGGAACAGAGGTATGTTTCTAAACTGAGGAATCAGTTCTCAATACGACATGGCAAGAGAAACCTAAAGTTGTCGAGAAAAGGATCGATCGATGGACAACAAACTGTCTCAAGGAAGGGTCGCATTTTCCAATAAACTTTCCTTTCAATATTATAATGCAAAAAATACAGATTGGATTTTTCCAATGGACGCATAACCGGACAAGCTCATTGATTTAAAAAGACTTAAAAAAAAAACTTATGGATTTAACTGACAATGTTCATTACTACGAGTTACTGGTTTATAATTACAGCTAACGGCTAACAAGGCAGACATAGCCGATTTATGGGAAGACTGAGCAGTCTGTCAATTGCAGCTTAGACTGCGACATCGCAAGTATGCGGGTATATCGTACTTAGATCAAATGTACGTACAAGTATAAATAAACCAGTTTGCTTAATCAACGTCTACATCGGAGCGTTACGAAGCCGACAGGCAGCAATGCCAAAGTCACAGCTAACTACGCATCTAAACATAGCTGGCTAGGTACACACAGACCCGCGTCTAGAACATAGTTAGCTAATAGAGGCGGGTGTATTATATTATTGTAATAAATATATAACAACAAATTAGATTAGCGTGGCCTGACAGTTCGCAATTGAAATCACGCCTAGCAACACGACAACACCAACATGATTTTCGTCTCGCATCCGCATCCACAACCACATCCACATCAGCATGATCGCTTCATTGCATCGCATCTTGAGAGACAGATTATGCATACCCTGCTTAGTTTTTAGTCACCATCTCTCCTTCACTGAGATACGCAACTATATTCACTATTTTCGCCCATTTCAGCACTCTTGCAAAGATCTCATCTACTTGTATATACGAGCCATACTGTTTCCTCAAAGTTGGAAACAATTGCCAGCCAGTTCCTAAGATTTCTCGAAACTATTTACAAAACCAGTTGTTATGTCACATTGATTGATGGATTGCTTGTTCTTTTCAAAGGTACCGATAGAAAAGGGTAACGTCGTCAAAATGTACAAAATTGAATTGAATTAGTTTTGCAAATAACCTGTTTAGACATGGGAATTATACTTCCCTGTCGGTTAATTTTTAGTGACCCCGACATACCCGTGTAGAAGCAGCACTTTGCAATTAATATTTCTTATCTTTCAGTTTGTACTTTCCTCCCAACTCCGCTCTTACAAACAAATGATGCTGTTTTGTATTTAGTGGCCGCGACTTATATGAGATCGCAAAGTAGAACCAGTCTATAAACAAATTTATAACCAGTCTGTAAATAGTAACAATTGGCAATTAAAATTTGGCCTCGATAAGATATTTCTTGGCACCAAGTGCCGAACAGGGCTAAGTACAAGTTCTGCATTGTTTTGATTTTTGTTCTCACATCGACAGCTCTGTTTGTCGACAAATAAATAAAGTTTACTATATATGTAAATGTACTTGTATATACATATTTCACAGGTAACTCCCTCTTATCACAGAATCGAAATTAGAAATTTGACTCACCTTTTGCGTAAACATCTGGCAGACAATGACGCCCAGAGCCCACCAGTCCACAGCATGGCCGTAGGGTTCACCTTTCAGGATTTCGGGCGCTGCAATGAGAGGAGAAACTGTTTTTACCACCCCCACGTATAAAGAAAATAAGCATAAAATTATAATGCTACTAGTAGGTTATGAAGTGTATGGTGCATAATTGAGAAGAAAGGCGAACAAATAAAAAAACAAAACAAAAAATAACAATGAAACAAGGACAATGTGATATTAACAGATTGAAGAGGAAAAAGGGAAGAATAAAGTATAAGGCGCTTTATAACTTTTTGAAATTTCGTTCCGTTTTTATTTCTGCTTAATTTCGATTTTACAACAGTAATTTAAATTGTAATTTACATCGATCATTTACAAAGTACAGCGTGGACACATCGTAATATACACACATAAATAGATAGGGTGTACGTTCTCTACATTTATATGTTTAATCACTACAAGTACAATCACAATAATATTTATACATACAATTTTCATTTGCTTGCATTTTTTCAGCTGCGTCTCCCTCTGCCTCTGTGCATTCCCTCCCACTCTCCTGCTCTTTTCCTATAAATATACAGATATACATACTATATATCTATATATAGATGTATATATATTTTTGCTATATATTGTACGCTTCCATGCTGAAACAACACAATCTCTCTCCCTCTCCTTCAAGCTTGCTCCTTCTGCTCCTCCTGTCGATCCTCATTCAGTTACATACACATTAGTTACATCTTGATGGGTTATATTTTTTACATTTGTCTCGAATGGACTGTTCTTACAGCTTACAGGTGTTTACAGGTGTTTGTTTATTGTTTTCTAGTTTAATTAGGCTACTGCACTTCATGGAAATGCCCGGGGCAGCGTTTTCGATGCCTTTTCATATAATCATAATCATCTGATCGTCCTCATAATAATTGCTCCTTAACATATACAACTATTTACAACATTTCATCGTCTTCATCTCATTTGATCAGCTCATTTGTAATCTTCTGAGCTACTTAACATCTTCACACACATACTTGAAGTCGAACGCCAATTTAATCTTGTAGTATGGCCATTTAATATGTAGATTTACGAATCCCTATGATCCTCTTTACATAGCTATATAGATAGATTGTTGATGTTAGTTTTCGAATAGTTTACATTGATAATTTAAAATGATGTTACAAGTTCGTTCCACTCTCATATCCTTAAAAAGAAATCCTAAATTAAAATCCATTGAGTGCCTTAGTTTACATTGGAACAGGGGGATATTTGAAGGGGTTGTTGGTTGTTTTGTGTTGGGATTTGGTTTCTGGTGGGGTTTCCCACAATAAATGTGCTCTTCTATATAGATGATTTTGTTTTGTCGTATGCTTGCTCTGATCCAGTACTACTTAGTTCAGTTTCCATTTTTTCGCTCACTAAAATTAGTTTCAGTTTCTGTCATTACTCGTATAAGTATGATTGGTTATATACCTATGTTTAGGTTACAAATAAAACTTGGTGTTTATCGATTGGTCCATACATATATACACATAGTTAAATATATATATATATCGTACGTATGTGCAAGTTGTAGGTATAATAATAAAATTGTATTTTGCTTGTTTCACTTTTTTGATTGCAGGTATTTAGAACTCTAAGGCTTAGGGTTATCAATAATCAAATATATTTCCACACACATAATAAACGAAAATTACTAATAAACCATGTGCTCTGGGGCCCCGGGCAGTTTTCTAGGGGTTCGGGGTGGGGAGGTACGCACAAATAGAGAGAACGGACTATAGAAATCGCAGTGCATGCGCCATACCAAGCAAATTTCCACGCCCTAAGATCTATTCAGATGAAAGCTTGTCGTGCCCTATATTCCAGATAACAATAACTTATCTAGCCACAACCACACACACACTCGCTCACACACAGACGCATCCACATACACTCTTTAATTACAAGAAAAGAAATTAAGAACTAATAGCAATGCTTTTGTTTTGTTTTTGTTTTTTTTTACGCCTCTACACATATAATAAATTATTCAGTTTTAAGTTTCTATTCAGATATATATGCATGAACAAGCTTTAAGCATCATATTTGTAGGTGGTAGTGGTGTGTGTTTCTTTGTTTGTGAGTGTGAGTGGCTGTGGGTGTGTGTGTGGGTGTGTGTGTGTGTGTGTACATATGTATGTAGTCTGTATGATTATTAGTAAAGCAACTAGTTTGTGTACGATGGGACAGATCGTTTGAATTTCACTTGCACTTAAGGGTTAATGTTAAACCTAGATACATATATGTATATCTATCTTAACTATTTATATATATATATATATATACAGGATGTTAAACTAAAGATTTATATGCATGTATGTAATCAGAAGGGAACAAGTTGCTTAATTAGCCACTAATTTGGCGGCATTTTGAAACACAAATAAAGCAATACTAGTCCATATAATAATAAATATGTTCTTATGGGGTGTATAACTTTATCACTTATCACTAGGCAAACAAAATTAGGAGTAACAGAAATGAAAACACGAGTAACACGCATTGGCGTCACCCCACTCGGGTGGTCAAAGTTGAGGCTAGGTCTAGGTCCAGCCAGTCACATTGCAAGCGTCTCCTTGATGATCTTCTTCATGGCATTACCCATGGAGGGTGCCGTCGAACCCGAGGTGGAGTAATCAAATTTGAACAAGTAGGGCTGCACATCCGGAAACGAGGTATCAAAAATCAGATCCAACTCGCTCTGGCTAGGAGTCTTCGGCACGTAGTCGTGTCGGTTCATCAGCTCTGTTATATAGATAACCTTCTCGGTTAGCAGATCTGAAACATTCTCGCGACAAAGCTGGCGCTCATCCTCGCTCTCGTGCTTGATCAGATCGAGATGCACTGTCCACACCTCCCAGGGTATGGACTCCTGTTGAAAGGGCCAGCGATTCTTCTTTTTTTGAAAGAACTCCAAGCTTATTTGTCCGGAGCCACAGCTCTCGTTGGAGCGCAATTTCTCGCTAAACAAATTAATGGCTCGCTTCACCTTCCGCGTGAGGCTATCTGAGGTGCAGCAGACGTATGTAAAGTCGATGAAATCGCAGTCCACATCGGTGTAGCCGACCGTGCCAATTGAATACTGGGTATCTCCTGTGTACATATACTTTCCGAGGCAGCGATGAAAGAGCACCGTGTGAAAGATGCTGGCCACGGCTTCGTCCACCTGGCGACCCTCCATGGTCAGATCGAAGACTTGCGAGCGAGCATTCATCGTTTTTGGAGGGGAGAGGGGTGATCGTCTTTGAGGATCCAATGAAGTTCGAATGTATGTATGAATAAATGCCGTGTTTTAAATGGGGAATCGATTGATGTTACTCTCTTGTGTGTTGGCTATTTACGGTGTTTGATTGTTGGTTGTTGTTATTGTTATTGTGTCTGACTTGTTACTCCTGTGTTGTTATTGTTGTTGTTTTTGTTATTGTTGTAACTGTAGTTGCGCTACAGATGTTGTTGTTTCTACTCAACACTTTATAACTTAGCTTAGATTAAGTTTTAGTTTTTTGCTGCTACTGCTGTTGGTACACGCTCATTCAATCGCTCTCTCTCTCTCTCTCTCTTCCTCTACCCTCTCGCTCTCTTTCGCTATATCCGTAACTGTAGCTCTCTCGCTCTAAACTCCTAATAGTTATTGTTTCCTTTCACACACTGTCCCAGTTAAAGTTCTTCTTGAGTACATTCTGCTTAATTATTTCATTCTAAAGTACATAGTTTGGTAGAATTTGTAATTGCAATTACGTTATGAGCAGTTCCTCTCCTCTCCTCTTCACCTTATATTCGGGTTTAGTGCGTTTCTTGTTTAGTTTCTTTGTTTCGTAATACCTTTTAACATTTTGGTTTCAGCTTGTTTTCTGTTCTCTTTTTGTTGCTGTTGTGGTTTCTGTAGTTGGTTTTCTATATCTATATATAGGCATATATATAAAGTTTATTTTTGCTTAGCATGCGACGTTCTAAATTCTAATTATTTTCCTATACTTGTATGTGAATGTTTTGCTTTTGTATTTGTTGTATTTTGAATTTAATGTTTAGATCGTACCCATGTATTTGAAGGTGCCGCACATGGTTCGGGTGGTGGCCCCCAACTTGAGCCACTTGCTGAGTCCGAAATCCGTTAGTTTAATGTGAAAGTGCTGCGTTAGCAAAATATTCTCGGGCTTTGCATCGCGATAGATAATGCCAGCGTTGTGAAGGAAGTCTGAAAGATAAGAACGCAATAAGTATAAAATTTCGCACAAACCCAAACCATTACAAACCACATCATCAAGAGCTTGAACTGATAATTGTCAAAACATTTAATCTTGTGCATTTTATTGGATAGAACTATATTTCTGAACTGGCCTCTATATTAGTGCGTATTGCCGTATATAAAAGGTGAACACCATGTATTTTGAATAATATCTAACCCACTTAATACTTCATTTTGCTCTAAACTATTATTCAGTTCTGCGATTACTTAACAGAAAAGTGTCCTATGTGCAATATAAAGCTTTCGCTGACTTATGTTTATACCATCAATTCGCTCTGGCAAAACCTATTATTAAATTGCTACCTTCATGTTATTAGACTGATTTTAACCGCACGCTCCTTTCCTTGGCCCAAGCCTTTGATAACTCACCGATAGCGAGCGCGATTTCGGCCACGTACAGCCGCACTAGATCGATGGAGAAATGGGCAATTTTGCTGAAGAGCTCGCCATTGGGCACATATTCGGACACTGAAAGAAGTTCATGAGTGGTGATTTAATAGGAGTGTACACACTGACTACCAAATGTCTACATACAGATGTGCAGGTTGTGACGATTCTGCCACAGATCAATTTGCTGGACTATAAACGGATGATGGCCACACACCTTTTGAATGTCAGCCTCGTCTTTGATTTGCTGCACGCTATTCTCTTCGATGAGCTGAGTATTGGGGCAGAGAGAGAGAGAGAGTGAGTGAGAATCCCAAATCCGAGAATTAGTTATATACATACCTTGGATTTTTTGAGGACTTTGAGAGCGTAGCTGTTTTTAGTTGGGGCGGCGGCAATTGCAGTTTTCTGCTTCGTTGTAATCGACGTTGTTGCTGGGCAGCTCTTCTTCTCCAAAACTTTGAAGACCACTCCAAAGGCACCCTTAGCTACCAATAACTCTATATCAAACTGTTCGTTGCGACTGGACTCCTTGAAGTGTGAATTAAAAATAGCATTTGTCAGCGGTCTGTGCCATTGTGTCTTCGAACGTCGCGAGCCCTGGAGCGAAGTCAGGCTGCAAAATAAAGATAAAATATAATATACATGTAGAACAGAAAAGCGATAACGGGTGACAATAGTATATGCTTTCAAAAATATTTGTGTACATATGTATGTATTTAATATCAGAATGAAAATAAAACGCGATTTTACGAAATAAACAAAAGTACCAAGTCCCGATCGGCCGATAGAAAATAATTCGTTCTTACCTCTTGCGCGTGGCCTTGTTGCGATGCCTGAACGAATTACGCGCTGTTGAGAAGCTCCAGTTCAAGCGAGCACCTCCGAGACTGCCCAAGCTCCAAGTTGATAGCTGCAGAGAGAAGAGGGAGAAGGTAGAGTGAGGATGAGAGAGTGGAGGGAAACGTGAGATGCTTTTTGAGTTGATTTTAATCTTTGGTGAGTGTATTGTTTGTTTTTTTGCTCTTTAGACCGGCTGACCATTCTGTATGAATCAGTCCTATATTATACATATACTTCTGTTTATAGGCACATATGTATGTACATACATACATATGTATGTATGTATGTATGAATATTTATTTTGTTGTTTCGTGTGTGCCAAACAAAATCGAAATCTAAACAACGATCAACTCAATTAAATGCGTATTGCTCAAACATGAGCTCGGCAAAAAGTAAAACATAAACAAATTTCAAATTCATTTATTCCACTAAATAAATTACGTTTAATTAATTAAAATGGCAGTCAAGCAAAACACGCGTTCTTCTCATATTTTTGTTTTTTTTTTTTTCTCTTGTGGCGTGTTTGGTAAAAACGTCGCAAACAGTTAACAACTCATTCTACCTGTAATCGAGAACTTGCCAGACGCACTGGCTTCGGACTATTTTATGTCTCAGGCCAATCTTTGTGCGTACACACACACACACCCACACACGTTTGTATGGAAGTACGTAGTATTTGTTGGTATGTTTGTTTGTGTATTGTGCACCTTTGTTTTAAACTGTTGCTGTTGGTGTCTTTGTCTGCCGTTTAGCTTATTTTCGTGCGACGCCAAACACACACACACGTACTTGTGATTAATTTGCGAAAATTTCGTTAATTGCTAGAAGGAAAAATGTCGCGGCGCAGACGTGCGATCTGAGAGTGAACGACGACACGTGTGAAATTGCCTGCGAATTTGTTATTTTGCAAAGCCGAGGCACAAGCAGTGGCAGAAGTAGAGGCAGCGCAGCGCAAAAGGCAGACGGGCGAGCCAACAGCAAAGAGTAAACGCTGCGTAACGGCGACCGCGATCGAACAGCTGAGCGCAACGCAACGACTAAAAGAGAGCCAACAGCGCAGCTACAGCGCTGGACGTTTAAATAGGCAACCTTAGAAGGTCAGCGCTTCTAAAATTAAATCAATTCAGTGGGTTTATAAATTCAAATAGCGAATACAATAAATTCTTTATTTAAAAATTACTTTTCCCACAATTGCAATAATAACAAGGTAAATAACTTTAAGGAACTAATAATCAAAATCTCTTGGGGTTTTTCTGAAACAGGCGTTTCGAAGAGCAGAAGCTTGACAAAAATTATACTTTGCAATTCCGTCGCTTAAGCTACAATTGTGAAATCAACCTTTCATATACTTCAGCCAAAACTTTCGAAAAAATATAGAATTGGGTTTGTGCAATTGAATAAATTTATTAACGGCAAATGCTTTTATTATGATTTTGAATTAAGTGTCTGGCACATTTTTCTGGCCGCCAGTGTATGCCGGAATATGCTGAGAAATAAGCATTTGGGCACTTGCTGATGCCCTCGTACATATTGAGTGTAATTATAGCCACGCGTTGGCGGTGTGGAGGAAAGGGCCGATGGCGTCATTTTAACCGTTAGCTCAACTGCATTGATATTGGATTGCGCTCTTGACTGCTAATTCTGCTGCCGTTGTTTTCGCTGCTCTGCTGTTGTTGTTATTGTTGGTTGATGATGACATTGCATACGGAAATTGCGTAGCGAAATTGTGGGAGAGCGCGCGCAAAAACATCAAAACAAATTTGATAACGCGCAAAAGGCATGGGCAGCACACATACATGCATACGAACACACTCACACAATTACAATTTGCGCAGCAACGCAAAAAAAAAAACAATGCGGAAATAATGTTGTCACTCATTCAGCGAAAAAAAACGAGTTGAATGTTTGAGTTGCGCGTTCCCCACTCTTATATACTCTGTACCCGGCTCAGTAATTAGTTTGGTTTTGGTATTTTAATAATATTTAAAACTTAAATTAAATAGTATGATATAAAACAATATACATATGTATATACATACATATGTATATTTGTATATTAATAACTAGACTTCAGAAGAATGTGAATGCAAGCGGACTTGGGAAAACCTGCACACAAAGTTTGATAGCTGTAACTCTTATACTTTCGCAGATACTTGAGTTTATGCCGACAAACAGATAGATAAGGTAATCTCGACTCATCTTGTCACACTGGTCAAGAATAAAAATATACATACATATGTACATATGTATGTATTCATAATTCGCGGGGTCTGCCATGGCTCTTTATGGTTGTTACATAGATTCGCACTTAACTAGCATACTGTCTTAACCTTCGGGTACAGAGTATACAAAAAGGCAATAATGAGAGCGCAAGCTTGGCAAATTGAAAGAGTGGGGCGGCAATTTATGCTAAATAAACTCAACACGTGCCTGATCGACCCACGCAGCGACCGAGTGGGCGCGAATGGCATTAAGAGAGCGAGGGCTGGATGGGGGCATAGAACTCAGCTGGGGCATTAGCAGATTTTTCTGAGATTCAGATGAGATCAAGGACAGATGTGAAAGAAGGCAAGTTCAAATCAACTTGCGCAGTAAAGGGTGCTTACAATACATTTTTGTCAATTTCGACATGAAGAAGAGAGAGAGACAGAGAGCGGCGGCGATGACGTTACCTTTTGGCCCATGTCTGTCAGATACAAAGCAGCTAAAAGAGAAAGGCACATACATACATATGTACCTACACAATTGTGTACATAAATATGTACATACATACACACGTATGTTGGGATGGATTTATTTACACATGTACCCACAATTTATCGATATAGCATTCATTATCAGCGCGCCCTAAATTCTACAATCAACAAATTTACTTCATTTATTACAAACCTGTCGCGAGCGTTGTTGTTGTGGTGCCTGGATCACGGTTGCAGCAGCTGATTGTAGTGTCTGTGCTTCAGCTGTGTTGTTGTTGTTGTAACTGCTGCTGTTGCTGCTGCTGCAAGGGGTGAGTGTTGTGGTTGTTGTAGTATTGGTGTTTGCGTTGTTGCTCGTTCTTTGTAGGGTTTTTTTGCTGCCGCCGCCACAGCCAAAGGTTATCGTAGTTGTTTGTTGTTGCTGCTGTTGTTGTTGTTGTTTTGGCTCCCCCGCCACAACTAAAGCTGACGTCGACGCTATTGCTGTTGTTGGTGTGGTGGCTGTGACTACTTCATTCAATACATGGCGATCTAATATTGTTGCTGATGCTGCACCAAAGTTTTGGTTTTGCGATGCTTTTCTTCTGTTTTCATGCCTTGTTTGCGCGTTTCCCATCAAAAGTCGTGGAGCACACAAATCAATCTTTATACACTCGCGCGCACACTAAATAAACACACACGCACACACACACACACTAGTGCAAAATCACACGCGCACACTATTTTGCACTAAAACACAAACAAAAAACCAAGTAGCTAATAAATTAACTAAAATTAAAGCGCGTTTTTTGTCCGTTGCCTTCTCTTTGTTGGTTATTGTTATAAATAAAACAAAAAATCAAACTTGTGGTCCTTCAGCTAATGTTTTTTTGCCTGCGCTTTTGTGTTGTGTGCTGCGCTCTATGCAAATGAAGGGTTGTTGATGTTACATCAAATTATCGATATATCGATATTTCCACAACTGCTATACGATATGTTCAAACGATACTTTTTTGTTAGAGCAAATACTCCAGTTCATGAGCATCCAAAACATATGCATATGCAGCATCTGAAACAAGCTAAAGAGGGTAAAAAATCGAGTATGTTATTTCTTTTTATTATTTGCCTGATGTAGCTTCATATATTGTTATTCTAATCGCAAATATTAAGCAACATGTGTTTATAAACGATTATTTTATTCCATTCTGTACAAATCCAACTCAGTTTAAAGATTTCATGAGTAACATAAATTTAAACTTTGTTGCCTCTCATATGAATTAGTTAACTGTTAATAAAGCAAATAAAATTGAAATAAAAAACAAAGCGCTGAGGTTCAAACTCCATATTTTGGTTGTTAAGTGAAATGAAACTAATAATACGGCCAAATATATGTCAGCAGTTAAAACGCCCATCTTAATACATATAAAAATTAATTTACATCAGCCTTATTGTTGATTTGTTCATTAAAATTAAAGACATCCTTCCGACCAGTAAAATATACTGTACTGTTAGTAGCTATAATATGGTTTTAAATTATGAAGAACTGTTTTTATTGTTTTCAAATTATAGAAAAAAGCCGTTAAAACCAAACCTTACATAACTGTCTTATACATCAACCAATCGCCACAAAATACGATGCCTTTTATAAGAGTCGTCGTTGTCACTGTATAAAAAAATCGCCGATATTTCGTTATCGATAATTTTCAATTCGCATTCTTATCCATTTGAGCATTTCTAGTGTAATTTACTTACTCTATGGTGGTGTGTGAACACTGTTATAAAGGCAAAGCGTCCAATATAGATATAGGCAATATATAGCGGGATATAGCGCTAATTTGCCATTTTTCCAGGGAGTATTCGCAACATAGGTACTACATTAACATGGACATCGAACTAAGCTTAGACGAGATAATCGAACGAAAGCGTGGGCGTCCCAGCGACAAAAAATTGTAAGTGAAAATGACAAATTTACGGTTAATTAGGATGACAAAAAATGGCGCTGATTTGCATGCTTCTGCATTTAACTCGGCTGCACTTTTTTCTGTTGTTGTTGCTACAGCTACTGTCGCCGTCAATTATGCATATGTGATTTATTTTCCTCGCAGCTACCTCAATAATAACAAGCCACGCAAGCTTCTGAACAAGCAAACCTTCAAGCCCACAAAACCGGCAGTAGGCCAAACATTGTCGTTACAAGCGTCGCCGGCTCCAGCGCGCAATTTCGATGCACGAAACAAGATCATTCAGAAGACGCGTGCCAAGATCACCGATGCACGGGAAGTGCTCATCAGGAATATGCGGCAGTCGGGCATCGATGCGCGCGAGGTGCTGCTCGAGCGCAAAAAGGAGCGCCAGCAGCATCATGCGGAATCGCCACCACCTCCAGTTCGTGAAGCCATCGGTCCGGGTGGCGTGCACAAAGGGCGGTTTGGACATCGTGTGATAACCATGACGAATAAGCCGGGTGGCACCATCCAAACCCTGTGGAATCCCGAAGAACCTCTACCACGTGTTCGCGTTGGTGGTGGTGTTAGTGGTGGAGGCGGAGGTATTTACAAAGCGGTGGTCGGTGCTATGCCGCCTCATCAGCCATATATGCCCAGACTGAATAAACCGGTGCAACCGTTTGCTCCACGCGGCTATGTCGACCATGATAATATGCAGGACTTGGAGGAGGGTAAGTGTGGCGTGATTATGAAAACAGCATGCATGGTATTTAACGTGTGTCCCATCCTACAGAGGAGCTAAGTCGCACGCTGCACTTTAGCAACTATAAAAGCCAACCACCGGGACCCAATGTGCGTTTCAAATTCGGAGGCGGTGGCTATGACATGGACGATGTCGAAATGGTGTCCGTAACGGGCCCGAGCATCGCCAACGATCCGTTTGCCATTTACGAACCGATACGCAATCGCAGTGAGCGATCAGCTTTGCCACCGTCACTTGCTACTCACACGGATGCGGGCGAACAGTTATTCGAGCGACGACAACGCAACCTGGTGGCTTCCGCCAACTTACCAGAATCGCTGCGTGCCCGTCTGTTTGGCAGCGAGCCGGATCGTCGTGTCTCGCATGGCATTTATGCCAACGAGAATGGGTCACAGCCAACGGGTATTAGCGTTGTTGCTGGTGGTGGCGGCAGCACAGGCGGTGGGGGACCACTAAGACGCAGTCCACCGCCACCCCCCTTGGCTGCACTCAATCATAAGCCCGGCTATCGTTTGCTGGTGAGCAATCTGCATGCTAATGTCACCACTGCGGACATACGCGAGCTGTTCAATGATATTGGACCCATGTACGATGCGCATGTGGTTCGTCCAGGCACTGCGGAGGTCATCTACAAGAGTCTGGAGCACGCCGAGAAGGCTGTCGATGCCTACCATCAGCGTGAATTTGATGGCCAGCCCATGCACTGTGTTCTGGTTAATCCGCACTCGTCAAACCGTTCGGCCAATTCGGCAAGGTGAGTCTTATCAGCAATTTTTTTTTCTTATTTTTAGAATATTAAGTCCCACGCATTTCGCCATCTCTGAACTTTAAAGTGCCTTTCCAAGACTGCCTCCATTATTATGTGTCAAGGCTGGAATGTAATATGTTTCATTTCATATTCGATATAGTGCCACGCCCATTCCCCAAAAGAAACTCAATTACTGCCGTCATGCGTATTGTAACTTATTAATCTCGAAATTCTATATTTGCAGCTCACGCACGGTCACAACGAATTCATCGGGCGTGGAAGTGGACATTGATGCGCTGCATTCGGTGCTATTTCGGGACCGCTAGGCATACGCATAACAATCCACTTGACACACTAGGCAATTATCACAGGAAACACTATCCTAAAGACATTCACAACTATACATATTTAGACACGCGCTTCTTTTTTTGTTGGAGACATCGACATTCATTTTCATCATCTATTAGTTGTAAGTCCAACGAACGGCTCGATTTATGTAAAGTTCAGTACATAAAAAAGATGTTCTATGCAAAGGCGGAAGTCGTTGAGTCAATGCGTAATTTAGAGAGAATTATGTAAAAAAATATATAAAATACGCAAGCAGCACGATTCTAAGTGTTTGATATTCTTTGTACAACCATTTAGCAGCCCTATCGAAGAATGAAAGATAAAAAGTCCTTGTGATATCATTTTGTGAGTGAGTGCACTTTTACAGTTCTTTCAGTAGCGTGGTCGATTATGCGTACCTGCTATGATATTTACATTCTTAACACTCCAAATTCTATTAGAGATGTCGTTAGTTCAAAATTGTGGTTTCAACTTTCTAAGCTGACAAGCAAATATGACTCCAAAGTAGAGAATTTTGCTTGCTTCCCCGAAAAGAGGAGCAATCAGTCGCTAATCCTATCTCTTTTAAAAATGAACAAGTAACGCTGTGAATATATTCAAAAACTATACAGTCTACCAGAAAAATGTTTTTCATGCACCACTGCTAAAGCAATTTCGTATAATATGCTTTCTGTTCTCGATTCCGGTTAAAATATAGGACACTGAAAAATTTCAGGCCACAAATCTGTAGCAGTGGGTTCACTCTTCTTCTTCTTTGTTTCTGCAATGCGCGCTTATATGATATAACGTCAAAATTCGTTTTCAGTACAGGGTACTATATACATGACTGTCGGAATATCTCGACTATAACATTCTCTTCTGTTTATTTATAGAAGAAACGCCTTTGATTCCCCTTTCCTATTTAACTAACTTATATTATAGAGCTACAAATAGTTATTAGACCATGAACCTAAAGGGAAAACCAAAGGATAATACGGTTATTAATATATGGCGTTGCTCTAACGCTAAAGAGAGATATTTTAGATACTTGGGTGGTAACAGCCAGCAGCAGCGGAAATTAAAGAAATTTCCAAGCGCTGCTTGGCAAGCAGTGTGCTGCTGGGTTATACGCGTATACTATATAGTGAATACTATATGTATTACTGTATTACTGAATAGTTGAAAAGTCCTCATCTTCGGGGGTTTTCCTGGCCATACCGTGACACAACCGTTGAAGTTCCTGTCCGATTTTGACATTTCATACATATTTCGACATTTCCTTCAGGTTCCTTCGCAGCATCAAATGTCCTTGCATAAATTCTCAAAAGTCATTGTTTCAATACCTTTCAATTGATTGTCCTGATGACTCCATTTGCCATTTCCATGTCGATGGCGAAAGAAGTGGGGAGAACATAGGCACGTATGTGTGCATTTAACCGGAATACTTTAGGTACATCCAGACACTAGTCATGTCTAGGGTTTAATGTGTAATATTTATTATTACATATTAGTTATATAAATGTACAGTAAATAATCGATATAAAATTAAGTAAAAGGAGCAGCAATTAAGTCGTCAGCAATTGAAAATGTGTGTGCAAAAAATTAAAGGGTGTCCCGCTCAGTTCTCCTCGCGAATGCCTGTGCCATAGTTGGCCCCACCGGCACGGTTCAGCGCCTCACGGAACAGCTCGATGTCCAGTTCGGTGTCGACGCCCGCCTGTAGCTCCACGGCAAAGTTCTGCCGGAAGAATTGGGGAGAAAAATAGGAAGAAGAAGAAGAATGTAAGTATGGGAGGTGTGGAGTTCTCTTATCTGCTTCCCACTCACATTTAGCACGTCCTTGATGAGGGCCTTGTCTGTGGACATTTTGGCACGCTGTATGACGCCCACCTCCTGGCCAATCCACGTCAGGAAGATGAATTTCTTGCGCTTGGACATCTCATCGCCCATTTGTATGCGTATGTAGCCGAAGGCGCGCTCCTCATCGCCGAATTGTTGGCGAAACTCCTCGAAGCACTGGCCACGCCCATGGCAAATGATGCGGGGGCCGTCGAACTTAAAGACCGCCCACTCGGTATCTGTGAGATCAGAGCGCACGTCCTCATAGGCCTCGCGTATGGCCTCCTTGTCCAGCGAAGTGGCCAGAGGCATCTGCAATGGAAATAAACAACATCAGAATCTTTCCATTTAACACAATCGGCAAATATTTTTAAGAATGCTCAGAAAAGTACATTTTCCCGATTTTAGAAAAACGCCACAAAAACTACAACGCCTTTAATATCAGACACATTTACTACGATGAAGAATTAATAAAGTAAGAAATAAATGACAGAATTTTTTTCATGGCTTCTCAAAGAAAGTCTTCACTTACCCCAGGAGGTTCTCTAGGCTATTTATTATCCTACCTATTTGACCAATCAGGCTATTATTATTATTGCTTTTAACTGAAATGTCGTTGCGAGAAATTTAATGAAATCAATCAGGGTTGTGTGCAAATTTTGGGCAGCCTTTGACTGCTACTTGAAGAGCGTAATAAATACTATATTTATATTATGTTTTATTTGATAAAGTTGTGTTTCTAAAGCAGGAAATGTAAACTTTTATTAAGTTTCAGTAATTAAATTAAGTGAATATTTGCTTGCGATAGCCTTAAAACAGTTTATTCGGAAAAAAAAGGTTTCGTGATTTCAGAAATTCGCTCGAAAGCTTACAAAATCCTCTTAAAAGTTCGATTTTTGCTTAACAAATGGATATGTGTTATTTCCATTGAAAATGAGAACAAAACATAAAAGTATATGAAGTATTTATGATGTTCAGTTCTGGCATTACGAGTGTTATTTATTTCTGTGAATTTAAGATATTTCTGTGGAATGTGGAATTTAAAATTTCATTTGTACTGTACGTATCGCTTTTCTTGATTAAAAAGGATTCACTTTGGATAGCAGTGACAGTTTTATTTATTTATTTTATTTTTTTTGACGAGTCGAGATGATAATTTGATGATTCACGAACAAGCGGAAGCATCCTTGGAAATCAATCGAGCGCCGCGAGGTCGTCACTTGGAATGACAGCCACAGCCACTCAAGTTCGTTTGCATTGTCGGATTACTGTCCGACTACTGTTCAACAGGTAGACACATCTATACGTACGTACATACATATATGTACTTATGTATATATAGTATGTATGTATGTACATACTACAAGTATATGGCATTCAACGTACGCCCATTTGTCTGTCCGTTCGTGTGTGCCGTGTTTTATGTTTCGCCTATAATTTTCATGATGTTTAATTCATAGACTGGCGCTTGCGCATTTCAGCGAACTTCGGGTTGTTCGTGCATCAGTATCTGCCAGATACTTTCGCTTTCGCGCACAACAGCAACAACAACAACAGCGCAAACAAAACACTTGCCGCAACTAAATAACACAGGCAGACAGGCCATAAACGTTTGCATTTTGTACAATTTGTTCATCAACAAACACACAAACAAACAAACAGACAGACAAACAACAAAAATTGCAGTGAAATAATTATTTCGCAAAAACCATAAACAAAACATCCAACTGTTAAGCCGTTCCCATTCCCATTCCCGTTTCCATTCCCATTTCCATTCCTATTTCTGTTGTTTCAGCTGCAACTGCTGTTGTTGTTGTTTTTGTTGTTGCTGCTGCGACCTCCTTGCAATATCAATATCGCATGGCACTTCCTCTCTCCCAAAGCTCTGCTGCTCGCTATCGAGAAATGAATTATTTCGCTATAAATAAATGTTGCATGATTTATTATTGATTACAGTATTCGTAGTATGGCCATCAACCAACCAACCATAAGTCTGTGTGCTTCCGTTTCACGCCCGGCCTTTCATGCGTGAATCAATGCAGTTACACATGCATCCAAATATGCATATGTATGCGTGTATGTACTTGTATGTGTGTGTTCATTTGTAGGTGTTTGTATTTGTGGCTAGTACCAAGGCAAGTCTATGGTTTATGCATAGTATACAACTAGATAGGTGGGTGGGTGATCTTGATGGGACCGAATGCGCGCGAATGTTTCCATTTCTACAAGTAGATTCTATTTCCAAAGTTCACAATTACCACTGAAATTAAGAAATTAACTTAATTATTTGCAACATGTGATGGTACTTTTCTGATGCCTTTTTTTCCCTTTCAAATCACAAAAGTGTTACAAGGAGCAGACTGTTAGAAATTCAAGGCAGTTTCCAACACTTCCAAGGGCGTAGGCAGCTTTTGCCAACGGGGGGGAGGGGGGCCAAAAAATTAAAATTTGTATTAAATAATGCACGATGAATTTTAAAAATAACTTTGGCATATGATCAATGAAAAAACTGCAACAAATCCACTCCAACTCCATTTTAAGGCGAAATAGTGTCGAAAATTGGCCGACTTTATATGGCAAAATTATTTGTAGTGGCGCTTGAACACTTCCCAATTCGAAAACACCTTATTAGATTCAAATTTAAATATAACCATGACTCTTATCTGTCTAAAGCCATTCCCATAGAGTTTTCCTGTGGCATAGAAAAGATGGTTGAACAAATCCAATTTTGAAAACAATGGAATTATTTCAAATAATATCCATAAATTATAAATAAATTATATAAACGGCTATTAATTATAATATCTGTAATGCTCAATATGTGGATAACGAACTAAGTGGGAAATGCGAAATGATCCAACACTTCCCAATTCGAAAACACCTTATTAGGTTCAAATTTAAATATAACCATGGCTCTTATCTGTCTAAAGGCAGTTTTTCTGTATCATAGAAATGACGGTTCAACAAATCCAATTTTGAAAACAATGGATTTATTAGGACTTCTTTAAACAATCAAATAATACCCATTATTTATTGTATTAGAGGTACAGTATGTGGATATCGAATTGAGTGGGAAATACGAGCAGCGCTTGAAATAGCCACCACATTTGTAAGCATAAGGAAGAGTCGTTCTAAACAGATCCATCAGTCTATAAATAAATAAATAAAGAACATAAGTTTTGTTTCGATGTAGTCACTACAGTCCCATGTGGGCATGATCGATCAGCCATAACGCTTTCATTATGAATAATTAAATAAATACACATACATAGACATTAATAAAGGGCAAATATTGAATTAAGAATTTGTTTAAGTGTAGCCAGCAAGGAAACAAGAACAAGACCAAGAACATGAATCCCAACTAAGACACATTTTCTGTTTCTACATATATATGTAGATATATGTATCTACGATATGAATAGTCATATCTGTGTAGGTAGGAGGGTCATACTTTATTTATTTGATGGCGCAACACTTTCAAACAGTCAAGCTATTGTCGCGTACCCCAGATAGTCCACAATTAGATGTCCCCCGAAGCCTTGTTGCGTGCAACCAATGAAGATGAATGTTTTCAAACAAATTGTTAATCTGAGCCGGCATTGATTGTGGTTGACACATGCGTCATAGGGGCGGTTGCCGGGAGAAAGATCTTTCTCTCTCTCTCTCTCTCTCTTTCTCACACACACAGACACAGATGCACACACACATTGCCCACGGCCCGGGCACACAGGCGTTCAATGACCGAGTTTGTTGATCCGCCGCTCGGCATGATGATGAGAAAAATCAATTAAAAGAGCGCAAAGCGATTTAGAAAAGTGCGTGGCACGCCAGCAACAAAATCAAAAGCCAAACAATTAAAGACAAAAAATTATTTAAGCGACTTTCACAAAAATACAACAACAAAGCAGTGGTATATAAGCAGCAAGAGGGGAGAGAAAGAAAACAGTAGAAGAGGAGTGTGAGTTGGGTTTGTTGGGTGAGAAAGCCGCTTAAAATAAGAACTAAGTCAACGACATCGCCACCCGTTCTTTTTTCCCTCACCTTTTTTTTTTGGTTGAGAATCGGTCATAGATAGCAATAAATGTATCTACAAGTATGTACGAGGTAGGTAGGTAGGTAGGTGTGAGGGTGCGGACGATTGGTGGTCAACCATTTAGCGTTGACTTCGGCCAACAAATTAATTATGCAAAATCAGAGAACTGTGCCAAGCCAAAAAAAAAGCAAGCAAAAGAAGAAATGAGAACAGAACAGAAGAACAGAGGAAAAAATGCCGGTTAGAGTAAATGCAAAAAATATACAAATACAAATAAACATGAGGTAAATAAATGGCAAGAAACCGTTGCAACAATTAAGCCATGTGCCGTTTTTTATATTGCCTGCCTGTGCCTGCGTATCTAAGGTTTATAGCTGATGTCAGCATTAGCTGATAGCGCCGATAAGAGCCAACTGCAAAATATAGTATACGTATACTCGTATATAGTAAGCGAATGAGCCAACTTATCTGACGCCCCAAATTGCAGTCCGAAACTGCTAATTGCGGTACAATATATCACATATGCTATATACTATATAGTATATAGCATATATCATATATTATCTGTTGCTGGGGAGTGGACAGAGACAGAGCGGGGAGTGGGGGCTGACATCAGTTACTCGATGTCTGCTGATCCAATTAAACGGCTTGTGGGTGCGAAAATACCGCGCAATGATTTCATTAAGTCTACAGCCGAATAAGTAGAAACAGACTCGAATATGATTTATGCTACAATTGAGTTGCTGGGTGCGTTAAATAAATAAAGCAATTAATAATGCGGGAATACGGGAATACGGGAATACGGGAAAAACCCCTGCACTTGTCGTTCTACTTACGTACGAGAGTATTGCCCATGGCCGATGAACAATTTTCCACTTCAACTGCTTCCATGAACACAAACCATACAAATTCAACAATAAAAACAAATAGGTATTGCCAGTAAATGAAGTGTTTTTCATTCGTTGCCCGAAGGGGTGGGAAGAGGGGGCGGGGGGATTTAAAGATCTAAGATTTAAAACAGTTGTAGGCAACATATGCGTAGGTTGTCATCGTTTCAGCAGAAGCTCGCCAATTGGACAGCCCAGAAATGGCACTTCCCCACATTTCATAGGCATTTCAATTCTAAAATAAGAACTGTCAGTTAGAGTCCAAAAATAATCCAGCTTGTTTACATATTTATTGATTTGATTTCGTTTTGTTATCGGCCAATGGCATTATTTTTTAAATAAACACAATTTCATTGGAATTATCTGACGACCATCATACAGCGGTCAGAATCCCCATTACCCTTACGTACTGGAATTGAAAGAAGGTCTCTTAAGAGACGATTTCCTTTCAAGCCTGAAAAAGTTGATTGAAATCAAAAGATTTCAAATTGAACTGACAGTTTCAAAGACATACATAAGTATTAACGCTTATTAATTCGTTCATCAGTAATCAGTAAATCAGTATTCCGATAAATGAGCGCATAGATATTTATTTGCTTTATGCAATCTAGTAGAAATATAGCCTATAAGTAACACTAAATTTAGTCAATATAGCTCCATTAAAAGTACCCAGAAATGCGGCAAAGGCTCTATTATAAGTATTTTAATACGCTATGAAATGTGAGCTGAAAAGGAAGAGCTCTGCCCCTTCCCCGACCTTGTGAGGTGGATCGATCTATTTTACACGCCTCTGACGCTTAGTCATGGGCAATATTTGTAGACATACGTGTACGAGTATACGCATGTCTGAGGCATGACACTGCTTGTTGACATTATTGATATCCGATAGTACGTAAACACCAACTAATCAGTGGTAGCGACAGTTCCACCTCTATGTGATTCTGAAAGCGAAAGTCAATGCCTCGCACTCCCCGCCTCATCGCGTTCTAAGTAAACAGCTTCAACACGATTAAATACTTTAGGAAATTCTTCGTTGCTATGAAGAAGAAGTTTCTTTCCAACTGCCTTGGTTTTAATTAACAATTTAAGTTTGTTCAACTAATCCAGTTTAGATGCCAAGTGCTCGCAATTGTAAACAACAGGCACGGGGAGGGAAAAGTCGTGCCAATTTATAGAACTGTGATTGATTCGATTTAACTATTACTTGAAAACCCAAAGCATCACAAATCAGTTGCAGGACTGGCAAATTGATTCTAATTCCCAATATTTATAATATTTTTGTGTAAGATTGTTTATTTAGTTGTGTGTCGAAGAGACGTTTGTGTTAGCGAAATACTTTTTAGATATTATTCCAATGCTGTTCTACTTGTATCTCTTCTTGTTTTTTAAGTTTTCAGCGCGGCAGTCGGTGTCGCGGGTCTAATTTACTCTTTTGACTCGATAAACAAATAGGCAATAAAAAACATTAGCAATACAAACGCCTATTAACAAACCCTAAAAAAGCGTGACTATTTGTTTTAGACTTCAAATAAAAATTGCAGTAAAATTTAATTAAATTCTGTTTTTACCTTTATTTGCTGAGTTTCCCATTACAATTTGTATCTCGTTATTTTTTCATTCAATATTTTTTGATTATGTAAGACTGTGCTATCGAAAAGAGAAACTGTTGTGAATAAATGCAATAAAATCACCTTTTCTGCTGTTGAATTCATTTTTGAATCAAAGTATTGAAAATGTCGCTTAACAAAGAAGTCCATTATTTTGACATTCACATCCATTTGCACAAGTATGTATGTATGTATGTATGTATATACTCTTATGTATAATCAAACAACAATATACACTACATTCAAATGCAGGAGTGTCATTTGATAAATTTGCTTATTTATTTATTTATTAATATGTGGAGTTAGGTGAGCGTTTTTGGCATAAGTCTCAGCTGCGAGGCAAATTCCAGACAACGGTGAATTATTTATGGTTTTTAAATACTTTTGCCTCAGAATTGTTTTGGCATTTAAAAGCTCTCGTCTTTCATAATTGTTTACAAGTATATTCAAAGTTTTCCAACAAAATAAATGCAAATATTGAAAGCATTTAGGCTCGATTACGAAACAGAAATCATGTCTGCTGTTCAAATATCTAAACAGTATGTTTTTGTTAGATGTGCCACTTGATGAATCTAAAGTAGCAGCAGCAACAACAACACCAATTACAACAACAACAGCAATTACAACAAGTATATTAGGAACAATGTGCAGCTAAAAGTAGCCGGAAAAAGCCAAAACACAATAAAAGCAAAACCAAATCAAAATGAAAATCGGGAGGCAAGTGCAAAAAAGGCCGAGTGTTTTATTTTTTCTTCAATTTTCTTATTTTTTTTCAACTTTTTATTTTGTACGTCTTAAAGCGCTCGAATTGTTGTGTGTTGACTAATGCCTTTCTAGATAAGCGAATCAATAAAATAAAACAGCGATGAAATAATGTTTGAGTCAGCGCTGTGCCGCGCCGTGCCGCGCCGATGAGTTGAGTCGTCAGGGATAAACTTTTGGCAGCAATGTGTTCAGTCGAGCACAAGGAAAAGGCATTAAGAGTCACCAATGATTGGGCAGGACAATGCCACATAAAGACCACTGGCGGCCCACAAAGTATGTGCCAATAAATTGGAAACTGTTGTGGCACAAACATACGTGCCTATTCAGAATGAACGATGCGCAGGACACAAATTTAAAATAGGATTGTGGCAACAAAGAATTTGCCACAACTGTCGGTTTCTAGGATACAGTTCATGGTGAGCATTGTTTGTATTTTAAATTCTCGTCACATGAATAAGAAAATACACTGCATTTGGTCCACAGCAGGTACTCGAGAAAATTGCAATATTCAGAAACTAACTTAATTAAAATGGCAGAGCAATCTAAGCACACTCCCCACAATCAATTTATGGAACCACATAGCCCCAAGGACAGTCCTACCAGTTCAAACAACGAAAGACAAAAGTAGGAATTGCTTCTGAGCCGACTCAATAATATCCTGCAAACGCCAAATGCATCAGCACAAGAGTGCTATAAGGATCATTGAATTCGTTGGACTAGATGTGAGCCAGGAATCAAGCTCTCTGACTGCCCATATAAGTAACTAATTGGGGTCTAATGCGTCACACACTAATCACCATGCCTGCATACAGTTCAGATCATCCTGAAGACTAATATAAAGCAGAGGCTCATTATCCTACACTAGACGACTACTTGGAAGTACGGCAACTGTTAAGATCTGAGCAATATTTCTTAAGTCTTATCCTTGATATGAGACTAAAAAGTAGCTTCAAGAGGAGTAGGCTGTGATTCTCTGAAGCAAATTAAGATTTGGAGAGAGATGGCTGATTCTAGATAATGAAGTAATAGTTTTTAATTTGATTTAATTCATATAAAATATGCATTTTGTTAATACATTATTCGTTTTTATACCCTGTACCCGTAGGGTAAAAAGGGTATATTAGGTTTGTGCAAAGTATGTAACATATAGAAGGAAGCATCTCCGACCCCATAAAGTATATATATTCTTGATCAGCATGACGAGAGAAATCGATCTAGACATGTCCGTCCGTCTGTCCGTCCGTCTGTCCGTCCGTCTGTCCGTCTGGATGAACGCGAGGATCTCAGAAACTATAAAAGCTAGAATAACCAAAGTTGGCATCCAGATTCTCCTAGGTCCGAGTAAGGACGAATTTATTTTATTTTTTTTTAATTTTCCCCCCCTTCACCCGCTACAGAATTTCGTCAATAGCGTCCACATTTCAAATGCTACCTAAACCAAACTTTGCACACATAATTTATATATAATTGTCTACTGTTGTTCAAAATTTTATTCGGTATTTAATTCGGTCAATTCTAAATAAAGTTATTAGCAAAACAAATTCTCGCCAGTACAACCCCCCCAAACTGCAGCAACAAGTTCGCTCTTCTTCTTCCTCTTTTTGGGCGCATATAACTCAGTGACGAAAGTTTACCTGGGTACAGGGTATTACACTGTCGGGCTTGCTCGACTGTAGCGTTCTCTCTTGTTTCTAACTAACTAACTAAACAAAGATGAGCAAACGAACGCATGAATTCATTTCAATGATCGGCTTCATTACATTTATGTTGCAACAAGCTTGAAATATGTGTTTACTATATGTATATATAATATTATCTGAAAGACTAAAATCTGACTTCATCAGTCTTATGCTGAATTTCTATTCCACAAGTTTTCTGTAAAGTCTATTCCATTTCATAGACGACATGTTTATAGGTCGCATTTATTTGAAATCGATCAGAAAATAAACTAAAATAAACTTAATTCTGCGACTAAAGGAGTGTCTTTAATGGTGAAAAATATTGTCATAGGTATTACTCATTGGCTGATTGATCCAATTTCCAGTAAGACACATTCTGGGGCACCTACACCTACTTCCTTATAAGCGCGTATGTGTAATCTCTATGGCGGAGCGTTGAACTTTTTGAAAATTTGTCATTCCCGCACATACTACATCGAATATACATGCTATATGTGCAATATACAAGTATATGCACATATGTTATATACATACTTATATATGTATATGCATGAATATATCATGTGTTTCAGTAAAACATAAGGCAAATGTTTGCTAAAATTGAATTGCAATTGTGACACATGCAACACACAGAGGCACAGTCGCAGACACATGCAATCATAAGTGTGGTGAGTGAGTAAACATGTGTGTGCGTGTGTGTGTGTGTGTGTGGTGTGCCAGCTGAAAAAGCAAGCCATGGTTGCTATGGACGGGGGGTGGGGACAGAAGGGGTTGCGAGAAAGAGAAGAAGGTGCTTGGCATGACGCAGCCAACGAAACGACAACTGCATCGGAAAGTGCTGTCCGTGCCCGTGCCCGTGTCCGTGTCCGTGTCCGTATTGTTGCTCGTGCGTTCATTGCCTTTCCATTTGTTGTTGTTGCTGCTGCTGCTGTTGTTGTTGTTGTTGTTTTTGGTTTGGTTATATATTTTGTTTTCTCATAATTTCTCTGTTTCATTTTGAGTTTTTCAGCCATAACAAAGGAGCTGTTGCTGTTGCTGTTGTGCCCATGAGTCAGAGCTCACAACTGCTCGCAACCACTCACAGCTCACAACTTATGGCGCTTGAGTCTTGACGCCTTCCCCTCCCCCCTACCCGCCCGTCGGGCCTGCAGGCCGCGCCTTGCAACGACTTTGACCAAAATTGGTTTGCCAGGAAGCCCCGTCAACTTATTGATGGCCAGCAATTTTTATTTTTCTGTTAGTCTCTTTATTGCAACAAAATTTGTTGCTTCTAAATTTAGCGGCGGGCGCCGCTGTTGCTGTCGCTGATGTTGATGTTGATATATGTGCCAAGAAATGCCTTAATAATCAACGATTTCTCATTTGCTGTGACAAGTGAGAAGGACAAAATGGGAAAATGGTTAAATGGGAATAGTTGTTGGCATATCAGTGGAGATTAGAAACCCTCTATAATGACCCTTAATCCAACCCGCAAAAGTAATGAAAGTCGATAAAAAATATTAGTGATATATTAATAATCTGTTCGTCCGATCAATTCAACCTCGGCGCTGGCTCTGTCCACCAATATTTTCTGTCACACTTTCGCCCTTCACTTATTAAATTTTTTATTTTGTTTGGATTCCAAAAAGGTGTTGGTGTTGGTGTTGGCAACGATGCACGGATTTTGACAAAACTTTAGATTATTTTGTTATTTAGATTATTGTGGGACACTACTGTATAGAATACACATATAAGCTCTACATATCTTGGAATATCTGAATAAACACAAAAGTTATCAGGCTAAGAGCGATCTCTGCATCGCTCAATCCCTAACCCCAGAGTTAGAGTTCATAGTCTTAGATAATAAGACAAAGCAACATATTTAAAAAATAATAATATATTTAAAAAATACTAATACTAGTTGGAAATAACACAACATATTGATAAATATTAATCATATTAAAAACTATCATTATGCTATCACAAATATAATTGATTAATAATATTGTTGTGTTTTGGCTTCAGGAATTGTTCATGTGCAGCGTCCGGTTTGATTAATTAAGCCTAGCATTTAAATGAAATCGAACTGCGAGGCCAATGCTAAGTACCAGCTCATTAAAGTTCTACTTCTGATTATAGATATCTTGTTTTTTTATGGGCATACCAATATATTAAGGCCCCCTCATCAATAAATGAAAGGCATAAGGAGTCTGAAAATGGGGAAAATGAATTGTTTCGCTCTAATTTGCCTGATAACCCACATGGTTGTGCCGCATTGTTGTGGGGTGATAAGTATTTTGGATATGTTGCGCATACGACGCGTATTACGACTGCCTCTGATTATTATTTATGATTATTACTGAAATCTCCCGCACAGTGCATGAACTGCCACCCTCAGCCCCGTTTGGAGCCGTTTGGAGCCACTTAACAATACTATGTAGAATCCGGTTTGATTTCAATGCTCAGTTCTTTGTTGTGACTTATTGATTGAGTTATGACCATAAATGGCTCCCTCGTTTCATTGGTGCCTCCCCTCCCCTCCCCTCCCCACCCCTCCTGTCCCCTGCCTTCCCCGGATCGACGCACACGAACGCATTGTTTGTACGTTTGTCCACCGGTATTTGAGACATTAGGCTTCTGAAACGGAATTGTCAAGCACCTAAATCCATTTGGAGCTGTCTCGCATGTCGGCATGCATCGATGAAACATAAGCAGTTGTGCACTTGTTTGCATTGAAGCTTTGAACATTTTATTGTTTTATTTACCAAACGATTGCCCGATTGACGAATCGGGCTGGAATTGGGGGAAATGTTTGCTGTGCTCACCTCAACTTGCCTTTTCAATTGCGTTGAAAAATCGACTAGCTGACATACATATGTACGATATATGTTCGTTTATATACTCGCACATACATACAAGTATGTACATAAGCCGAATACGCACATATGTGTGCACACAAATAAACACACATGTGTGTGTGTGTGTGTGTGTGTGTGTTGGTGTGTTGGTGTGGGACCCACAAGCTGCTGGACAGTGTTGTCATTGCTTTGAAGTTTAATCAGAGTACGAGCAGCTCTCAAGGGAGCTCAGAATGTTGTCGCCTTGGGGGACGCCCACGGCCCGTATAGGTTCATTGAACTGACGCATGGTATTTTTTGTTTTTTATTTAATTTTCTCCTTTTTGTCGTCTGATTAATGCATCGACAAGTTGAGCAAATGTGGAGTTAGTTGCCTGCAGCCCTACTACAGGGTCTTTCCCTCTCCGACTTTCTAGAAAGCGAAGCGCATCCATGAATCAATGTTCGGTTCAGCCATAGACTTGATGCAATTGAATGCATTTATTTTGTGGAACTGTCTAGTCCGCTACATGGTTCTACTGCAGCTACTTAGCAGCAAATTAACCCATTGTTGTGTGCCCGGCACAGTATTGCGGATGAATATTGTTAATACGTTGAATACTCAAAAGTGATGCAACTATTTGTTTCTAATCAAGCTGCAGTTTTTTAAGATGCGAGATCCTTAGTCTACACCAACAGTAATGATGTCGGTTTCCATTATGTGTCAGATGTGAGTGCATTAGAGCCAATGGGGCTCGTTAATTTTCTGATAAAAATTATAGCTAAAGAACGACAACTGAACAACGCTTTGAAGAAGATATTGAAGATCTGCAGTGAGGCACTTAGTGCAGCTTTGGTAGAAACACAGTTCAATGACAAATTAGTGTGTACGTTTAATGGCCTATCGATAAGGCGGTCGCATATATTAAGTACAGGGTGCGCCATCTTTTATGTCGGTATGTAGATATTGAATAACTTTGTCATTAGTGAACGATTGACTTGAGTAGACCAGTGTTGAAAACCTCAGTTCAAGAAATTGTACAGAACCAAATTAAATAAAAATATCTCATACTTGAAAATCGGTTGTTTATTTTCAAGGATATTCAATGTTTGCATACCGACATAAAAGATGGCGCACCCTGTATGTAGTAGTACAGAGCTAAAGATTACAACTTTATCTACACGAGCTATAGTTCTTTGATACTTCTGTGTGCAAGCTCGAATATTTACAACACCCATGCCCTTTTTCTGTTTTTCGATTGTTTTAATTATAATTTCAATTTTGCAGAACTCAGAACTCTGTTGCAAACATCTTCAGTAGTTGCAGATTGTTGGCAGCGTGTTAGGCCGCCCCGTAGGCAACATTGGGTTAACACGGTAGCAAGAGAAACCGCATGTGTCAGAAAAGCAAAAAAATAGTTTAATTTACACAAAGCGTTCGCCTTTTTGATAAACCGCAGAAATTAGCCCAATATATGTATGAACACACGAGCATATTGTCAGATACAAATGTGTCTGCATCTGTAGCTGTGTCTGTATCTGTGTCTGTGCCTGTGTCTGTGCCTGTACCTGTGTCTGTGTGCGTGTGTGTAGGTGTGGTCTTGAACTTGATATGTATGTGTGTGTGTGTTGGTGTGTGTGTTGGTGTGTGTGTGTGGGAGTGTATGCAACGTGGAGCAAAACGTGCGTCTGGCTAGGGCAGCAACGTTAATAGTGTCTATGCTGAAGGCGACGATGGTGATGATGATGATGATGATGATGGTGATGATGGTGATGATGTTGATGCATGATGTGATGGCCATGCGAATCAGAGTCTAGTTGGACTCTCGCCCCCACACATTAAACGGGCGAATATAAAATATTAAAAAAATGAAATTGAAAATACAAATAAAATATGTACACGAGTACAAGAGTAAACGAAAGATGCTTTTTGTTTTTGGTTTCTCATGTTGCTGTTGTTCGATTGCGCCGGCCCTGCCGGTTATGCGAAGTTGGATTCAGAATCAGAATCAGAGTCAGAGTTATTTAAAGTACACACAGACACAAACACACACACACGCACACACGCACACACACGCACACAGACACACACTTGACTTTGGTGTGTGCGGACTGAAGTCGCGCCGACTCCAATGAACGTGCTCGCTCGCTCTCTGTTGCTATCTGTTGTTCCCCCTCCTTCTTCCCCATGAGTTTTACTGCCCTACCCTCTGATTGTGTGTTGCTTTTAAATATCTGTTCGTTGTTGATGTTGTTGTTGTTGTTGTTGTTGCTGGACGCGTTGTTCTTGTCGGCTTGTCGCTTCCTCTGCATCTCTTATAATTTTTTCGGTTGTCTCTGCCTTTACTCTCTGCCGAACCCGTAGTACTTACTACATACACAGTGTACTTTAGATAAACCAAATGCAGGATATTCCACCTCTCAGATTTCAATTTACCCAATTAACAAGAAATCTTGTCAATTGGCCTCCAAAACATCTAGGAGGTGTACGGTAATTATCTTGCATTAAATATTACATATTATTATTCGTTTTAAAGACAATTTTTCTCGAAAGCTGCTGAAAGCAAATGCCAACATTTATTTCCAAATACAAGTAGATCTTTAAATTGATTTGGAACTACCCTTTCAACTGCTATAGTCGATTTACCTAATATTATTTATACAATGGGATAGATATGTCTCCTTTTCCTCACCTATCCTAATTCTTCTAATATATTCTATATCTGGAGGAATATACATACGAGTATATTTAAGAAAAGTATTTAAAAGCCAGTTAATAGCGAAGTAAATATTACTTTTCTATTCGTTTATAACCAATATTTTATAAAAATAGTTAATATCATAATAATGTAGTTATTTAAACATTAATTTAAGAGCGTTACAATTTTGTGATTTTTCAATTACAAGACAGCTAACTCTATTTTCTGACATTTTAATTGAAATTTTTCTAATATAGCCGAGTATTAGAGAGGGAAAGTCATTTGATCGGCATTTGATCAACGATGAACTAAATAGTCAAGATGTTAAAAGTATTTAAGTTGCTTTCATGAGCAGTTTCCCTTATCGGGGTTGACTTACATGCATGCATATTTATGGGAATATGTGCAAGTATGAGTACTATATATGTATATAGTATATATAATATGATATTGGTCTTGCATTACTCACCCTTCTGGGCTTGCTCTCGACGATTTGTTCAACTTCAATGCCGTCAGACATGCTTGCGAGCTGTTCTCCTTTTCTGTTTCTGTGCTTCTCCGCTTCTCTGCTTCGCCACTTAACCGCTTCTCTGGACTGCTCTTCGGGCAACTGCGACTGCGACTGCAACTCAAGTGTCCGTCTGGGTCTGGGCCTGTGTGTAAGGAAGGAAGGGCTGAATGCTCTCCTCTCCTCTACTCTGCTCTGCTCTGGATGCTGTAGGTTGTTGGTTGTTGGCTGTGGCTATGGCTATGGCTATTGCTGCCCTGCCTGTCTGTCTGTTTTTCTGTCTGGCTGTCTGCCTGTCTGGCTGGTTGTCTGGTTGTCTGGTTGGCTGACTGTCCTGATGGCCGGCGTTTGTTAGCTGCGCACAATGCGCCACTCGACTCGAGTTCAATGAAATTCTTCCTTCTCTTTTATTTTATTTTTTTTTTTTTTTTTGTTTTTTTTTTTTCAACTTTAGCAGCAGCTCTGGTCAAGAGGGTCTTGGGTGTCGAACTGAGCTTAAATTGGCTTAAATTGTTTAAGAACCAATACTGGGGGGGAAGACTGCAGCGGGCTATCGGCCAGCAGCGAGCAGGGAGCACGAGGACTGAATGAACAAACGAACACACACAATGGCGGCAAATGCAGCAAATACTATATATAACTATATCTGTATAATTAGATAGATATATGTGCTTGCAATTAGGCCTGCTGTTAAACAATAAACAGCGACAAAAAAACAAAAAATAAGCAATTTCACCAAAAACGACAACAAAGACAACAAACAAAATTGTTAACAAAAGATACTATCAGCCGTCCGACTCGCACGAGTTCTTACTCACGAATGCGATGGTGAACGCGCGTGCAACTCCAACGAAGTGGCGGGTGCTCTGACGCTCCACAGCTCTGTCGCTCAGCGCTCGGCGCTCGACGCTGGCGCAGACGCTGACGCAGACTCAGACGCAGCGGATAAAGTAGAAGTAGCGGCAACAGCAGTGGATGAAAGAGGGCAAGCGCACTTTGCGGTTGGGGCCGTGCGAGCGAGACGGCACTACGCTTGTGGATCCAGCTACACTCTAAAAAAAATCTAGTCTTCTAAACTTTATAATATTATTATAAACTTTCTTTAATATTTAGAAGGCCACATTGTAAGTAGTTTGATTGTCGGAACGATTTTTATATTTGTTTTATCCGCAATACGATTTTTTTTATAATAAACTAAATCCTTACATGTACTTACAATTTCTTGTTTCTTAGTTTGGTATACTTGTAGTACAAACGAATACAGTGTGCTTACAAATTAATTTTTCAGAGTTCGTACAATGGCGGATACTCCATCACGAATTTGAAAAATTGAATTTGAAAATTGAAAAACAATAGCTTCTCAGTTTCTCGCAGTTTCGTTTCTTAATGAAGCTATTGAAATCCGTTTGAGTCAATCGCTTTAAATTTGAGCAAAAATGTTTAATTAAAAAAATAATAATAATTTGGAATTAGGAATGTATTTAAGAAAAGGTATTTTTGTGAGTGTAGCGAACGTGTCCGCTGATAAACGGCAGAGAGCAGCCGGCAAATGAAACGGGAGTCGTTAGCCGGCAACGGCAACGGCAAAGGCAATGCAGAGGGAACGGGTAGCGGGTAGCGTGCAATGCGGGGCCCCCAGAGTGTGTGCGGCACAGATAAGTAGCGATGCTCGCTCGTCTCTCTTCTTTATCTTCTTCTTCTTCTTATTCTCTTCTTTAATGTCTTCCTCATATGCAGGCGAGTTGAAAGTGCGCGTTGACAAAATATTGTTGCAGGCGGTGCAGCATCATGCACTGAGAGAAAATCTAAAAACTCATCAGGTTACTTTTTATTTATTTAACTTTATTTAGCTTACAAACAATGTGAATGTACAAAATGAAAAAGGAAAACAAAGCATTACAATAGAGAACTCAAGCTAAATGAAACTAAATAAATTAAAAAAAAGCCTTTAAAAATTAAAAAATTATCTAATAACGAATCGGACTCATTTGCCAAACGGCCAGCTATGCCCCGATTCACAGCAGAGAGTAGTCAGATACGTTATTAGATCTAACAAAAAAGAAAGAGAGATGATAAATAGCAATAAAAGATTAAAAGAAGTATGGCTAGATTAAAAAAAAAAAACAAATTAAAATACTTAAATAATAAAAGAAAAAATATAATTTAAAGCTAAAGGTGGACCTGTTGGGAGATAATAAGCGTTGGCTTGCTTAATATATTTTTGTTAATAGTTCGAAATCGCATCTATGCTAAGAACTTTTCTCCACTCTTAGATATTTAATAATTTGACCATAAAAGCAATATGACACAAAAAAAAAAAAAATTAACTGAACTATTAGACTCAACTACACCAACGAAATGGGGCAGGATGTTTTCAAATGATACATATAGCTAAGAATTAATTATGAATGGAGTGGAATACTTATGAACTGTTCAGAGTCGGCATTAAAATAAATAATGTGTAATGTAGGCTTGCTATATCTGAATAATCGCTTAATATACGTACCTACTATATAGGTTTATCGAATTAGGACTGCGTCATGCCCTGCCTCAGGGACATTAAAGCGTAATATTGGTGGGTAACGGGAATTGTTTGTAGCTTAACGATTATTGTTTTTCCGAGTGTGAGGCATAAGCTAAGCCCAGTTGTCTGTCCGACTGGCTGTCAGTCTGTTAGCTTGTCAGTTCGTCAGGCTCTCGAGCCAGTCTGTCACTCAGGTGTGAGCATAACGAAATCTTTTGCAGGCAATCAAGTGACGAGCACGTTGCAATCAAGCACGCACGTAGTCATAGCCGTAGCTTCTGCAAGTTGCAGCTTCGCCTTTTGCTCCACATACATACGTATATGTAAGTAGTATGCCACATAGGTTCCCTTCTGTGGCTGGTTGTGTATGTGTGTGTGTGTGTCTGGCACTGTGTCTGTGACTGTGACTGGGTCTGTGTCTCGGTCTTAGTCTGCTATGGTGCATATATCGCTCTGACTAATCCACAGCCGTTTATTGTCGTCTCTGCCACAGCAGCAGGAACAGCAGCAGCAAAAATAGCAACAGAAACAGAAGTAACAACAATAACAGCAAAAAAAAAAAAACAGCAGTAGCAGCGACTCTGCTTTAGTCAGTAAGGGCGGAGGCAGAAGCTGAAGATTGGCCTTGGCCGGGCGCACTTTTATCAACAACGATAAAAACTGTAATGGAATCAAGCTCAGCGGCTAAATTGGATGTCGCTGGCTCTGTAGTGGGAACTGACTTATCAGTCAGCTTGCAATACAGTTGATAATAACACATGTGCTGAGGAAAGAGTTTTGTTTAATGAACAGACTCAAGAAATAAGCCAACAGTCATTGGCCAGATAGCAAGGTTGAAACAAACTCATCGCAATTCATCAGAAATCTGATGCTTGAAAAGATATGATAGTGTTTGTTGTTATTGGGGGAAAAACAGGTAACAAGCAATTATGAAAAAATCGAACTGTGAAAACAATGGAAATTAGTGGAGAGTTATCCTTTGAATCGAAATTAAATTATTTTTTATTTGTATTTAACTAATAAATGTTATACAGCTTTCCACTTAAAGCTTTATAAAACTTACTAGTTATCCAATATAGATCTCAATTATATGCTGAATAAAGTTGATTACATGCAAATGAACATTTCTTTTTATTCAAAACAACAATTTTGAAGTGCTCAACATTTTTTTTTATACCCTCCCTGAACAACAATAAAAGCCAATGTTGATCTAACAATATACAAGTATATGATTATATACATATAACAATTGTCCAACTGATTCATGACTTCACAGAGAGCCCAGGTAAAAAATAAATAAGCAGTCAATTATGGGCCTTTTACTAAAATAAGAGACAGCGTTGGGCAAATCCTATTCAAAGTTTTAAATAATTGAGAAAGCCATATTAATGCTGCATTTTCCATATATTGCATTATTTGTTATATCAACCTTCTAGACTCAGACACAGTTTACAATTGAAGAATAGAATGTAAGCTTTTAAGCTGCTTTCTGTCCTTCATGGCTATAAAAAGTAAATAAAAACAACTCTTAATGACTGAATGGCCAATTTATATGTTTTGTGTTCCATATTGAATTGATGAGTCAATTTAGGGAAAGCAATGTTCATTTGTTTGATAATTCAGCTTATGTACAGTGACACCGTCCATGTCTCCCCCAAGGCGAGTGTCCGCTGAAGACAAAGTATTACATGCATTTTTGGAATTTTATTTTATTTTAAGTTACGAACATATACTACTAATAAAAACCAAAAATTGTCTTCAAAAAGAAGCTTCAAACTCTGTGGAAATTCTGAGGTTATTGTGACGCGCCAAATAAACAAATTATTAATGTTTTTTTGAAGATGGGATTCTGAAATGCATTTCCAAGGGTTTTAAGTAAGGTGCTGAAATGCTTTCTAGTTTTCTTTTAAAAATAGCTTGAAGCTTAATGCTTAATGAACTGAGTCTATTTTGTAAAGGGACATTACCAATATGTTTACTATAGATTCTGATTCATGCACTTGAAAAGTTCGAGAGAGGATACAAGGATACAAGAGGCACACGTTCGGATGAGAGGCTTTAGTTGGAATTCTTCGAAAAATATTATCCGTGTCCGTTCAAGAGACTGTCAGCCCAAGAGGGAGAAAAAGTACACTACAACGAACGTTCTATGTAGAGTTGTCCGGTTAAGAGAGTTTTTACTGTAGTGTGCTAGTACGGTTTAGTGCAGTTTTTGTCTGTCCGTCCCACTGCGTGCTTGCGTTTTCATCAGAGGACGATGTCAATCCCACACATGCGTTGCAAAGTGCAAAGTCAGCTCATCAATTAGGGATAGTTGGCGTATTTTGATTATTTATTTTATTTGCCTTATGCAAAAAAATAGAAATTCTGTGCAAATAAATATACACATAATAGGAAAAAAAAAAGAATTCAAAAATCTCCCTTTCTGACTTTCATTATCAAGTTGCGGCCTACGCAGTAGCGGGACACCTCGGCAGCTTGGCAACACGGCAACATGTTGCCGGTGCGCATGTTGCGAAGGAAGTTGGCAATCATGTTGCCGCTGCAAAGGTTGCCATGTGTGGTGGTGTTGAGTTCGGGCGCTGGTGCGCATGTCGCTGTGGCTGCCACAAGGATGCCTGCAACATGCTACGCTGGCTTGCCAGTTGCTAACGACGCGTTATACGTAACGGTAATCGGACGTGAATCGCGCACAACAACAACAACAAAAACGACAGCAACACAGACCAGCACACACCCACGGTCCGGTGCGTGGGCGTGCGTCGCCATCTCGACCGGATCGACAATATTGTGGCCAATTCCTAGTAGTTTCCCAAATAAAGTTGGCAATAATTTTTCTATATTTTGATTTAAATACATAAATTTGGGGTTTTTTTTCGCATACATACGAGTATAGTATATGTATATATTTTTGCACGATGCGCGATCGCGTGTGACAACAACACCAATAGCAATAGCAACAATTCGTATAAAGTGCGCTCCATGTACAGCGCCGAGCAATTTGCGACGGCCGAGGATGCTGCACAAACGGCAATGGCAGCTGCGGCTGCCTACAAGGCCCTACTCGCCTTCTATGCCAACGAGCGACAGGCCGCCAGTCACATTGTCTCCCTGACTCTGGCGGCAGCAACCACAGGCGCTACAACAGCAGCAACCACCATTGTGGGAAACAATAGCAGCATCAGCATCAGCAACAACACCAACAACAACCGCAATGAGTCAAGCTACGACGATGATGCACTGGCCACCAATTTTTATGTAAACACACACCTCGATGGCGAACTGATCACTGAGAGTGTGACCTTGGGCAGCAGCATGGGCAGCACCTCCTCCTCTGTCGCGTCTGCCAGCTCTGTTTCCAGCTCCACCAGCTCGGCCACGGAGATGCCCGTCTGGCTGATACCCAGCTATAGCATCATCTTGCTGTTTGCCGTTGTGGGAAATCTGCTGGTCATATCGACGCTCGTCCAGAATCGTCGCATGCGCACCATCACGAACCTCTTCCTACTCAATCTGGCCATCTCGGACATGCTCCTCGGAGTGCTGTGCATGCCTGTGACTTTGGTGGGCACACTGCTTCGTAACTTCATCTTTGGCGAGTTCCTCTGCAAGCTCATACAGTTTTCCCAGGGTAAGTGGGCGGTGGGAGCATTTACTTCATATTCCTTATGTTCATATACGTGTATGTCTGAAATGTGTGTGTCTATGTGTTGGTTGCCACTTGGGCATTGCAACATAAACAACATTTGTGTCGTGTGGTCATAGGTAAGTGTCTGTGTGTGTGTGTGTGTGTGTCTGTGTCGCCTCTAAATTGTGGCAAACTGGTGGCAGGCTTGATGGCTACAGCTCCTAGTATTTCCCCGATGAATGCTCGCCCCTTTTAATGGCAGACAGTTGTGATTTGAAGGGGCTTCCGAGTTGGCAAAATATTCGATTTGAACTTTGAAATTATAATCGAATCCATGGGGCATAGCCCTGACAACTCTTAACCTGCCCCACACATTCACCACCAATTGCAGTTTGGGAATTTGACAAACAATTCAAAATACAACCGAGCCAAGGCTGTTGATTATGATGGAGAGAAATAAATAGGAAGCGAGAAGCAGCCACCCTCCATTGATTGATGAACACTTGAGTATGTTTCGTATGATCTACAGACACCACTAGAATATAAACAGGCAATTATAAAATTCTCCATCTCCCCAATACTGGAAAAGGGACGTTTTCTAATCTTTAGAGAGTTTAATTTGGAACATTAAAAAAAAAAAATATAATAATATAAGGCAACAGAACAGTGTTTTGTTTAATAACAATTCTAGGCGATCACAAAATCAAATTTGTAAACAATTTCAATTAATGTTGAGACTACAAGTGGTTTAAAGAATTTAATTTAATATCATAAAATTGAACAAATTGAAAATAACAGAGAAAAATCACAGTTAACGATGAGTTTGAAGCTCACTTTAAGTGTTGGAAAATAAGACATATACATATATATAAATGTACTATATATATACTATAATATAGTATATGTGTAATTGATCCAATGAAGAATTTTTTAACCATTAAAGCTAGAGACACCAAACTCTGATTTTTAATGCTACACAGCTGGATGCTACTTTTTGTCAAATTTAATTCTGATGAGTAGTACCTCATGGTAGTCGAAAGTATTATTAAAATCAGCTCACTTTATTATACAAGTATAACTATCAGAGGAACGATGATGAATCAATCTTAGCTCTAAAGAGCAATTATTGGTATAACGAAGGGCGAATTGAAGCAATTGGTTATAACAATTTGTTGTAGAACACGCTTTTCAATTCTATGACAATTAGCTTTTCATGTCTTCATCAAACGAGAATTTTTCCACCCTTTCACAGTCCGATTCTTCAAATATGTACGTATATGAAGGTATTTAATATTCTGCAATCCTTCATCTCACTTCAGTGGAGATTTAAAGACTCTTGTGTGCTTAGTTAAAAATGTTTGCTCTTTTGAGCATTTCCGAGCATTTGGCCAAATGCAAGCCCATACACACAATTGCAGGTCATATAATACGACTGAAGAATAAGAGGAAGAAGAAAAAATGCTGTTGCCACAAAATAAGCGCTTTAGAGATTTTGAGAAAAGCGCATTTGATGTGTGTGAGCACATGCATTAGCTAGAACTGCTCTTAGAGATTGTGGGATGCAAGGGTAATAAATGGGTGAGTGGCTAGGCGGAAAGAGGGACTGGGGGATAGGGGGACAGGGGGACAAGGGAAGGAATTACTGTGTGCTTTCATGCATCATTTTCACTGACAATTTCCGAGGAAAAAGAGTGAGGCATCATGCGATGTGTGCAGGCATGCATTCATGTAAATAAAGGTTGAGCCACTGAGCTTAAACTCATGGTGCAGCGATTGATCCAATGCTATATGGATGCAAATGGATCACAAATTCTCTAATATTTACTTTACATGCTTAAGAGCTGGTGCTTAGTTTTAGTTGGTGTTTATTAGAGCATAACTTGTAGAAGTGTGATTGCTGCTCCGTAAGCGGAAAAAGGATAAAACTAATGCTGCTTGTGTAGTAAATGAATGGCAGTTTCTAGCTAAACTCTAAACACATTTCTTCTCTTTAGTGAAGGAATTCGGTGAAGAAGATCCTAACCACTGATACGAGTAACTCAGTGATTTTAGATCCCTCTTAATTGACAAATAATATTTTGTACCCTGCATTTGTAACAATAAAAAGGACCCTCAAATATATAAATACTTTTGACCCGCATGCCAAGACGATCCAGACATGTCCGTCCAAACGAGCTCAAGGTTCTGGGAGGGTTATAAGGCTAGCTTCTTGGGAGTGACAGATTTCGATAAAATTCGAAGCAAAAGTAGAGAAGTATACGTATATTGATTAAGTGTTATATCTTGGGAATTTTAGGCAGTATTGACGAAATTCTGGAGCGAGCGGAGTGAGGGAAAAAATCAAAAAAAAATAAGTAAATTCATGTTGTCTGGGGATGAGGGGAGTCTATATTCCATGTTTGATCAATGTGGACTCATATAGACAGACGGACACACACACGTGTCGTCATGCTGGTTCCTTTTTCCTTTTACATACTTGGCCCAAATCTAATATACCCTTTTTAGCCTTCGGGTGCAGGGTGTTGAAAAGAAATCACATATTTGTAGCTTTATTTGGCCACTCAAGACAATTGATGTACCAAACTAGACATGTCTAATGGAACGCCAAAAATAATTCAATAATGGAATTTGTAATGTGACTCAATAAGATGGATTCCAGTGAACTCAAGACAAATGTACGTGTATAGTATGTGTACAGGGAATTGAATGCTGCAAACATTCTTATTAAGTCCGATCAATTTTCAGTTACAAAGGTTGCTGCAAGCGCCTGCACAAGGCAAAGTATCTGATAACAGAATTGGGGAATCTATACACAATGCTCGTCAAAGTTGATATGAATACTTGAGGCATGTACGAGTACTTTGTTTGAAATTGCGACTACAGCTTGGAGAAGTTCTAGTTCAAATGGCGGCTTTAATTGCATACCTTTGGCCGCATATAAATTGACTTTCAATCAACGTTTAATTGCATAACAGTTCTCTGAAACTAAAATGTTGGCAGACGGACACAGGCACCACAACCAGCTCCAGCACAGACTCGCTTACGTAGCTTGCCTGTGTAGCTCGTTAAACTGAAATCTAACAAAGATATGATAAGTATTCCAGAGAAAAGCAATTCCTGCATTTGTTGACAACCACTGTCACTGTTTACACACATCACTTGGTACGAACACATCTATGTACATACATTCATCCATTCTACCATTTCAATTGCACTTGAAGCTGGCATGAATTTGGCTAAAACTAGAGCCACTAATTAGACGTTTGGCTCGTGTGTTTGTTGAAATTATAGCCACGAGTGGTCCGCAACGGGCGACGCCCCCCAGTGCGCAAACTTAGCCATATTTTAGTATGAATATACTTAATTACACACACACTTCTGCAAACATGTACGCTTATTAATTCATTCATGTACCTTTTGTGGCAAAAAAGACAGATTTAGCTACAAGTACTTGTACTTAGTGAGAAATGCACTCGTAATTTGTCTCAAAACATTTTCAAATTAAATGTGCATAAATAAAAAGGTTTGGAAGACAGAGAATGTCATTGAGTATACAATAGTATTATGATGCTTATTTTCATTTGTTTAAGTTGTTCCTTCATGGGCACAGCAGACTGAAACACTTTGAGACTCGAATCCTGCGATTCGTAAAAGGAAAGGAGAGACGAAAATATCTAAAATCCTAATAAAACAAAAACTCCTAACTGTTAACTATAACTTCGTAGATTTTCAAGTAGCTTTCATTATTGTAACTTTAACATTTTGTATTAATACAAACGCATTTCCGTGACATATCTGTTTTGTTTCCGCTTAGTGCAGCACATTTTTTATAATTCAATAGAATGTAGTAGATTCCTTATTTTCGTAGATATACGGGAATTGTTTATTTCTACTCGGAATAGAAATAATGAAAATATAAAAAATATATCATATTTTTCGGTAATTGTAATAGCAAGCAACATTTTGTATCCATTTTATTTCGTACAGTTTAATTGCATTTCGCAACGAAAGTTGTTGACTAAAATTTCATAAATTTAATTGGCCAACCCGTGGTTAGATAGATATACGCACTTCATTCTCGTCCAGCAAATTCTTGGAAATCTAGAGATTCTAGATATTTGAAAAATGTTCGTATTTCGAAAAGTTTATCTAGTCCGACTAAAAAAAAGCAATAACAAAAAACAAAAACTCATCAGAAGGTAATACTATGTACGTGTAAAAGGGCATAGCATACTTTTATGAAACTATGAAAACACATGTGTGTGTGTGTGTGTGTGTGTGTGTGTTGGTAGAATGGCCGACTAGGCCGCCAACAGATAACTTTGACTTGAACTGCTTCAAATTCATAAAAAATTACAAATATGTAGCCCTCCAACACATTTATACGAGTAAATATCTGGCATGGACCACTTAAAGTTAATCGAAACATTTGCTCGGCTCAAGTGTTTGTTTGTGTGTGTGTTTAAGGGCCGACAAATAACTTTTTATGACTATCACATACGTATGTGTGCATGTATCGCTTTACCCGCGCGGGTCCTGCCCAGCGAGCCAGAGGAGAAAGGCCAAGAAGGCCTGCCAGCTAGCACGAACTTAATCTTTGATGTGGATGAAACACAAACACAAGCACAGGCTCAGCCACAACCATACGCACATCGAACACACACACACACAGACACACATACAATTATATCCAATCACACGTCCTTACTATTGGGCAACTCTTTCGCAAAGTCGTGGATTAGCTTTAAGTCCAATTACCAACTAGTTGGTAATATTTAGTTATTTAATGGCCATTGTTGATTTTTCGTTTTCCTCATGACCATGTGAGGCATTAAGATCGATCAATTTACAGTTGTGCATTATATATTTATGTGCTTGTATACTATATATACACACGAGTATGTGTGTATGTGCCTGTGTGTGTAATTTCGAGTCAAACAATGGACAGCCAGTCTGACTGCCTTGACAATAACAATGGCTATAATAATGGTCACCAGAGAAAGAGGAAAAAGAACAAGATGATGATGGGGACAAATAAAAACAGAGAGACAACAAAAAAATTAAATTGTAGGCGCTATTAAAAACACATTTGTACAACAACACGCACGACTCGAAACGCACCGCACGGCACGCACAAAGCGCAGGACTCAGCATGGGACCAGTTAAGGGGGAGATCTGCTTACCAGTGTTGTGCAACGCACTTCGACTCATTAATTTATTGTGGACCATTTGTAAAAGTTTAGCTGAGTTCCCAGAAGAGTTTGCCTATATTTAAGTCGATTAGAATCGATCAAACAGAACGGAAGAAAAGCTGATAGTTCCTTTCCAATTCCTGATTCCATCGAACAAATGTCATATAAAAACTGATAACTGAACAGTTCGGCTAACGTTTATGTAATGTATGAGATTGAATCTTACAAGATAACAAGCCTCTCTCATTAATATTTAATATATAAAGCCTAAGCATACTAAGCTGCTTAAAAATCGACTTGAACAAATATCTGCTTACAATATTATTGAAGAATTTCTTGAGGGTAAGTAGAATCTTAATTTAGATTCTTAGAAGTACTAGTTCGGCACATCTGAAACGTGTGATGGCTAATGCTAATGTCTCTCTTCTTGTACTTTTTGAGAAGTCACTTGTTGGCTTTTTTTTCCTTATTTCTGCAGAAGAAGACTGTTTTATCGAGCATTGTTGTTGTTGTTGTTGCTGTTCGTTGGTCTGCAGACAATTAGGCAGGATTAGGTTTCGTTTTTATTTCGGCCCATTGCTGATGCCGCTGTTGTTGTTCTGGCTTAGTTTATGTTTGCAGGCGCATTAACACACACGCACAAGCTGCCCAGTCAGTCAGCCAGCCAGGACATGAACAACATGGAATAGAGTAAGGACAACAGAGTTGTAGGCGCTGCTGCTGACTGACCACACAAATGCGGCGCGCAAACTTATGAGGCGACACAAATAAGCATAAAGCAGAAAAACGGCAAAAGAAGAAAATGAATGTTTAGAGAGAGAGAGCGAGAGAGAGAGAGAGAGCGAAAAAATGGCCTGCACGCCCATAATAATGCATAAAATACACAGCCAGATTTAATCTCATTCCAAATTATATCAGCAACAGCAGCAGCGCAAACATAAACAACAGTCGGCACAAGGTTGTGGTGGGCGCGTAATTGAAACCCCAACAAAGCTGAGCCCAAGCTGCCAACAACTACAACAGTATTGGCAACAGTAACAAAGGAAACAATGGAAACAGCCAACAGCCAACAGCCATCACCCAATACACTACACACAAAATTGTTGTACAACAGCTACAAATTCTTCATCCTACGTGCAGTTTCCACTGCTGGCCCGACTTTGAATTTAACGTCAATGGCGACGCTCCAGCCACTCCTGGATGCTCCTGATGCTCCAGACGCCTCTCCTTTTACAATTTGTCATTGTTTTGGCTTTCGCTTTCGTTGGCGTTTGCGTTCGCGTTCGCGTTTTCGTTTTCGTTTCGATATGATTGTGTTGTTTTCTCTCGGCTGCTCTTTAGCATATCATTTGCATGGCAAAGACAAAAAAGTCGCCCGCCAGATGATAACAAGCCCACAAAAAAATGCGGCCAAAAAATAAAATAAACAGAAATATTTTGTGCGTAATTTAAATGTTGACAGCTGCGCGGTGCGAAATTAAATAACAATTTAATGTTCGGTGTGATGGGGCCTTCAAATACGACACAGACTGTGTCCTGCCCTCTGCCCTCTGCCCCTGCCCCTGTCCTGGTCGCGACCTCGGCCTAAGTCCTAGACTATTGACTAGCAGGCAGTCAGACGTATACTTGATATTTCTGTTTGTTGCCCATCGAATGTTTGGGCGTCAATCAAATAGATAGAATGTGCGGCATGAAGGAATTTCTATTTAGTTTGAAGCTCAATATTATATCATGTATTGAGATATTGAGTATCAGTTTTAATAAAGTTAAAGTTTATTTCAAACGAGTGAAAAGATTTCTACTCGTGTATTTATTACAGCGTCAGTAAAGTAATGAAGGGAGATAAATTTGACATCATTACTTGTATAATGGCAGAACAGCAAGGTGTCTACCCGGTACGAGCGAAGGGCTTGAAAACCTGTTGAAATCGTTCAATAGATAAAAAAAATAGTGCTATGTGGAAACCACATTCCAATAAGTGAGGCTTCCTCTAATTAGTGGTTGCCGCTGGTATCCAAAAAACCTTGTGGATGTTTGATGTGTTAGGATAGAGCTGTCTCCTAAATTCCTACAAGCCGCTCTCAGAATATAAAAAAATTTACAAAGGTAGGACTATGGCCTACAAATAACTATTTCTAAGCTTTAGTAGAGAGGTCATTAGACGGAGTCATTCCATCGTATATCTAGATAGCTGTGCATAAAAGGATCTTCTTATTGTCGAATACCTATTGGAAAAGTATAGTATATATAGTTTTAAGAGTATTTTTTCTGAATTTATTTTAAAGCTCAATTCTTCAGTATATTTTCAATTTAATTTGAAAATATGATTCACAATTATATATTTCGTTCCACAAATTTGATCGTAGCCCCCCAAACAGAATGAAGAGGTCTTTGGGTTCTTTGTTTGGTTAGACACAGTCAAGGACTTATGTTAATAAAGTATCAGAAATATTTTAGTAGTAAGTAATAGAAATTAGTATTATGAGATAATGTTAGTTAATAGTATTAGTCGTCAGTAGTATTTAGTAGTAGTTGAAGTAGGGCTATTAGTATAAGTTGTGAGCAGTTGTAGTATCTAAAGAGAAGTGAATTAGTTATAGTGCTGTCCAAGAAGAACTTAGCTCTAAGTTAAATAGAAACAATCTAGTCGAAACAGGAGGCAACAGTAATTGTCTTTTATTCCCTGCACCTTAATACCCGCATATTATTTACAAGCAATGCTTGTAAGATATTTTCATTGAAGCAATAATGTTTAATTTGTTTTTAACGAGTATTAAATGATAAACTTATTGGACAATGACCTAGACAAGGTCATTGAGAAGCTACAACAGCCTTTTTCTATCTCTTTATGAGCTTGGAGTGTGTATTTTATTGCCACCGGCAAATATCTTATGTACGCAATGAACTTTGCTAATTACTCGAACGCTTGTTTGTGTTTTAGTTTCTAGGACGGCCTCCATTCTCCCCTTTTGTCCCTTTTGTACCCCACAGGGCTACTCATTGTGCCATTTTAATTCCATTTAGCTGCCTCTTTGCATTCTGGTTAAAATATTTAGCACACCCACACAGCCTGGCTGTGTGCACAGACGCGCACAGTCACATACACAATACAGTATGTGTATATAGTGTGTATGTATGTACTATATGTGTGTATGTGTGTATGTGTGTACTGGTAGATTAGTATTTACACATGTAGTATTTTTGAAGCTACTCCCAGATGTCAGTCACATTTGGATTGTTGTTAATGTGCGTAGGTGGGAAGCGGATGCGGATGAGGCAGTTTAATTAAAGAGGCGTTAGGTTACATACTAACTATACCTATTACACACAAGTTAAATAAGGACTCTTTGAAACACACAAACACACACACACACACACACACACATGTTTGCTCAGCTCCGCCACACAAACTCTCACAATTATCCATATCCATAAAATGAAATGTGCTGCAACATTTTCCGGCGGCACTTTAAAAACATCAGCGCCAACTAGCCAGCTTAGCAAGGGCGACCAACTAATGCGTCTCTGTCTCATTGTGCCCCACCCAGCCACGCCCCAAACAAACAGTACGCCTACACCCAGGACGATGCCAGCGGCTGGAAACGCATTAAGCAAATTGTGCAACCTGTTTTGCTCACTTGTCTCCTCTGTTTCTCCCTCTCTCTCTCTCTCTCTCTCCCCGTTGTTTATGCAGCAAGAATAACAAAGTGACTACCACTAAACAACAACAAAAATAACTAATACAACAACAACAACAACAATTACTACCGTGCGGATCCTGAGTAGAGCAATAAAATGTAAACTTTTTGGCAAGAGCAAACAAAGCGAAAGGCACACAAAGCCCACACCTCTTTATGCTTTATGCTACTACACTGTACACTGAAAAAAATCCACAATGGCTCAAATAAAGGGACCACTATTCCAAGCCTAATGTCAATCAAAGCAATCGAGGACAGTGGAAGTAAACCAACATTGTTGGTATAGACTCTAATCTGATCTAATCTGATCTACCGAAACTGGAAATTAATATATTTTTGTAGCAATATTTTGTGTGTTGCTGAGATGCTTTCAAAAAATAAAAAAGCCATTAGAATGGCATATTTGAAAAAAGTTTAAATATTATCGTCCTTGAGGACAATTGTTCCTCTTATTAAAATGAAAAGAAACACGAAAACGAATTTATTATTCGATACAAATTGTAGCTTGTAGTTGGCTCTTTTAATATTTTTTGCTGCCTCAACGACTCAGAGTAGTTTCAGAATTTTGCATACAAATAATGATTTGATTCGTTTACAAAAACTGATCGAATCAGATCATCGAATAGTGATTCAGATTGATGTTAAAGTATTGTCGAGGCAGTGCTCTGAAAACTGCAATTGTACATATTGTACGATGTAGGTGTGATGAGCATTTTAAAGCCAAGCAATCGAATGAATGTGATTTTCATAAGCATCGCAGGACACTGGAAAAGCTAATGGTCATGCGATGAGTAAACAGCAGTTACAGTGCAGAAAAATGAAAATGTTGCAAGTTGAAGATAAATATTTGATTTCATCAAAGTGCAGGCAGCACCCACTCTTTTCTAAGTGTACACCAACGATGGACCAAACAGAAATCCTATTCCTATTTATAAATGTTGTGCCGTGCTGTTGTTGTTGTTGTTGTTGTAATGGTGGGTGGTGTTTAGTTGCGAGCTTACGTTAAAGCCGATGTTAAAGCTAAAGCCTTAGCGGGCATTCAAAGTACTGTAGGCGCATTCGGTGTGGTTGTGAAATGTTGAGGACCACTGCTGTTTGGCACACACACACACACACACAAATACACACATACATAGACAGGCACACATACCGCCACTTGAACAGAGCCATATACATATAAGTAGTACATACATACATATGTCATATGCCAGACTCCACTGTTGTCCACTTTTACAACATTTGTTTTTATATTTCTATGCATGTGTGCGAGTGTGCGTGTATGTGTGTGTGTGTGTGTGTGTGTATGGGTGTACTGGGCCATGTTTACAATACATTTTGCATTTTATATGGACGTCGGCAGCGTCTCGCATAAAAAGTTTTACTCAGCACATTATTCGTGCGACAAATTCACATCTGTATGGCCTATGTTTATAATCCCCCCACCCCTGCCCCACCACACACACACACTCTCACACCCACATTTATGGTATATTTGTTTGCGTTCGCACGCTTTTTTATGGCAGTGAAGTGGGCACTTAGTGGGCACGTGTTAAGCGTTTATCACGCCACGCTTCATCAGACCCGCAAAGTCAATTGCAGTCGTTTTAAAAATGCAAATCGATGTCACGGCTCCTGTCCATCAGCATCCTTACACACACACACACACACACACACACACACAATCAATGCATGTAAATAAAATGCACATGACCGAAAACAAACAAAAGCCAGCTATAATGGACATAGTTTATAGTGCTCGCCCAAACAGATTACCTCAAAATAGAACTGCGAAAATTGTAAAAATTGAATGACAGCTCTACAAATATGGCAACACAATAATAATAAAAAGTTAATGCCAGTTGGGTGATGCATAATATGAAGAGTTGTGAAAAAATGACTGACTTTTTACCAGCAAAGCATTTAGTTATTTAAAAATAATCGCTCAAACGTAAAGTTGCAGTCCTAAAAGAGTTCCATTAAACAATTGTCGAAGTGGACAGTGGTTGTAAATTTGAGCTTATTAATGCGGCGCAAACCTATCCAGTATTAGTTTATTTCCTAATTTGTTTAGGAACAGGAACAGGTCTGGCTATGTTTGTTTGTGAAGGAGGATGCGAAGTAAAAGTCCCTCAACGAGTCTTTCAGGATTCAGTCCTCTAATAAATTACTTATATTTCAATGAATTTTAACATTAAAATTAAATAGAGTAAGACATAATTGCTTATATTTCACAATTCCCCCAAGCAGAAAAAAGCAGGAAAGCAGACATTCTTGCTGTTTTTAAATATGGAAATGGAATATACAATTTACTCTTTGCTTACCTATGCCATTTTTCAAAAAATGAACTAAAAAGTAGCTACATGGAAACGCAATCATCTGTTGTTGAAATAAACAAACTTGCAAGAAAACTAAAGTAGTGGAGGGTAAGTAAGTTGTTTTTGATTTCATTGAGTGAAATGAAACTTTGAGTACCGAAGGAAACAAACTACCCTTTTACGGAAATGAAAAAACGAAACTCTTTTCAATTTGCATTTATTAGTTTTCCCAAATCAGAAGGAGGAACAAGTCTGTTTGAGAACTTGGCAACTGTTTTTGGGCAATTCGGTGCCTCGCCACTCGTATAACACCTGAGCTGCTTTCTTCAAGTCATTCCAAACTAAGTATAAGCAACTGTAAACAAGACTTAAAAGAAAAAGAAAATGCCGAAAAGCCACCACCAAAATCGGTATCTATGCATTTTTTATGGGATCAACAAAACGAAGCCATAAACGACGATAAGCACTTGTATCAATAGTGGATTATGAACCCCAAACAAAATGTCCTTCATGAAATGCCCCTTAAAAATGCTAGAGCGAGGCCTCGTGACTTGGGATCAACAAATATTTACAAGTTAGATTTGTGTGCGGACATTAGCGAAGAAGCAGGACTAGAAAGGAGCTTGAACTAATTTTGATTATGTATGCAGTGAAAACATTTCATTTTTGTGTTTACGAGTTGATGAAAAGTAATTCGTTTCTCTACTATTTTTGATTGTTATTCTGATTGTGATTTTGATTCTGATTTTGATTCTGATTGTGATTGTGATTGCCATGAGCTAGACATTCGAATGATTTTGCTCAAATTACAAAGTTGCCAAGTGCTACATTATTTTATTTCATCCTCTCGCTTATGGGCGTACATTTTTGAGAGTTTGTAATGCATATAATTTGTAAATTGCAGCCAAGTTACTCAGTTGCTGTTGCTTTTAGAAAACTTTGCAAAGTTTGCAATTAATGCACATTTGCTTTGAGTTCGGAGAACTTTGATTGGGGCACACAATGGAATGGAATGAGGCGGTTGGGGATGGGCTAGAGGAAAAGCGGTGGCAGCACTTGGAAAGGACGAGTGTTATAAATCGAGCGCCTTCGGACTGCCAAAGTTTAAATAGAGCTAGGGAGGCGTCAACAGCAAACAGACTTGCTAGAGTTGCAGACAGGATGGAGTCGTTTGAGGACAGGGTGGTGTCCAACACACTGCCGAAGAAGCTGACTACTTGTACTTTGCCAAAGTTTGAACGCAAACACACATACTTTTAAGTATATACATATACAAGTATATCTTTATATTTACACATACACGCACTCGTGCACTTGCCACCTCGTATTACTGTATAATACTTAATTTGATAAAAAGGCGGCGTCGAGGATTTTAGATTCACGGTTTGAGATTTTCCAACTTTGTTTCACTTTTGCACTTTTTTAAGTTAAATCGAATTTTGGACATGTTCAAACGTTGCTCCCAACTTCGGCCAAAACTTTGCTGGGAATGGCTAAACAAGTGCGCGTGTTGTTGTGCGTTTGTGTATGTGTGTTTAAGGCATTGAAATTAAACGAATTTACCAGTTAGTTGCGGCTCGTGTTGCATTTCAAGCAGCCATGATAGCTGATGTGTGTAATGTGATATAAATAAACAGACAATTGTGGGATATGTGGGATTTGTTGATGCTTCAATAGTCCTGCGAATTACAGAGCATTTACAGAATTTCGGCAAGTACCGAAATAGCTTTCGAATTGCTCTTAATGGTGGCTTGAAAAAATACAAATAATTGAGCAAATAACGAAGCCAGTTCGTTTTTTTAAGCCAGATGCAACGCTTACTTTTTTTCCCAGTCATTTCTAATTGCCCAAGTTCAGTGAAAACTTGAAAAGAGCTACCAAAATCTGCACATACATGTATTTTAAATCAGAGGCAACTTCATTTAAAACCGTTCCAAATATACATAAACCATTTAACGATATTCATTTCAGTACATATGTAGATATGTGTAAGTAAACAAATTCAATTTGCGAGCTTTTTGTAATTCATTAAACGGCAGCATGTTCGATTTGTTTTTTTTTCCATAAATGCATTTTCATGAAGCCGCCTGGAGCTCTAGGCATCATGAATTTCGCTTTAATTAATTTATCAGTAATTTCATTTGTTGATAAATTGTAGCTGTTAGCTGGCACAAAACAGTTTGAGCGACACAATTAACACGAGTATGAATGCCTTTCAGAAAGAAGCTAATTTTTAAATGAACAATTGTTGCTTTCGTATAATAGCGTATGTTTTAATTAATTTTCATTAAACACATAAATATTTTACATCTGAATTAAGAGCTGCCTTTCTACATAATTGAAGCATTTTTGACAACTAACAATGTTCAATAAAGAATCGGTTGTTGTGCCACGATTTTATTATGTTTTAAACAGACGCAGATGATTTAACAGAAAAGTTGCCAAATCAGATATTAAATAAATTATGCTGGAGTAAAAGCAGACTTTTTTGACTCAAAAAAGTGTCAGTAGTAGGTATTCAAGGGTTGGGTTCTCCTTAAATTTGTTGAATGCTTAAATTGAATAACAAAAATGAAATTAAGATGAAAATCACTGCATTAAGTTTCTATTTTTCTATTTGGCTGCTCTCTTAAATTATCAATGCTGGCAAGGCAAGGTCAAAAGGGTAGAAAACAGCAGACACTTGTCAGGGAACAGAATGCTTGAATAGATAATGCGACCCAAAATGTTGCCCTACAAGCTGTTCAAAGCCGAAAGTTTATGCAGGGCGGTAATTATTACCTTTTCAGCTCGAATTAAATTTGCCATTAGTATTGGCTGATGGCGTAACGAAAATGTCTCGGTCATCGCACATAAATTGATATGATCCCTGTTGATGTTATTATCATCGTCATCATAGCGGATCATTCAAGTGCTTGTGAACATGTCATTTATCACACACACCCTGCGATGTTGACGTGCCTTGTCGACGCTACTTAGTGGCGTCCGGTTACGGCACTTCATCAGCCAAACCAGCTCAACCAGCTAACGCCACTAGGCCAGGCTGGCAATTCACATTCAGAAGCCGACGTGCTGCTGCCAAATGCTTGACGGCTGCTTGTCAATCAACAGGCGTCGACGTTGACGCCTACGCCGACGCTGACGCTGACGTTGACGTCGACATCGGCATAGACGTCAGCGCCAATGCGGGCAGTAAAAGTTTGCCTCTGTCATTTTGCCATCAACGACTCTGTCTAGTTGTCAATCATTGAGTGGCAGCGTCGTTCTTGTTGTCGTTTTTCCTCTAAAAGAGCTCAAATAATTTAAAAAGTTTGTGCCGAAATTTGAGCAAAGTTTTGAATGCTGTGTAATTTTCTATTGCCGCCTGCCTCTTCAAAGCCTCGCCAACGCGACGCCAACCTCGACTTTGACACTGAGACCGAGACTGAGACTGAGACTGCGACGGAGCCCGAGCCCGAGCCCGAGTCTGAGCCGGAGACCGAGAGCGGCACTGCGCGACCTCTCAAATGTCGACGGGAAATTAAGAATTACAGCACTTCCTCCGGCACATACGTATAGTTACATATCCATCGATAAGAGTGTATAGATATACTTATACTCGTCGTGTATGGCAATGTCTGTGTTTCTTTTTGCATTTCGACACTGCATTAACTTTAAAAAGTGTTGCATACTTTTAAGCGCATGCAGTCTAATGCCTGAATGTCCAATATATGCTTACATACTTATATGTGTGTATATTGAAACGTAAACATTGTCTCTGTGTGCATATGCTGCGTGTATATGTTGCGCTGTTTAAGCAGCTTGATTGAACAGCAAAAACAGCAGCAACAATAGCAAGGGGAACTAAATCGTTTTCAAAACACAAACACAATTTGTTGACATACTTGGCATCTATGTGGGTGGGTGTAATGTATGTGTGTAATATTTCATTCGATCAACCATCGTAAGCTGACAACAAAGAAAGTGATGAGAAATTAAAATTCAATTGCATGTTTCCCGCGGCATTGATTGAATTTGATTTAAAGGGGGAAGTCAGTTAATCCTGTCAACCCATGGCATAGTGCACTGAGAGAACAGATGTCTTTATAGTTAGACCTAAATAGACGAATAGAAAAATAGATTTAAACAAATTCCACGTCTGCTAGTTGCTTTCACTACATTTTATTTAGATATATCACTGATTAAATATAATTAACCCAATGAGTTCAGTTAAATAGCTCATCGCCAAATGTACTGCATTCACAAAATTCTTGTGATTCGCGGATGATTCTCAATGCAGAAACACACATTTATTATAGCCAGAAAAAGACTGAACTTTCTCATTTGTGTGCAAAGTTTTTTCCTCTGTGATTGAGTCAACCAAATACTAGACCTCACTCGCTTTTTCTATTGCGTGATTTTATGTATCTTGATAGTATTTTCCTTTTTTATTAATGGCATTTGTTTATTTTCCTGTACCTTTTATTTATGACTGCGAATTGGATCGTAATGGAAAGTAGCCGTTCACCAATCAGTGGAAGCGGGCATAACATGGCTCTTTTATGTTTGTTTTACAATGTTTTTTACATTGACAGCCATTTTAATAAATAAGTAAATACACGAGTGAATTAAAGAGAGTACCACATTAATCAATTTTTATTGATTTCCGGTAGCAATATTTTTTGTTTTAGTGTACCTAAAATCTCTTCACCCATCCACCTACCACCTTCCCCTTGACCAATATTTATGTGTGTATGTGAGTGTGTGTGTGTGCGTGTGCGTGTATCAACAGGGCTGACGTGTTAAGCAGATTCCAACGCGCGGACGGTCGAAGCAAAAGTCAGACCGACAGACACATGCGCATAGCCGGCAAATCCCAGCATAAATATGCGATGGTATTGCCAATGAGGAGCAGAAGCTGGCAACGCCATAGACATTGTTATAGCCATTTCCATTGCCATTGCCATTGCCATTGCTGTACTGCCAACGTTTGTGACAGGGCCAAATTTATAAGCGTCAGTTGGGCGATAAAATTTGATTGCCGCAAATACGCAGGCGACGTCGACGTCGACGGCGATGGCGACTGCTACGATGGCTACGATTCCACGTAGGCGGCGACAAGAGACAAACCAAAGCCAAAGTCAGCGACATCGGCACCGGCATCGGCATCAGCAGCACCAACTCTAAAAAGGCAATGGCAAATAAAGCCGCGCAAAGACCACAAAATTTGTTTGGCTAACCAATACAAACGCACACGGCAAGCTCTACGTATGACATATGGCTGACGTATGTGTGTGCGTGCGTGATGCGTGTGCTTGAGCTAAAGTTAAAGCTGACGCCCACACACACGTACAGGGACACACACACACACACACACACACACACACACCCCCAAAACTTTAAGCAGCGAATTTCATTCACAAGCAGAAGAATTTTTATTACACGCTCATAAGTATGCAACACTTTTTTCCCGCTTCGATTGACGTCTGATGTATGCCTATTTTTGTCTGAACATCGTAAATAAGTCGAAATTTGGGAATCTGGAAAATGACAAACACTTAAGCTTTAAGATCTCACATTTCAAGGATATCAAAATACAATAAAATTAAATTTATTAAATTGGCAAACACCATAAAACGTTGAATTAGCAGACGGCATTAGAAGAGTTACACAAAGACTAAACATTTAAAGTACATTCAGTATGTATGTACATATATATTTATATGAATTTCACTTCAGGAATATGCTGAAACAATATACTATTTTCTGTCCCTGGCGTCCAATATAGTAATAAAGTAATCACATTATTTTAAACCTGCCTGTTATAACTATTATTTATAGTAGTACTACTCATAATATAATAATAGTTGTATACGGAAAACAATGCTGTATTATACAAATTTAACATTGATAAATTAATCATTTTAGCTAAGAATATGAATTAAGAAAGTGACATTTACATTGGACACTTGTATTAGAAGGTAGAATGTGTCTTTTTTGTAACTGCTACCTTTGAAGAAACGCGAAATATAGTCCCTTTCGTGAGATCTGGTTTGACCTGTACTAATAAAATAAAATTAGCTGTAATACAATTTGTACACATGTACTATACTCGTATGTTGTGCATGGCTTGAAAAAGAAATATAAAATTGTGTCATAATTTCCAGTATTTTTCCAAATAAAATGCAAATAGGTCTCAGATAGAAGCAAGATGTCAACCAAGAGCAAAAATAAATTGAAAATTTTCACGAGTATACGTGAAAAGAATCAAATTTTTGCAGAGATATTAAAAAAGATGCAAAAAAAAAACCCAAACCTATCATTCCAGCGAACAATTTATGGCAACATTTGCTTCGGAAAATGTGAAAATACAGCTTTACTCGAATTTGTCGCCTGTTTGGCTGGGGTGGTGAAAAAAATGACGAAAATTGTGAGAACATAACTGACAGATTATGAATAGTTTTTCATTTGCGCACATTTCGCTGGCATATTGCTCCAAATGCCTGCAGCATGCAACTGGTCGCAGATTTGACCCTTTGATTGTATATTTGATTTTATTGCATCTCCCCATTTCTCTCTCTCTCTCTCTATCTCTCTTTCATTTCAGCTGCATCCGTCGCCGTTTCTTCCTGGACATTGGTTGCCATCTCATGTGAACGCTATTATGCCATATGCCACCCGCTGCGCTCGCGTTCCTGGCAGACTATAAGCCATGCATACAAGATAATCGGCTTTATTTGGCTCGGTGGTATTTTGTGCATGACACCCATTGCGGTATTCAGTCAATTGATACCAACAAGTCGACCAGGTAAGTGAATGGCTGCCACTTAAAGCCCTGTGTTCGCAATCCATTTAATACGATTTTCTATGTGGCATCGACTAGTACGGTGTGTGTGTGTGCTTGTAGGTTTACAATAACGACAAATATTTTTAATGTTGGTGGAAAAGAATATCAAAATTCTCTATACATTTGTTAGCTAAGCAAGCATAGTTGGTTACAGGGCTAAGAACATATGCTTAAATCCAGTTTCTTATCTATAGGAGTCTTAAATTGACATATCAAGCTACTTGGCGTTTAGAAGATTGATTGCAGCTTTAAAGAAATTGTCACAAGCTGCAGATTTTACATTGGCTTTTTGAATATACACTCTAATTTTTTCAAAGACAAGATCAACTAAGGATATAACATTTTACATAGATATATTGTATATGTTCATTGCAATTTTTCTATGTGTATGATTTCTTGTTACATCATTCCATCGAGATGAGATTGTGCTTAGTTTTCAATAAATATTTACGATAAGATCCGAGCAGCATTGTCCAGTCGATTTAACGGCAATAAGGCTATTTATCTTTGTCCAGGCTATTGCAAGTGTCGCGAACAGTGGCCGGATCAGGGGTACGAGCGCTTCTACAACATATTGCTGGACCTAATTTTGCTGGTGTTGCCGCTGATGGTGCTCTGTGTGGCCTACATTTTAATCACGCGAACACTCTATGTGGGCATGGCCAGCAAGAGTGGCGCCACCAAATCTTTTGGCACCGATGATGCCATCGGCGGCATCGGCGGCATCGGCGGTGGTGGCTTCGCTGGTTTGCAGCTGCTGGCTCGCCACAATGAGGCCAACACAAGTGACCAGGCCAACAGCACACAGGCTGCTTGCAGTGTCGCAGCTGGCATGGGAGCTGGTGGGGGAGGGGGGGCAAGCTGCATACTGGTTGTGGGCAGTGCAACAGATTACGGTGGTAAGTCCAGTTGGTGTGCATTTTTATAGTTTCCCAACTGACACTTTTCCTCCTACATTATTGTCCTGCAGAAAAGGCTAGCGACAACAACAATGGCGCTACAACGAGTGCTGCAAATACAACTACAACGACAACAACAACGACGCCCACACAGGCGACACAGACAACGGTGGCATTGGCCAAGACATCGCCCAGTCTACGCGTGCATGATGCGGCTTTGCGAAGGTACGAAATTATTTACTATATTTTTACCCACAAAATCGAGAATTTGTTGCGATTTGTATCACCATTATTTGCTTCCTGTGCCATCCACATTCTGATCCATCTGAACGTTGTGTGCTTTACTTTACTTTACTTTAAAATTCATACGATTTATGGAAAGCGGAGAATATATATTTTCTGCTTTATTATTTGCACCAAAGTGCTTAGTTCTTTAAATAATTTGAGGCAGTATTTCATTTTCTTCGCTTTAAAAAAATCAAATCATAAAACTAACTAGCCCAAGTTGTTTTGATTTTAACCGGATAGTTTTTTATATTCTCTCCTTTTGCTGTTGGGAAAGTTTCTATATACTATAGTACTTGTATACTTGATTATTTTAAATTAATTATTTTATAGTTTGGTTTCTGGAATGAATTTAAATTTTGTGTTGAGACTCTTGATTGGTTTGGTGGCCTCTCTCTCTCTCTTTCTACACACAAAGCACATCTATTCTTATGGATTGCAGGTCAAATGAGGCCAAGACTCTGGAAAGCAAGAAACGTGTTGTGAAAATGCTCTTCGTACTAGTGTTGGAGTTCTTTCTGTGTTGGACGCCCCTGTATGTGATCAATACGCTGGGCATGTTTATTGGGCCGGCACTCTACGAGTACATCGATTACACCTCCATCAGCTACCTGCAGCTGTTGGCCTACTCCTCGAGCTGCTGCAATCCCATAACCTATTGTTTCATGAACGCCAGCTTCCGGCGAGCCTTTGTGGACACCTTCAAGGGCTTACCCTGGCATGGCGCCGGTCGCAGCGGTGCCAGTCATGCTGCATATACTGCCGGTGGAGGTGCAGGTGGTGGGGGTGGTGGAGGCGGTGGTTGTGGTACTGGCACGTGGCGCTCTCGTTCCCGGCACGAGATGGTGAGTCTATCTATTGGCGCCGGCAACTCGGTGGTGCACACGAATAGCGCCACAGATGGACCACGCCTCTGATGGAACAGATTGCTGAAATGGCGGCGGGTGCCGGCCACGTGTAAATATGTACATGTTGCTGCCTGCATGACATGGTGCATGTCATGGGGTCTCGGAAATTTTTTTGTCAAATTTTTTTTACATAATTAACATTAAACGTTAGACTATTGATGTTTCAATTGAACTTCCTGAGGTTATAAACAAATAAATAACAATAACAAAACAAAAAGGCATTTAAAGTTGTTTGAAATCGGTTGAGGAATAAATCACAAGTGAGTATATATATATATATTTTCGCAAATCTCTGGACATTCCACACCTAAATTCGAATACTTATAACTGTTCGATTTCAAAACATTCTCCTTCTTTTCAAAATAAATAAAGTGGGGCGGGAGAAATTTAAAAGGTCATCTAATGTCTCGATTCATTATAGTCTATCTCGTCCTGGTCCTCATTTTGGTGGTCATCCTGGTTCTCGCCAGTCCAGAGGCTCCACAGTTGAGCTATTTTCGCTCCAATCCAGAGCAGCAATCGCAAGAGGGGTCGCTGTTCGTAAAGCTCTTCTAGACTGTATCTCATGGGAACCTTGCCCACCTTTATTCTAAATATCTGCTCACGTGCTTCTGAGTGGCTGCCATCACCGATGGTCGATCCTTCATCCAGCTTCACTATGTCGAGTCGCGCCACACGTTCGATGCGCACGCGCACCTCTTGCCCGCCGATATAGATCGGTCTTCCATTATACGAGAGCACTATGTTGCTGTGCAGCGGACTTATATAGCGCAGACAGATCTTGTCATCCGGATAAAAACGCCGATCAGCCACTGGTCCTATGTCTAGCATGAAGTTGTATACCTCGTAGACGGTACCCGGGGGTATATTAGATATGGCTATCCAGAACGTATGATCGGCCTCCCTCGGTATCAGAATGTTTTCCGCTGGTCGTATAAGCCGCGGCTTCCACTTCGGCTGGTATCGCTTACCAAAGCTATATCTGCGGCAAGCCTCACGAACAATTTCCAAATCAGTTCTCTTCTCCAGAGCCAATGGTAGAGATGTTTTCGATCGCTCATAAAGGCCTATAGGCCCCCCCAAAAATGGCGGTAAGAAATCTGGGGCGTCGGGATAGACATTCTGCTCACTCATCTCAAACTGTTTCAGATAAAAAATAGATTTATTTATTTGGTTTGGGGCCAACTTAGCTATGACAGCTATGTCAGCAACATTGCCTTTTCGTGCACTATTTATTTGAATATTTATAGTAAACCTAGAGCTGGGGATGTATTTCTCTATATTATTGCTGAAATTAAACAAAGGATCTTCAAATAACAGTTATGGAAAGATCAATCATGCTGAAAACCGCATTAACCAGAAGTGCGCAAGGCTTCAAATTAGTTAAGAGCCGGCTGTAAAAAATGCAATAAACGAGATTCAAAATAAGTCAAACCTACTGATTATCCTTGATGTTGTGTCTGCGAGGTGCTGAATAATTTAAACTAAATATTTAACATGTTTTCTCTTTTCTCGTTTCTTATTTTCTTATTTTTTCATCAACCAAGCAAATAAAGAAATACAATACACAATTTTATTTATTTTTTTGTCTATTGCCTTATTAGCCTTCAAATGTAATTTGCGTTTATTCTCTGCGTTTATTCTGTCTTCTTTATGATTAACTGTGTAATGGTAGGCTCTTTAGTGGCAGTCTTGTTCTCTCTCGTCTCCAATATTTAATATTTTAACCTCTCAAAATCAGGCAATTATGTCCAGAAGTTGTTGTGTGCTGTCCCAGTGATGTTGCCATATTCTCCTTTTTGGGACTCCTATGCGCCTTTCCCCCCTCCTTTCGAGTACCTTTCCATTCCGTGTATGTTCGCTGGTTCAAAATTTAACAAGAAATTGTAGAATTGCTGATGGTAATTAGGATATAATAGAGTATGTATGTTAGAAATGCCAGAAATCTGCTTGAATTGATCACCCTTTCCACAATAATTGTTTCCTTAAGAAAAGTTTTAAATAGACTGTTAATGAAGGAAAAAAAAGAGGACAACATTTTAATTAAAAACTCGTTTGCTTACTTCTGTATATTTGAATATTACAAATACTCCACAAGCAGTGCTGATGTGGTGCTCCTGATCTAGCTATATTCGACGTCCTCTGTCGCCGACCCGATAAAAAATAGAGAAAGCATTTTTCGGCCAATCCAGAGGAACAGGCGGTCCAGTAACTTGTCCCTGTTAGTGTTCTTTTCTTCGAGAGAGTCGCAAATATTGTATCTATAATACAAATTACGTAGACTGTTCACCACAACTCGATCCATGCGTATGATATCATTTGAGCTGACGCGCTCGATCCGCACGCATACCATATGGCCGCCAACAGAGATCGGTCGCTCGTCATATGTCAGCGCTATGTGGCTGTCTAGCGGACTCAGATAGCGCAAACAGATCGCCTGACTATCGCAGATACGCCGATTGCCGATGGCACCCAAATTGGCAAAATAGCTGTACACCCTATTGTAGTATTGGAAGGGTATCTTGTAGATACGAATCCAGAAGGAAAAGTCACAATTGCTGGACATCACGATGTTATCCATTGGCTGTACGGATCGCGAACAATGCATTGAGTCGCGACGCTCGCCCTCTTCAAAGGCTTCGTGACGCGTCTGAAGGATGTCCTTGTCAGGTTCTGTGTATAAGCAGGGCTGTATGGGTGCATTTGGTCCAAAATCATGGCGTCGCCACATCTTCCTGAATATGTCGTCAATGGGGTCGCCAATAAATGGCGGAAAATATGAATCGTTGGTATGGTTGCACCGCAAGCGATTTGCAGACGTCATGATTTAATCTAATTAATTTTAAATGTTCAATTAGGGGCTAACATAGCAGCTCATCACCTGATTTGCCGTTCAGATTTGCTAATAACTATATAAAGAGAGTACTGGCACTGTTTATGTGTTAGTATTAATATCTATGATTGATTGATCAGAAAAAATGAACAAACTCGTCCTTTCTCGGGCTCAGGAGAATCTAGATACCAAGTTTGGTTATTCTAGCTCTTATACTTTCGGAGATCCTTGCGTTCATACAGACCGACGGACAGACAGACAGACGGACAGACAGACGGACACGGCTATATCGACTCAGCTGCCATGCCTCCTTCTGTGTGTTACATGTACACTCGCACAAAACTAATATACTCTTTTACCCTTTGGGTACTGGGTATAACAATTCGGTTGAAGAACCATTGTAGAGGTTGAAGCTAATATTAGATTCGTAAACTTTGAAAATATCAGGTACTTTAATACAGCCTGAATCGTGATCAGGATATAAATGTTGTGACTACAGCACCATGCTGTTCGCTCAGTGTACCAAAGCCCTAACCCGCTCTGCTCTTAACGGCGGCGTCAACGCAATGAATTAATGCATTCTCGTATTTTGCGGTAAGTTGCGGCCATTAACATTTTAATGGTGCCATTATCCCGTTGTCATTGTGAGTGTTGCTGTTGTTGTTCTTGTTATTGTTGGACAAACGAAATCGGGACGGCGGGCATGGAATGAATAAAATTATGTGTACACGTCGTATGCACAACCAAAGAGTTACCACACCTAGAGTGGGGGAAGGGATGCGACCGACTGGGAAGGGAAGGAAGTGGGGGAGAAAGTTGTGCAGCTGGTACGCATGAATGGCTTAAAGGCGCGCTCGAGATGCCAAGTGCCTGACCAGTCAGCTGTGTTGCCACATTTCCACTAAAAGCAATTACCACGACAGCAAACAGGACACGAAATGCCAGCTACGGCGATGACGACGGCAAAAGACGACAGCAACAGAGGCAGAAAATGAGGCTGCGACGGAGCGCCAGAACCCATCTTCTCAAGCGGCGAGGAAGGGTCGCAGCTGCCACTTTAAAATAATCATTTGTGAGCGAGCTGCCCAGCCATGTCGTGCCATGCCCAACTGCCATGCTATTCTAGTTCTGGTTGCTGGCTACGGCTTCTAATTGCCGGCAATGTGTCTGAATGTGTGTCCAAGTTAAAGCTGCTTGGTTGACACTTTGGTGTTGCTTCTGCGGCCAGCCTTACACTAAGTCTAAGAATTGGTACTTACGCGTTAATTAATGTCCTTAAATTTTGTGGCTTTCTGCTGGGTTTGGGAATGTATGTCGGACTTGTGCTCAGAATGACGGAACAGTTTCGGACAGTCTCGTCAAATTTGACAGCAAAATCAGCTGTACGAGCGTCCAATTGGAGCTAGTTCTTAGGGTGACAAGAAACGGTTCCACAAGGAAAAACTTGACAGCGCTGCCAACTCAAAATGTCTCGTTGCTGGGTTGCCTTTACATATGTCTTTCGTCTGTATGGCAATGCCGCGCAGGAAGTACAAAAAAGTGAAGTCAAAAGGCTTCGTTAATTTATAATAATTTATATAAATATAATTTATAATGGCTCCCTATTTTCAGAAATTTTATTCAAATCGGATCACTATAACTTATATTTAGCTCTAGGCTTGATGCTTGGTGGAACACATTTTATCGCATTTAATGGATTGTGACAAAGGGGCTGGTACAAGGTATAAAAGAGTCTTGCCCTCGAGTTATGATCGTATTGAATTTAAGTTTAATTATTTAACAAAAGAAAAGGTCATAAAAAATAGGGATGAATACTAAAACAAACCAAGAACAAAAATTGATTGATGGAAAAAGCCGATATAAAGAGGAACTAATGAACTAGTGCAAACTCTACTTTAATTGATCTCCTCAGAATAATTATGTTCAGTTTTTCAATTGTCCATGATTTTGTTTTAAATGCGTAAACTTTTGTATTTTTGCCATATTATGTCCTCATGTCTCCACATATATCCGTTTATTGAAAATAGTACCTATTATAGGGGCTGGACATTGGATATGTTTTTGCTAGTCGGCTAAGCTAAATTAAAAATAAAATGATAAGCTTTGGTAAGTTCTAATATTAAGAGCCTATGGACTGCGCCTGCCCTTCAGTAATATGTTCGTATAAAGGAACATAGGAAAGGACTCTTTCTAATAATACTCGTGCTACTTAGGTTGAAGTGTGGTTTCTCTTGAAACTATCGACATTAAATTTAAATGGCTAAGTATTTGCAACCCAAAAGTATTTAATCAAACAAGAAAACGTACAAAATAATGTAGAATAATCACAAAGGCCGACATATTGGCCAAAGGGAGGGGCAGACGCAGAGGTACCGGCAAGGAAAAGGAAAAAGGACACTCATGTGACGAAGAGGTTGCGATTTGTTTTTCCGCATGCATGTGACTTTGTCGCATCGGGCAAAGCAAATATGCATCAAAGGCAAAGCTCCTTTAAGAATGTCCTCATATGAGCTTCACTCAAGCACAAAGATGCACGGATTTACGCAAACACACATACACACATACACACACACAAACAAACAAACACACATGCACACACACACATGTTGAAGATATATAAGCGTATAAACGAGCTGTTGTCGCTTCACATTTCTTTTGTGCGCTCTAAGTAATTTAATTTATGAGGCAGCAACAACAATAATAGACACACTCATGCAGCAAACAAAATAATCAAGACACACACACACACACACACACGCGCAAATACACACACATACACGCACAAGCACACGCATAAAATAAAGGCAGGAAAAAATCAAAGCCATATGCTGCCCGACAGTCAGAAGCGCTCGGTCGCCTCGTCGTAGTTTGTAGTTTCTTCTTCGTTTATTTATTTACATTTAGACTTTCACAGAAACACACACACATATATGTATATACATATATATGTATATATATATATAGAAAGGTTTTGCACAATTTGGTTGTTCCTGGTTTAGTTTTTGTTGCTATTGGGGCTCCATATTGCTTTATTCATTGCTTTTTGTGCAGCGTTTGCAAAAAATTGCACAGCTCATAGATTTTATGTTAGCGCCGTAGCAGCCGAAGCTGCCACGCTGATTGACTGACTGATGTACACAAAGTGATATGCAATAGTATACTGAAATACTGTTCAACTGATGGATGGACGGATGGATGGATGCAGGGAACGAGCACACGCTCGAACTAACACACGGACTACGCGGCAATAAAATGTCCTTCATTGCTTGACTCGCGCGTCGGTTCGTTAGTTTTCAAACATAAAATCTCAAAAGTTTGCATTGTTGGTTTCGAAATGGGCCGAAGCCTTTCTTTTTTTTTTTTGGGGCTTTTGTTTTTACTGGATATGAGCAATTTTAGAGTTCCCTGCATGGGTGCGCCTCATAAAGCAGCCAACGGAATACATAAACATCTGCATATCTATCTATGTATCTTGCGTGGTCCTTGTGACAAAGACAAGCATTATAAATGGGAGCGCTGCTGGGAGAAACAAACGGAAGGCTGTCGCTTCAGTGTTATGTTTCAACCAAACTTTGAGCAACTGCTGCTCTTTAAGATAGTGATGAGATATGTACTTAACTTTAAGACGACTTCTTGAGGAGACGAGCAATCTACACCCCCGACAATTAGTCCTGTGATTGGCCAGCGAAGGAAGAGAAGCAAAGGTCTGCCGGAGCAGGTTCCCAAACGAAAGTTTTAAAACGTACCCGCAGTTTTGAGCCATAGGCCGCAAAAGAGAACTTTCTCTTTCTCAGTAGCTTGGTGGAGTTTGTTTGGTCAACGTTTAGTGAATCCAATACCATTGTTAACGAAAGTGCAGATATGAAGCCTCAGATTCAAGAGTACTCCAAGATCTTCGATTGTCTGGCAATCTTATATACTAAATTGTTCCTTTGTTGACACTCGCTTTTGGATTTCCTGTATTAATTAAGAAGAATAGCTCTAATGAGTTATAAATGTTCCCTCCCGAAAGCCGCGGTGTAATTCACTAGCAGGGTGAAGAGTAGACTCGAATAAATCCGAGTCTCCATGCAAATATGTAAGCGTGCATCAAAATTGCCAAACATATATCCAGAGGCTGTCGTCGCACTCAGCGGAGCGTCAAACAAACCTCAGACACGGGCATGTGAATAACGCGAAAACATTTCAAGTTTAACGAGCGCCATTTGTTTTCATTATTTGACATTTTTCAGGCGGCAACATGAAAAGGCAGACAGGTGGGCAGAAGCTAAGGCTCAGGCTCTGGCTCAGGCTCTGGCTCAGGCTCTTTGTCGGGATTCTGATGCCTGGCTAGAAGGCATCTAAAAGTTTGTCATGGTGTGCACAATTCAATGAGAATTAATCGGAGTCCTGCAAAATCCTGCGCACTTATGACAATCCACGGCCTCCAGGCTTTGGACCTGCTAGTTGATGGCGCTTATTAATTTCAATTTCAACTCCCGCCCTCAACAAATGCCGCGGTGTGCCGCACAAAGAGCTCAGCTCATGCACATCAGCGTACGACGACCGCCATTTGCGATAAATTCATTTGCTGCCCATGGCGGATAAAGAGCAGTGGATGGCGGCAGAAAGGAAGAAGGGCGACAGCTTTGTCGGTGCCAGTTGTCATGGCTTTTCCACTTGCAGTGCATTACTGGAAATGTTGCCAACTATTTGCCGCACTCTATGGCACCAGAGAGCTCATAACAAATGAAGTGCCCAACTTTTCCCACTGACCACCAATTGCAGCTCTCGCTGAATAATTCAGTGCTACTTTGCGTGTAGTTGTTGCTGCCACTGTTGCCGAAGTCCATCATGACGGCAGATGGATGGAGAAATAGGGCCCCAATTAAGTTCACAAATATGTTTGGCAGCGGAAAGCTAAACTCTAATCAAACTCGAATAAATATTCTCGACACGCGTCGAGCGGGCTCGCCAATGGACCCGTTCTCAGCTTCAGCCACAGCCTCAGCCTCAGCTTAGTTTAGTTCTCGGTCATTGGGCCACTGGGCCAGTGTTCCATCCCCCCCCTTCCTCCCCCCGTTAACTCACCGATAACTATGCGAATCACTGGGAATGTTATGGCGACGGAAGCAGCAGGGCTTAGCAAGAGGCGTTGGGCTCATGATCATGGAATCGTGAAGCGGCCGCAACGCATATAAACAAGCAGGAGAGACGAAGGAGCTCCGTCCATGCAGAGTCGAAGGGTGGTTGGCCCACAGGAAGGAAGTGGCTGGCCACAGACAGGCAAATGCCGACATCGGCATCGACATCGGCATCGGCATCGACATTGAAGGGAACGATGGTGATTATCTAGACGATGATGCTGATGAGGGTGCCTCGGAACCCCTCAAGTGAATTCCAGCCACAAGCACATACACATAGACGCTGCTTGCCAGCGGCAGTGTGGGAGTTTGATTTTTTGCTATAAAATACTGACTAAGGCTCATGGCATCGTGCCACCGTTCCGTCGTTTCGGAGCAAGTTTGGGGCTACATCACACAAGACTAGCCCAGACACACACACTCACACACACTCCCATACAGCCGATGGTGTCGAACATTTAATGTGCGTGTCCCCTCCGCCTGTCCGTGTCTGACTAATTGTGCGTGTGTAATCCGTCATTAGGCCAGTGGAACTGGAACTATCGACTCGCACGGCAGTCGGCCCAAGGGAATTGCTGACGTACTACGTACTATATACGAGTATATGTGAACTGGCACTCAGTTCGTTAACCTTGCGATTAAGATTTTTCGTCGGAGCTCCCTTCATATAGAACAACGGGGAACGAGACTCGGAAAGGCTTGTCCCCGTTCATTTGTGGGTAGAACGGCGTCCGTCAAGCCACAGATCATTGCCAACTAGACACCTAAATTGGTTGGCAATTTACTGGCCCTGAACTTTGACCCGACGTTAGCGGCACTCCCCGTGCAAGCAAATACACGGCACATGGCACGTATCTGACAAACATGGCGGGACATTAATAAGAGACACACATGCATCGCCAACAAATTTCCAACTCGTCTTCCTCCACAGAAAAGTTCTAAAAGAAATCTTGCAATGAATTGCATTTGTCATCGCCGAGAGACGAGGCTAGCCTGTGACGTTGCCGCCTAATAAATGACTCGGTAACTTTGGCACGTACCTCCATTTGAGGGGGTCCTTATGCTTTAAGCAAGCGACAAGTCGCAGAAAATCGTTCGACGCGCGTAAATCGATGAATTTTACATGTAAGGTCGCCTACGAATGATGACACCCTTTACTGAGCCATTTGGCAGCCCTTCCTTGTGGATCCCTCTTAGGACTTGCTTCACGTGCCCGCCAATAGGTGATGATAGCAAAAAGTCCCATCGGCGCCCCAACTATATAGGACCATGAATATTTACTCCATGCCGCTAATTCATTTATATATTCCTGTGTCCGTCATAATAGGTCCCCTACCCCAACGCTTTAGCCCGAGGCTCTTCATCCTCCCCCTGCTCTGGCATGCCTGCGTACTGGACTGTAATTTTATTGTTTCGGACATCGTCTGCTGTTTATGTGAATAAGACGTGTTCCTGCCACGTCCCCTTCCTCAGTACGTGGCGTTGGGAGCTTTCATCCACGAGCGCGACAGTTGACACCACTCAGTCTTAGTGTCTGCCTGCCTTGGGGGGTGTCTGCCTTGTGTCGGGAAAATGCCCAAATAATGTTGCTTAATGTCCTGCCTTGGTAAGCAAGTGATATGGTAATGGGGCGGCAGTTATTTCCAAGTGAAATACAAGTTGAAATGGGGCGGGCACTGGTGTTGGACCATTGGCGGTTCCAGTTGAATTAAAACGAGGTGCGGCTCAATCAGATGTGGAAGCTCTTACCATTGAAGCGACCACCTGAGCTGCAAAAGGTCCAAAAACAGGACTGTTTAATGGCAGCCAAGAAAATTGCACGGCTTCTTCCGCATTGCCATTGACGGGACAACTAACTCTGCTGGATTTCGAGAGCCCTTTTTCTGTGCTTCTTGGTATATAATTAGAATCACTCAAGGTCGCGGCCAGAAGGATAGCATCTATGCCTCTAGGACTTCTTCGTGCGTCCCTTAAGGGGATGCAAGCGAGTAGCTCGTTCAGAATTGGTTCAGCGACATCATTGGTAGAGACTAACAGCTGCAGCTTCTCTGGCTGACATCTCTGGCTAAAAACATTTTGCAATTCAAATTTTGCCCATGCCGTGGGCGGCAGAGGTCTCGTCGCAGCTGCCAGTTGAAAAGTACGTGGGTGTGGCATTCGTCCGAGTTTTTCTTTTGCCTGGCTAATCCGTCATCTGCATACGAAGGTCGTGTGTGAAAGCGAAAGCTACTCCTAGGGATGGCATCACTTTCGCCTCATTAATATTTAGCAGCCATTTAAATTAGCCTTAATTAATCGTGCCTTGACCCTACCGATGTGTTAATTGTCATAACCGGGACGATGACTTCTCGCGACAACAAGATATGCTGAACTTGGCTTCAACTGCTCTTTCGTGCTAATTTATCGGCATACAGTGCTCAGCAACATGCGGTTTTTTGATTGCTTTGTTGGCCCCCTATCCCTATATCTGCTCAGACCAGACATTTCGGCTTCTGTGCAACGGTAGCTTTTACTGTAAGTACTAATTTATGTAATCGTAAACTATAGGATCCAGAGAGAGGCGAAATCGATCAAGATTGATTTTTATATTTTCTTAATTTGTATACCCTGTACCCGTAGGGTATAAAGGGTATATAAGGTTTGTGCAAAGTATGTAGCAGGCAGGAGGAAGCATCTCCGACCCGCATAAAGTATATATATTCTGAATCAGCATGACGAGAGAAATCGATCTAGATATGTCCGTCCGTCCGTCCGTCTGTCTGGATGAACGCCTGGATTTCGGAAACGGCTGAGCGTACATAAAGCAAACTTGGCATGCAGACGCCCCTAGTCCCATTTTTTTTTTAAGTTCGTTCTCTCTTGTTTTAATTTCTATAATTATTCTAAACATATGTGCAGAATATTTCAAAGTCGGGCCACCTGGCTTTAGCTTCTCTACTTGTTTTATAATTTTAAATTCATTTAATTGATTGCTTTTTGTTTTATTTATTTAACAATGTTCAGTGCCTTGGGCTTATATAAATAAACACCCTTTAAGCGAGTTTTTTTATTTTTTTTTAAATCTATAATTATTCTACGCATATGTACAGAGTATTTCAAAGTCGGGACACCCGACTTTAGCTTCTCCACTTGTTTTGATTGTTTGATTGCGATTTACGAAGCCTTTAAATATTAATAATAGTTCTGGCTACGAACAGATCTTCATTGCTTTCGTCTCCAACTACTCAATGGTAGCAGTGAAAACTTTTGAGATTAATTTGTTTGCGCGCACTTTGGCAAACGGCTGACTGCGCTGAATGGCTCCTCTTTTCGTTTCATCAAATATTAATTGTTTTGTAATTTCCGATTTATTTTCATTAAGGCATAAAGTGTTTCAGGCCCTCCCCTCACATCAGTGAAAGGACGGCCATACTCGAATTATATTCCACAACAGATACTTTTTGATTTTGCCTCTTTTTATACCCTGTACCCAAAGGGTGCAAGGGTATATTAGTTTTGTGCGAGTGCACATGGAACACACAGAAGGAGGCTTGGTAGACCCCACGAAGTATATATATTCTTGATCAGCATGACAAGCCGAGTCGATATAGCCATGTCCGTCTGTCCGTCTGTCTGTCCGCCTGTCCGTCTGTCTGTATGAACGCAAGGATCTCCGAAAGTATAAGAGCTAGAATAACCAAACTTGGTATACAGATTCTTCTGAGCCCGAGAAAGGACGAGTTTGTTCATTTTTTCTGATACACCCCCCCACTCCCCCCTATTACCGATTTTCTATAACTCCCGTAATTCTTGGAGTTTTAACATTTGGTAGTCACATTAGGTTAGTGATTATATATCCGTAAACCAAGTTTCATTATGATAGAATGAATATCGGAAAGAAAGTTATAGCCATATAACCAGGCCCGATGCACACATACATACATATGCACGTGTACACAAACACGCATAGACCCGATTCTGATGTAAATGTAAATGTATGTATGCATGTATGGAATATATATTTATATTTAATTTAGTTAATTAATTAATTTCTTTTTTGTGGGGTGGTAAAGGGTATTCAAGAGTTGAGCCTGCTCGACTTTAGCATTCCTTTCTTGTTTATGCTTCGTTTTTTAATGGGTCCTATAATTGATTTATTTTGTATTGGTTAAAGTTTTTGTATAGAAGCGAGCGTCTTTTGTTTTTCACTATTACCAAAAAATGTGCTGGATGTTGGACCGTCGTTTAATTAGCACGCCCAAACTTTATCCAGCAATTCACAATAAACTGCTGACAAACTTTGGGAAACAATACGTTCGTTTTACCAACAACAACTACATATAGAAACAAACCCCCTACCCCCTCCCCCTCAACCCACCCCCACACACACACACACACACAGCAGTCATTTACGGATTCTGCAAACTTCCTGCAACACGAAGCAGACAAATTTCATTTAAAATTGTGCGGCAATTGGATCAAAATAGTTTCTGGTCCATTTAGAAATTGTGTCAAGTTTGTGAGGATGCTGCAGTTAACAGTTTTCGCCGATTGCAGTTGCAAAAAAGTGTATGTGCTAGCTTGTGTGTGGATGGGTGGATGGGTGGATGGGGGAAGGGGGTGTGTGGCCCGCCAACCGCAACAAAGTCAAAGTCAACAAGAGCAAATGAAATTCCAATGCGAAAATATTTGCAAGATTGAGTTGCGCCTAAAGCCCAGTCAAAAGCTGTGGCCACAGCGCCAACAACAACAACAACAAGAACAACAGCAAGAGCGACAGCGACAGCAATAACAAAAAAAACAACAAAGAATAACCAGACGACAAACAAGAAACAACTTTCAGTGCAAAACAATTTGGTAAGTGGGGAGTGTGAGGCAAACGCACCCACTGGTGACTCATTTCCCCAACCCCGACAACCACCCCCCCGTCCCCACCATTCAACATACACCATCCATCATCCTGTAGTTGTAGTTGTAGTTGTAGCTTTGGCTGCAGCTGCAGCTGGCTTAAAGTCCTATTTTGTGCAGGCCCAGTCGAAAAATGCAATTTGACAAAAGCGGCAATGTTAGCTCTCCAGCCAGTTGCTGGCCAGTTGAAGTTTTGGCCAAGTGGCCGCCCAATGGCTGATGATGGCAACGTGACTGTGCATCGATTGGCGCGCACAGATAACAAAAAACCAAAAACAAGGACATAACGGGCAACACAGACCCTCAATGGGCAGAAGCGCTCTGCATTCCTCGCTCGGCCCGCTGCACTTGAACGCAGTGAGCCCTGAGGCAGAGAGCTCGTCCTAGTCCTCGTCCCCGTCCTCGCCAGTTAGCTCGTCCTTGGCACTCATTCCTGGGTGACTCGACGCCAGCATGGTCAGCTTTAAAGCGCGTCAGCGCATAAACCACAAAACGCATACGCAATGCCAAACGGCTGGTTGGGAGTACAGCAAGGACAGTGGGGGGTGGGGGAAGGAAGGAGGGGGAGCAGCAAGAAGCGGCGTGCATTGCAAGGCGAGAAAAGAAAACTCTTTGGGCACGTAAATGTTTTTCACAGCCAGTTTGTATTTAAATGAGAAACTACACACACAAACACACACATGAGCAGATGGCCAGCAGGGTGTTTCCACAGTCAAGCTTTCATTTAACAGAAGAACAAGAAAGCGTTAAATAATAAACCATTATTTTGATTTCATCTGTCTATCAACTTGTCCTTGGCACTTGGTCCTCGTTCAAATGTTGTTCTTGTTTTTCTAGGCCTGTTCGTCTGCCAGAATTTTGAATATAGACTCTGCCTGTCCATGATCCTCTTGAAGTGTTATCTGACTGAAGAATATACTTCAATTCCATGCTGATAATTAAAAGACAACTTGCAGTCGCACTTAATGCAAAATTTAAAAGGAACACGTGCACATTAATGTAAATAAATTATAGCACATACATACATATATTTAACTGCTCATATTTTTAAGGTACATTTCATTTTGACGAAATCCAAATAAACGTATTTACTTGTATATATTCGAAAATAATAATTCAAAGTAAAACATTATGAGTTTGATTTCTGGACGACAACTTTGACTTGTCCATTGGAGATCCAATGCAGCATATATACTCGCATTATTTATTCATTATAGCGAATACCTAGTATAGGCGAATCGTGCACTTCAATTCGTTGTGCGCCCCGAAATCGATTTGAAAGCAACTGCCGGCTCATGAATGCTCATCTCCTTCTTTAGCTGCCTTGACGACCGTAACCGTAACTTCGTGAGCTTCCCATAACACACACACACCATGGAGGCAGCAGGAGGAGCAGTTTTTGTTTTTGTTGTTGTTGGTGTTGGTGTTGGTGTTGTGCTTCCATTCATGCCCTTTCGTGTCCACGCCCCTAGTCGGCTGGCCAAAAATAGCCGGCAGTGCCACTTGATTTCGCAATTGTATTGTTAGGATAATTGAATGAGTCGCTTTGGAGTTGGGCGTACACATGTACCAGAATGTTGCTTACATAAGCATGTATGTATGTATGTTATGAGTGTGTGTGTGTGTGTGTGTGTGTACCACACACCTCGGAAGTATGTAAATTGTGAAAAGGCATTGGGAGGGCAGCACAGAAATGAAAATAAAAGAAAATTCTAGTAAAATAAGCAAAAACCACAAATGGTATTTCTGGCCATGACCAACGGCAAATAATTTGTTGGTATTACTTGTAGAGACCTTTTAAAGAAAAAACCCTAACTCGCTTTTAATCAGTCTGCACTCAACATGAAGAATTTGCTGCTCCCACTGTTTGTTTTCTTCTGGCAATTTATGAACGTACAATTGTGATGGCGGCTTACCCGCCAGCTGCTTAGTTTTGACTAAAAGGAATTTAAGGTTTAAGGATACCTTCCAAGCCCCTGCTGCCGCTTACTACGAGTATATAAGGAATATATGTATACAAGTATACGTTTGTGTTTCTCGTTTTAAAAGCAAAAGTTCAAATTTGTGATATTCTCCAAAACATTCAGTGGCCCGATCTAAACATTGATGAGAATCCGAAACGACTTGTTGGCACAGAATTCATTAAGCAGTGTGCTCGTCATAATGGAATCAAACAATTGCTAGCTACCAAATACCGAATACTTACATATGTATATTATTAAGTGCTAATGCTTCATTAAATATTCTTAGGCGTGAGCTCAAAATAACAAATGTCCATACCAGAATATATATATTACTTGTATATGCATACTTATATGTTTTTCCGTGCCTCCAGAGATGACAAATAAAATATTTATTGACTACCTGCTTACTTACCATTCTTTTGGCTCTTTAGATCAGCTGTGTATTTTGTAATTCATACATAACACACGGGTACATTTGTTTTGAAAATAATTTAATTTAATTTGAAAATAACTAACGATACAATCAATTTTTATTTCATGTTTTGTGGAACTGTGCTTACTTTTTGCAGGAAGGCTACAGAACGAGACAAATATGAGAAAGAATGCCTGGAGTTAACACAAAAGTAAAATTAGTTTGTGGAACTAATTGCATTTAATTTCATTTAATTTGATGCCAATGGCCATCGGCAAGCGAACGCATCGAGCCGAGCTGCTAATTAAATCATGTATTAGTTAGATGGAACAAATGTTATTTGATAGACCTCTCTCTATTGGGTTTCCCTTTTATTTATTTTCTATGGAGCCACCAAATACGAGCTATTATATCCCATTCTAACTTGTACGAGTTTTGCTTTGTTCGGATTAACCTTTTATTTGTTGCGTTTCTTATCGCAATGCTAACAAATATTTAATCAGATTTCAAAACCATTTCTGGCTAATTTCATGCTTTCTTTGCCAAAGGACGTCTCCTTCACTTATAATACCCGAATGTGTTTGCTTGTGTGTGTGGCTGTGTGCGTGTGTGTGTGTGTGTGTGTGTGTGTGTGTGTGTGTGTGTGTGTGTGTGTGTGTGTGTGTGTGTGTGTGTGCACATTATGTTAAGTGTCTTTTCGACAGTTTGGTGTTTAATTTCATGATACCTGGCCGGACCGCATGTGTACGTTTTTGTGGCCAGTAACAAAAATCACAAGTTAAATGGCCAGCACGCACTTTTGCCCCAAATGCAAACGCGCCATCCTTCGGACACACACATCGGACAACAACTTTATTTGTTTTCTCTTGGCAGTTTTTGTAAGCGTTTAGTTTATGTGGCCACATGGCTTACCCCCCTGCCCCTACTCCAGCCACAGCCCCGGTCCCAGACCCTACTGCCACTGCTTCTACAACTTCAAATGTTTTACAGCATTTTTATGAGTTTGGGGCTATAGATATTTCACGTACCATAAAGAAGAAAGGCTGCTGACGGACAAACGGAAGGAAGGAAGGAAGCATGCGGGTGGTGATGGTGGTGGTGGGCTTGGGTGGCTGTTTGGTTGGCAGACAGCAGCATTAGGCACAGCGAGCTCTGTGAAGAATGAGATCTCGTAATGTCCAAATGCGACGGCTTTGCCACTTTAGGCATTTGTCACAGCCGACTGAATCCATTTTCATTGTGCGAAAATTTATCACAGGCCGTCCGAACGTAAAAACTTGAAGTTTTCCTCTGCTTAAAGCAACAGTTTCAACTACACACAACTTTAATTTTAAATCGCGTGTGACGTTTCACTTACAATTTATTTATTTCACCATTTCTGCAACCGAAAACTATAATACTTTTAATTCAAGTAGTAAACGGTTGAAATTTTGCACAGTTCTCTCTATTCTTTAAAGTTATCCTTTATAGTTATCTCCGGAGAAATCTCTGACCACTTGCTGCTGTGATTTGGAGCGTTGCTTGCTAAATGGCAAATAAAATTCCCCCAACGTGTTGGAGGCATTAATATATGTAATTGTAAGGTTTTTTCTTAGGCCTTCTTTTCTTTATAACGTAATATTATTACGTATCATCATTTTAATCTATAATATTATAATATAACGTAAATAAAAGTTTTTAAATTATTTAATAAAATACAAAGCTATTCGTATATCATGAAACTGATTACACATCAAGACTCAAGGGAAATAGGACATATTTGAACAAATATTCTTAGCAAACATATAGATAGCATACAAATATATTATTACCCTATACCTGAAGTGTAGGTCTGTAAGAGAGAGAGAGAGAGAGAGAGAGAGAGAGAGAGAGAGAGAGAGAGAGAGAGAGAGAGAGAGAGAGAGAGAGAGAGAGAGAAGCATCTCCGATCCAATAAATTGCCATTCACCATTCAACGGAAATTAATGTGCAAGCGACTCACATTATTCCGTTGTTTTCCATAAGTTGAATTGAATTTTATTGAATTTTAATGAAATTAACGGCATTTCGCATATGCACATCCTTGAATACTGTATATGTATGTATATACTACCTTTCTCTTGTCATATGTGGTGGCCTTGGGGTTGGTGGGAGGAACAAATTGAGGACACGGAATATTATTTTTGTGTCCAAAATGACAAAGCTGCCCAACACTTGCTTCTGCAGTGGCATTGGGGAATATTTAAAGTAGGTCGAACTAATTCCTAAATCTGCCAGCTGAGGCAGGAAGGGGCTGGGAAATGTGGACAAACTACTCGCAAAGGGGTTTTGCATTGCAAATTCTTGTTCGCGCCTGCAGATCCTTTCTTTTCCCTCATTGTTGTTGCGCTTGTTGTAGTTACTGTTTCACGGCTCCTGGAACCGCTTGTGGCTCAGCTGCCAGTTGCCGGAATTGACGGCGTCTTCGCTTATAATTCAAGGATTTCAGCGTTTGCGAGTCATCTTGGCTGACGAGTTGAGGGCTGATTAATTCTGATGCAGTGCTGATTTCAGTTATGGAATCCATTCCCAACATACTCTTAGTTATGTAAGGTAATGAGCCAAACTTGCAGGCATTTAACTACTGATGGGGCATTATAGAACACGGTTTCACATGAGAGCAGACACACATCTAATGTGTATGTGTTTGTACACTCAACATAATAATATTTGGCCTGATTCGTATCTTTATGAGTGTGTGAGTGTGTGTTGTTTGCTCGCTTTAGCTCAGCTGCCAATAAACTACAGTCGAGCCCACCTATCATCCATATTTAATAATTCTTACCAAATTAGAAAGGCAAAAAACTGTCTCATATTTGGTCAGAATTTTAGCCCGCGGTGAAGAAGAAGAAGAGACAGAATTTTATTTACAAGCTATGTTTTGTTAATTCACAGTTGCTGATGAACTTTTTATTTATTCATTTATCTCATCGACAAACAAAGCGGCGGATTAAAAAAACCCAAACTAAATTAAATAAGGGAATAGAAATTAAGAAAATATCTAATAATGAATACGGCTCGGTGGGGGAATTTTATTGGCGAAACGGCCAGCTATGCCCCAATACATACTAGAGGATAGCCAGAGACGTAATTAGACCTAACAAAAAAGAAATGAAGACGAAGAAATAGCAATAAAAATAAATAAGAAGTAAGATTACATGGAAATAAAAAATTTAAATTACAAACTTAAATAATAAGAGATAAGATTAGGGATTTAAGAGAGTCGCCTGCGCGACTTGGAATAGAGGAATAGACAACGAACTTCAGGAACAAAAGTTGATAAGCAATGGCAGAGGAGAGAAAAGTATCAGTCAAGCAAACTGATTTTTCCATCAGATCATTTTCCTCTACCTTTTTCTATCACATTATTATTCTTAAAAAGCGTTTTTGCAATTATTCATAAATACCTTCGAAGGCATGCTCAGAAAAGTGGACAATACTTCTAAACCAATTCGGAAAATTGTCGATAGTGCGGCAATCAAAAATCAATGGCAACGAGTTATATGTTAATTAAAAAAATAACAAACTTGCTGAGAAGCAACTGAGACAAATGCAAAGTCATCAGACAATTATTCATTTACAAACATCTTGGATTATTTTTACACAGCGGCCCTTTTTATGCAATACAAAATTTAGATAGATATATCAACTAATGGTGAAAGACAATCTGCAAAAAGAGGCAAGTGTGGTTGATTTCAGATCAGTTGATTATATGGGGGCCTCACAGCACGGAAAATTAATTGCCTGCAATGAGGAGCAATGTGCAAGTATGTATGTACACATCCAGGTAGTTGTCCGCATTGATTTAGTGCTCTGTTTGAAATTTGGGCACTGATTTGCTTTCGCATTTCACAAAATCTCACGGCGCTTCCACACACACATACACATACACATATGCATAGGCACGGGCACATTTATAGAAAGGGGGTAGCCTTGGCGGAATGGGGCGAAAAGCGCCCATGCCGGGTTTCATTTGCAATGGAAACTCACTTACAATTAGATAAGCGACATCTGCTGACACGAAACCGAAGAGAAGAATACCAGTAGCTCGCTGCCGAAATGCGTGTCGCACTTATACGCTCGACCAATTCCTCGGGCCCCCACGCCCCCAACCTCAACTGTCCAATGTGAAGGGAAATACACTCGTTTAATTGGCTTCAACACCTCAAGAGCCCCATCAGCGGCAGTTGTGGCAGGCGGGAAGGTGGCAGCGAGAAGTCTGTTTTTTTTTTATTAATAAAAACGCACAAACAACGAAAACAGGAGTATATCGAGTACACTCGAAAAAATTCACATATATATGCTAATATGCAACGGAGGCATATTTTAATGTCAAATTGGGAATATTGTCGGAGCGGCCCCCGGACAAACAGACGGATAAACAAACATGCCTTCAAAGGAATGCACTCCATTTTATCGGTTCTACTAATATTCTCAAAAAATAAGCGGCTTTAACCCATAAAACACAGGATACAGGAATTGCCCTCATGCCCAATAAGGGTAAGTAGAAATGAGCGTTTCGAGATGGTTTTTATTTATTGAAACGCCTGCAATAAAGATAGTGAAAAATTGTGCAAAAAGGACGAGTCGTGGTGTCTTTACTTGAAGGGACTCATTAGCAATAATCTTCCAGATATTTATAATTTAAGAACCTATTGTGGTTTGTTCTTGTTTTGCAAGAAACTGAAACGAAATACTCTTGACAAGACTTTTTGATTTTGTATTATAAATATTATTATTATTTTTTTTTTTTGTGTGCAAAGAGCAAACGCAAAAGTGATATAAAATATACACCGGCAGACAACGTGCCGTGTCGGCTGCCCTCTTTCGCTTCGTCCCCGTGCCCGATATTCAGTTCTCAGTAAGGCAGCCAGACAGACAGACAGAGAGACAGACAGCCCGAGTCGCTTGGGCATGTCTCATGTTTGGGGTCTGAGGTGTCTGGGGCGCAATTATGGCGAAATTACAAACTTGTTATCTCATTTATGGCGTCAGCTGTGCATATTTTTGATTTCCTGCCATGATTTTGGATCACGCCCTCCGTCCTCCCCGACCCGCACAGACCCATACACACAAAATCAGTGACTTTCACATGCCACCATTTTTTTAATTAAAATTTCAGTTACGAAAATTGTTGAGTGGAAACAATTATGCGCGTGCTGCTCCAATATCAATTGCTCAGGCGCACAGTTCAGCACCCCAGTCAATGCCTTTCCCAAAGCCTCGCCGCACCGCACCACCCCTCACCTCACCTCACCTCACCTCTCCCTCCTAACCCATGAGTTTGTTGTGCAACACGTGCCGAATATTGCTTGCCATGTTGCGTATTTGTTCGCATGAGTGTGTGTGTGTGTCACATATTAAGCATGCGCCCCGTTGCTAGATGCTGTTTATTTAGTGGTACACTTTTCTATGCTGTTTTTGATTGCGTTGCATGGATGGCATTGATGATAGCTAGAGATGGGCCCGAGAGCTGATTGGGAGCATGAGAGGGATAGAAAACCAGAAAAAATCACGAGGGGGCAACTGGAGCTGCTCTCTTCATTTTAATCCGAGCCGAATCTGTTCGATATTTCGAACAAACTACTGCAAACTAGGTTTCAAACCATGCCTAAAATGTACTATTTCGATCGTTCTATCTTCAAATATTTGCCTATCGTGTAAAGAGCTTTATAAATCGGTCTTTTGAGACTCAATAAAAAGTACAATAAAGATTGTTAAGGCCGATCAGCCGATTAATACAAGTAGTTCAGTAATTAAATAAGGCATATTGAAATTTCTTTTTTGTCCGCTTTCTGCACAATATAAAAACATATGTACATTCAACACTTGGATTAAACGTGTGACACTAATATTCCAGCATAGAACCATTACTTGAAAATAACCGAATTATCTGCACATCTGTACATTTTATTTTATAATTCCATTTTCTTATACATTTGTTGGAGGAGAAGGTAAAACACTCTATTTGCATTATTTTCAATTCTCCATACCATTTGTCCGCATGTTAAAGCTTAGCATAAGTCAGTTGTCCAAGTGAAGTCACAGGATAAAGACTCAAACGCATTAATATTATGCCAAGTGTGTGTGGAATTATCCTCGGACCGACAAAGCGGCAAAAAACATTCATTTCACTCAATACTGTTCTATTGTTTGAATTTATTTGTATTATTTCGTGTATTCACTTGACATCTTATTAATCCGTTCGCTTTAATTATTCAAGTGCATTTCATTTATTCGTTTATTTATTCCATTAACTCACATCCCTTAATTTATTTATTTATAGATTTCATTTATTCATTTCATTATAAGTATTTTTTAATAATTATTGGCATGTTTCCTTTAAACATTACAGCAAATAGTTCAGTTTTTGTTTTTTACATGAGCAACCAGTTCTGGGAATCTGTTGAAAGATAAAAGAAGCATTGTAGATTGAGCGTTTGTCCGAATGTCTGCTCTGCTCTTCCTCTTCCTGCCACTCTCGCCCAGCTTCTTTGATTGAATGTTCGATGGTGTTAGTACTAGTACAACTTTTTTGCCGCTTTCGCTTGTTGTTAAATTTTGATTTTGATTTGGTCGCTTTTCCATGCTACATTTTGGTTTAAATGGCTATCTATTTGCATTCTGTTGTGCAGTTTTTGTGAGCACCATCAGCTTCTTCATCATCACCAGAAACCGCATCATCTGCCATCCCCGCCACTCCGAATGTCTCCGCAGTTGGCCAGAAAGCACTGCGTCACTGCAATTTCTCTTGTCGCGGTCTCGCCTCGTTTTTTCCCTTTGTGCATTTGTGCGAGCTGGAGAGCGGCAAAGAATAAATTCAATTTCCTGTTGGCAAACATAACCCACTCCCATGAGTAAGCACACATGTGCCATGCATGCATATACATATGTATACAATACAAGTATATATTTATATTTATATGTGTGTGCTGGTGTGTGTGTTTGTGCCTGTTTGTAAATGTGTTTATGTCTGTTTATTTGTTGACTCAAATTGAATTCTTTGTTGGGAGCTTCGTGCTGCCATATATGTATTTATTTGTGTATTGCACTTTTGCTGCAACCGGAAGCTGCTCCGCGTCTCTTTGACATCGAGACTCGCACTCTGCCTTCATTTTGTCTAAAAGCAGCTCGGCGAAAACCATGAACTATCTTACAAGGATACATTTTATTCGAAAATAATAGAGTACATGAGCGGTAAAACAAAGTAGTTTGTCTCTTCCGTAAGACGAATACTCTTCCCTGGTATTCTGGCATATAAGTAATACACTCTTAAGGTGCTTTTTTATTGTTAACTTAACTGTTCAGTTTAATTTGTATTACCTGCATATTGTATTGAAATGTAAAATTTGAAGAATAGTTGTTTATTGATTTGCAGGGTATGTCCAAGTCGCCTGAGTTCGATTGTAGCCTTTCTTGAGAACTACAGGCGAATGAAATATTTTGTGTTAATCGAACAACAACAAATTAAGGGGAGGCCGAAAAAATTCGAGATAAACCTATTGTCACATACTTCGCATGAATATCTGATTCCACTGTACTGCTTGTAGTTGAAAGTCTAAGTTATTGTTAAAGCCACACAATCGAAATCAAAATACCCGTTCCAGATGAGAAAGCATACAAGTGGGTCCATAAAACGCGCGAAATTGTCAATTGCAGCTTAAAGACTTGACGCTTTAGAATGGCGCGTTGATTTCTGTAAAAAAAACACGCCGATTTATTCAAAAAGTCACGAAGCGCTCAAGTGGAAACGGACAATAAAGCAATAAGAAAACTGAGGACGTAGTCAACAAATGCGAATCGAATGGCGGAGTACAACGAACGATGGACGATAGTCGCTGGTCTCTGGTCTCTGGTCGCTGGTCATTGGTCCTTAGTCGTTGCTCGTTAATTGTTGGTCGATGAACGCCCAGTGGGCAGTGCAGCTCGGTCACATTTTGCTTACATTTTGCGAATTTGTTGCGCATTTTTGGTCAACAAACAGCCACCACAGCAGCAACACTAACGGGCCAAGTTAATCTATTCAATGGCATGGACTATTCTAGGAGAACCGTCCGCTCTGAGTGGACGCATGTTGCTGAACCTAGAGCGCCAAGGAAACATCGCCGAAGGCAGTTCACTGACTTGTTATCCAAAATACGTGGGACTTTGCGGTCGTGTGTAGTCGTCGCGACAACAGTGACAGTTAACAGCTCGCTCGGGTCAAAGTTCTAGTTATTAAGGCCGATTTAAAGTCGCCGAATGGCCCTTGAATATTTATAAAACGACTCTAATGTCACCTGCTGTCGGGCCGAAGCTCCTTAGAGATAACGACGCGTCCACACACGCCCCGCAAATGCAGATGAAGGATTCGTTTTTAAAAGCAAAAAGTCCGACAAGTGAAACTCTTACGCACTTTCAGCTAACAGCTGAATCTCCATAGACATTTGACTCCTGTTTTATTATCAACTGTGGCCCATCGCTTGCTTGCTCCATCGACCTCGGTCGTAATTTGAATTGCAAAAATGTTTCAGCTGTCAGACAACGATGCTGCAGTTTTAAGCAGCCACCGCCATCTCTCACCTACTCGTAGTGTTTAACCTATAGCCATTATCTTCAAGCACTCCAACCACTCCAAGCACTCCAAGCACTCCAAGCACTCCAAGCATTGCAAAAGGTCGTGCGTTATTTGTTAAAACTCGTAAAAAACAAAGGAAAACAACTCAACAGACTGAATCGTCATCAATCACGCCACTACTGGTCCCAAAATCCAAAACTCTAGGCTCCGTTGATGCCAATTATAAGTTTGCGGCCAGCTAAAGAGCTGGAGATGGCAGCCATAAAAAGGCCAATTCGACAATTGGTGTCAATTGCTTAACCAATGGCCACTGAAAGCAGCCGCGGAAGCAGCTGCAAAGTTTCTGGTCCGTCAATCTGACAGTTGGTCAACTGTTGGACTCTTTGTCTACGGCCTAGTCCCACAAATATGGCGATAAGTGATCTGGAGGGGTGCGAGGGATCTCAGATGGTAGCACGTGCGCATTGCTGCAATTCAATTGGGACCGCCAGTGTTGAAATTCCCGTTCCCGACCCATGCTAAACTATTCCATTACATTTTATTTCAGTTATTCTATTTAATATTTCAAACTGTCATATGAAAACAGCGGACCGCCTGTCCTGGCCCAAACCACTTACCATGCTATAGCTACACAATTGTCCTATAGTAGGACATTAGGCAACATTATTTAGTCATTTTCTCGACTCAATCCCCCAAGGCAGGCGGGCAGGCAGGCAGGCAGGCACAACGTCTGGGTGGTGTCAACTGTCGCGCTTGTGGGTGAAAGCTAGGCACGTGGGGTAGTTAGGAGGGGGACGTGGTAGGGACACGTCTTATTCACATAAACAGCAGACGATGTCCGGAACAATAAAATTTCAGTCCAGTACGCACGCACGCCAGTGTAGAGAGACAGGGGGAGAGAGAGAGAGAATGAAGAGCTTCCGGCCAAAGCGTCGGGGTAGGAGATTTCTCCTGGCGGTCACAGGGAGATAAATGAATGAGCGGCATGTGGTAAATATTCATAACTCCACAGTTGGGGGCGGCGATATAATATTTTTAAATAATTTTTTCTGTCAACATATTTTGTCAGTGGAAATTGCAGCCAAGGCTGATAGCAGGAGGAGCCTCTGAATGCTAGAGGCCTGGCAAATAGCTTAGTAGTAGATATTATCAGCGTCGGGCTTTGATCTATTTCGGAGTTTCTGTGAATTCACTGTCATTTGTTGGCGAAAGTGACCGCAAATTGAAGTCAAGTGGGGGTGCGTGCTGGCGTTGCGATTTAATTTATCTGACGAAAAATCACAGTTAAGTTGATGATTATGCGTACTGCCTTTTCCTAGATAAAGAAGAGTTGATGCTACATGTGTGTTTATTATTAATGCCTCGCCATGTTTGACAAACCGTCTTCGTGTGTCTTGTGTTTGTTTGTCACACGATTCGCTGGTATCGGGTCAAAGTTCAGAGCAAGTCAATTGCCTACCAATTAAGATGTCTGCTTTGCAATGGTCTGTGGCTTGACGGACACTTTTCTTCCCACAAATCAATGGGGAGAAGGACAAGCCTTTTCGAGTCTCGTTCCCCGTTGTTCTTCATGAAGGGAGCTCGCAGGTCGCGTGCTAGTTGACGATACGTCACTGGGGTCAAATGGTAGCAAGTCCCATGCGCAGATCGGGTGCGAGTCGATAGTTCCAGTTCCACTGGCCTAATGACGGATTACACACGCACAATTAGTCGGACACGGACGGACGGAAGGGACACGCAAATTTAATGTTCGACACCATCGGCTGTATGGGAGTGTGTGTGAGTGTGTGTGTCTGGGCTAGTCTTGTGTGATGTAGCCCCAAACTTGCTCCGGAACGACGGAACGGTGGCACGATGCCATGAGCCTTAGTCAGTATTTTATAGCAAAAAATCAAACTCCCACACTGCCGCTCGCAAGCAGCGTCTATGTGTATGTGCTTGTGGCTGGAATTCACTTGAGGGGTTCCGAGGCACCCTCATCAGCATCATCGTCTAGATAATCACCATCGTTCCCTTCAATGTCGATGCCGATGCCGATGCCGATGTCGGCATTTGCCTGTCTGTGGAAAGCCACTTCCTTCCTGTGGGCCAACCACCCTTCGACTCTGCATGGACGGAGCTCCTTCGTCTCTCCTGCTTGTTTATATGCGTTGCGGCCGCTTCACGATTCCATGATCATGAGCCCAACGCCTCTTGCTAAGCCCTGCTGCTTCCGTCGCCATAACATTCCCAGTGATTCGCATAGTTATCGGTGAGTTAACGGGGGGAGGAAGGGGGGGGATGGAACACTGGCCCAGTGGCCCAATGACCGAGAACTAAACTAAGCTGAGGCTGAGGCTGTGGCTGAAGCTGAGAACGGGTCCATTGGCGAGCCCGCTCGACGCGTGTCGAGAATATTTATTCGAGTTTGATTAAAGTTTAGCTTTCCGCTGCCAAACATATTTGTGAACTTAATTGGGGCCCTATTTCTCCATCCATCTGCCGTCATGATGGACTTCGGCAACAGTGGCAGCAACAACTACACGCAAAGTAGCACTGAATTATTCAGCGAGAGCTGCAATTGGTGGTCAGTGGGAAAAGTTGGGCACTTCATTTGTTATGAGCCCTCTGGTCTGCGGAAAATGGTTGGCAACATTTCCCGTAATGCACTGCAAGTGGAAACGCCATGACAACTGGTTCCGACAAAGCTCTCCCCCTCCCTCTCCCGCTCCCTGCCTTCGCCCACCATCCACTTCTCTATCTGCCCTGGGCAGCAAATGAATTTATCGCAAATGGCGGTCGTCGCACGCTCATGTGCATGAGCCGAGCTCGTTGTGCGGCATTTGATGAAGGCCACAGTTGAAATTGAAATTAATAAGTGGTATAAGCAAGCTAGCCCGAGGCCGGAGTGTAGTGCAGGACGTAGCTTAATTATGATTGAAGTTTGCTTACAGACAGAAACTACTGCCATTCTCAGCCGAGAGAAATCATAAGTACATGCAAGCGCATAGGTTTTGGACAAACGAATATATTAAGTGTGTGTATATGTATTAATTATAGCCGTGCTCCAAGCAAACGAGCATCGATAGATGCAGCATCTTTTAATCAAAGCGTTAGTGGCTCTTGGTGAGTGCCACTGTTTTTCGTCTTATTCGGTTCATTTGAGTGCCTACAAACTAGAGGAACTTGTGCTCGAAAGTGTTTGCTGAATATCCTTTGAACTTTTCAAATTCCATTACTCGAAATCAGGTTAATCTACTTAATTAATTATTGGCGTGGCAGTGAAGTTCTGGGGACGGGTGCAACTGATTGTCAGATTATAGTTCCATTCCTTGTTGATAGTCCTAAATTCGCTCCACCTTCAGAACCTTCAGAACCTTTATCACCATGGGGCCTATACATCTAAGCCTACTCCACCTGATGGTGCGGGATGGAGTGCTTTTGGAGGATGTGATTCTTGAGACTCTGCGGCGTCTTGTAGGCCCTGCCGCATTGGCATTTGTTTTCCTTGTGCCCCTTGCCGTCCTTCATGTGGCCGTACTTTGCGTGATACTTGATGCCATTGATGTTCTTGTAGCGCTTATTGCAACCAGGCACGGGGCAGGCATAAGGTTTCGTGCCGCTGTCACTGTCATTGCCTGAACGAATGCTGCCAAAGCGAATGATGAAGTCGGTGCTGTATTCTCTGAAGAAATGTCCACCATCCGCCTCGTCAATGTCGCTATCTGTGGGCGTTTCGCTGCAATCTGAATTCTACTTGCACTCGAGGTTCACATTACCTGCAATCGAATGGACCGCGCTGTTGTCCAGAAAACGAGCTGTATCCCCATCCCTGATGGTGTAGGGCAGCACATAACTCAGTGGCAGACAATTTGGCTTGTTCTGCTCCATTTGTTTCACAACTTCGGCTCCTAAGTCTATATGTGCCTCCTCGATGTGAGATATTAGCTCGCCTATGCTGGGGAATATAGTGCCGCAGCCATCAAATTTGCAAATGTTGGTCAGAAATAAGGCCATATTTAATTTGTTTTGACGTTTCACCAAACGGCTGTGCGTCATCAATTTAATATGAAATATATTCAAATGCATATGCTTGATATCAATCATTTATTGTTTGCCAGACTAATACTATTTAATATTTCATTCTTTGTTTCGAAAATGATGCGAAAGCTACAGAAGATTACATATTCATATTAAATAAAGAAAACCCCCTCATTTAAATATGGTATATGCAATTTTATTAATTTATCATTTGCTGGCAGCCATTACAAGCATATTTGAATTGCGAATAATAACTATACATATTATTTTTTCTTTGACTGTGGCAACTCTGTACTTTCAATCGAAAATATAAAGGACTGACATATGTATGTACAAGTGTATTCAAGCAATTGGTTTCGGTTTATTAAAGATTTGCCTGAAAAGCTGTTCACGGGTGCTTCATAAAAATTCACTTTAACGAGAAAGCTATTCTAGAGAATATAATATAACACTTTCGGCATTTTCCTTTCCTTATTAATTTGATATTTTAAAATTAATGTCCCTTAGGCGTTGCAGGAATACAACAACTTATATTTTCTCAAATATTTAATCTCCATCAAATAGAATATCAAATATGGGCACACAAAACGCTACTCAATCGTGGAACACTTCTGCGATGGCACTTTTATGCACATCATTGCCAGCTAAGAAGAATTTTTTATAACGTATGTACGTTTTGGTCTGGCAATACTGGAAGTAAATTTGAATCGCTCTCGTAGAAATCAGCTTTCTAACTCGCAAAACAAATGAGGCCTTTTAACATTTAATCACAGGGAAATTAATCAATTTTCACATAAATAGCTAAAACATTCTTTTTCAAAGCTAAAAATCGCCTACCAAATAAATATGACGATTTGTGGATAATATTTTTCATATTAAATAATGTTACTTACTCGTTTGAATTAAGAGTTTTTCATATATTTTTTGCAGTGATAGGACTCCCTTATTACAAGTATTTCTAGTATATAGCTATTTATAAATATTGGTTTCTTGATTACATGATCCTGAATCTTGGGCTTTGTTTGTTTTTTGATTCACATATCACGTTTACTTCATTCGTTTTAATTGTTAATTTAATTTATATTATAATATTTAGGGGACGAAGTCGAAGCGTCAATCCAAAACCCACAAACTTTGTTGCTCGAGGATACGGTTGCAGCGCACAAAAGGAGCCATATGGCTGTCACATTTCCCGTTTCAAACGGCTTCAGGGATCAATATTGTAAATACTTATATTAATCGCGTGTCTCGATGCTATTATTAATATAATGAGGTACTTAGGTACTCATGGCAGTGCGGTCAGCCAGTCAGGAACTTCTGTTGCGTTGCTGGTGTAGTTGTTGTAGTTTTTGTGGCTCTTGTGGTTTTTGCAGTATGGCCATGGCCATATGGCATGCACAAAGTGAAGGAATGGTCCAATGGACATGTTTGCTAGCGATGGTGAACGGTGGCCAGTTGTCGAATGTGGTTATGGCTGTTGCTCGTGGTCGCGCTCGCTTTGTTGCCATGCATCTTTGATTTTGATTTAATTGATGGGCCGTTCTGGACGGTCTGTAGGTAAGAAAGCAATCGATTGAAGCGTAGAGGCCATCAGCATCCTTGCTTCCCTTTATTTGTTTGTCTGTCTGGCTAGCTGGGTAGCAGGCTGGCGTTTTGCTGGCTGTCGGCCATGAAATGCAACTTAATTTGACGGCCACACAATTCAAGCATTGAAGACAGCAGCGAAAACTAAAGAATAAACAGAACGCGCCATGGACACAAGCGACGTTTTAAGCGGCTTAAAAACATTCTCCGTCTACTACGCACTAAGTCCTGCTCAGCCTTCGCCGTCTTTTACTGTTGTCCCTTTTACTGCCTGCCACTGACTGGAGCTAAAAGGCATCCCAGCATGCACAAAATGAATTGCGACATGAACGATGTGGAATTGTAAGAAAAAATAAGACAAGAGGAAGAACAAAAAATAGGAGAATGAAAAATCAACCGGGCACAGGAAGCAACTACCTCGGGCACTGCGCATTCCAAGATGCTCTAGCAGAGGGCTGCAATTGCTGGTGACTTACTGGAGGGGAAGAGATAGGAAGGAGGGTGACAAGCGCCTGTCATGGCCATGGCCGCCAACTGCAACTGCAAGTGTTTCCCTATTTCTATTTTTCTTTTGTTTACAACGGCACTGTTTTTAAGATTCTTCCGTCGACTTAACCGTTTGGAAGCTCAGGCGACTGTGTCTGCCATTGAAAATGTAAGCAACTTGCAAACAAACGAAAACAAACAGACAGATAGACGCACATACACAATCACACGTACAGTGGAGCACTTGAGAAATGAACAAAAATGTAAATCACTTAAAACAAAACAAACTAATTTAACTGCTTATCGAAACGAGTCTTTGTTTAAGCTTAACAGCGAACTTTGGTTAAGCTTTAGAAAGAGTACGAAGTATTCGTAAAGAAACTTTGGCTTTAAAAAGTACTATTTGTCAGTCAAAGCTAACACTTTAATGCACTACGAAGCTACGATCAAACCAACAAACGATTTTCACACAGAAATTCGCCTAATTTTATAAGAAAACATTTTAATAGCAGTAGTTGTATGTTTAGTTTTGATATGTTTATAAATATTTCTGCTTTTAAAGCACTTTTTTATATAAATTTAATTACCTCGGATGTAAAAATTGTTACTAGGCATATGTGCTTATCAATAAAACACTTCCAGGCTGTTTTAAGCGAGAGAAAGTGTATTTTAAATTACAAAAAAATACATGCTAATAATTATTTAAAAGTCGCCCCTGCCTTAGAGGAGATATTTAAATTGCTTCCTTCGTTCTACCTGTAGTTCACACTGTATGCGCAATATTTCCGAGTAGTGCTGCACTTTGAACACCTGACTTAGTAATTTCCCCAGTCCAATGCCGAATCAATACAATCTGGAGCCGCTGCAGCTGGTGCTGCGCAAGGATCGATTGCAGCGGTCAGGAATGGGCGATTAAATGAAATAAGCTTTAGTACTTCTCCTCGGATATTGTACTAAGAAGTGTTTGCTTAGGGCATCCTAATGCATAAGCCATGCCGGCTACTGTCTCAATTTCTCAATTGCAGATGTAATTCAATACAATTCAATTGCGATTGCAATCTACTTAGTTTTATAGTTTTACGTTCATTGCGCATATTTAAGCGCCATTTACACACGATATCTACACTTACATAAATTCCATTCGTTTTTTTTCTGTTCAGATTATGTTTATTGCCATGAATGGATATCATTATCTCTTCGCTAAGCCATAATTAAACAGTCACCCATTGAATGACCCTGTCACATTAATTAAAAAGCCGCATGCAAATGTTCAAAGAATTAAAATGTTTTTGTGTTGTAAGTAGCTTGTTAATTTTTATCATAGTAACAAAAATTAATAAGCGCATTTAATGGGAATTATAGCTAAAAGATATTTTCAAAGCCTGTGCTGTTACTGTTGTTGTTATTGTTGTTGGCCTTGGCTTTTTAATTGCTCTCATTTTGGGCTTTATTGAAAATTTAAATTTCAGCATTCCGAGCGCAAATATTGGCTATGGACCTGGCTGGCTAATTTGCACAGGACATTGTAGGCCCAAGTAGAAAACAAATCTAATTAGCTGGCCATTATAGGAAGACAGTGGCTCGAGTCGTGCCTTCAGCAGCCCCATAAACCTCAATAGTCCCAGACTCGCCTAAATTTCCTATTAAATTTCGCTTAGCTTGCTCTCTGTTCGTTTAGTTTCAAGCTTTATGTTTAACACTATGGCCCACGGCACTGTACTCTGTATTCTACACTCTGTACTCTGTGCTGTGAGCCCCAGGCTCAGGCCCAGACTCTGACTCAGACTCAGACCCGGACGTGGTCGTAGACGTGGACACAGGCTATAAACAGACAGCGGCAACAGCAACAGCAACGGCAACGGCAGTGGCAACTTTTGTTCCGCTGCCTAACAAACCATAAAAACATTAATTACTTGTGTATTTTGAAGCTGTCAGCGGCAATGGCAATCAACTGGCAAATTATTGGCAGGCGCTCTCTTCGTGCCTATGGACCAGTGAGGCATTAGCCAAAAAGGACACGCAAAGGACCGCTACCAAATACCAACCTCCATATTCGAGCTCTGGCCGTGTGCCCAGCCATCAGCAATGATTGTTGTGGCGCGTAATATGCCATAAATACTTTAGCTGATTTATGCGTGTGCGGATTTTGGTCGGGCTCGCTCCTCGAACTCCTCGTTCATAGCCCCATAAAATACAAAATTGCAAAAACTGAGCACTAGTTGCTGTCACACTTGAAGGAAAATCGGCTAAAGAAACGAAAAAAGATTATTATTGTTTTACTTAAGTCCATACATTTAAAAGTTTTTGATTTTTTTTTAATATCTTCTGCTCTTTAATGTTTGTTTATTTTCATAATTGAAATTGAAATAACCATATGTATTTAAATTGGGTATTGATTAGAATAATTTACTAGAATCATTTATTCTCTCCACTTAAAAATTAAATTTGAATGTATTTTTAGATATAGTTTTTTTCAATTTGGATTATTTTCTCAACCAGTCGGGTATTTTTTTACATTTTATAACTACTACTACTACTTATTTCTATATTTTTATTTCCAGCTTAAGTGCACAACTCTTCTGTGAAATATATATATTTTTAAAGTTTTTTTCCATTTAGGTAATGAAGTCGAATTAAAAGGACCGTAGACAGCCAACGTAGCATGAGATGATAGAAGAACACGCAATTATGCTTGTAAATCAAGTGCTAACGCATGGTAGATAATTTAAGGGCTATAAATGCGAAGATTAGTTGCTTGGAGTTTAATATTTTGCTAAGTGCATGTTCGCCCGCCTGCCACCGCTGCCTCAACACAAGTTTCATTCAATTAGCCCGCGATGCTGTGCCGGCAAAGTTCGAGAACATTTTGGCCCCAGAACCCCAGTATCCAACCGCCATTTGGAGTCTCAACTGTCAAATGGAAGGCGAATTGCGGCACACATGTGTGGGAATGTTAGGGGTGTATACGTCTAGTCTAGTCGTCAGACAGCTGGTGTGCTGCTCGCTCGGTGCTCTGGAGACACGCAAAATTTGGTATTAATTTTGAAATACATATTTGCGCGCTTGGTGTAGGCCAATTATGCCTAATTATGCACACTCATCTGAGTGAACAAGTTGTGCAAAGCATTAGGACCTGTGGGTGAGTGAGTGTTGGAGCTACAGCAATAGCAATACCCTTAGAATGCTCGATTCTTGCACTCAATGTTGGCGTCTTGCGGCTTATTAGCAATTTGTTGTTTTACACTTGAATTAACATGATTAGCTGATCTAATGGCCCGAGGTTGAAGCAAATATGCGCATTGGGCAAGTACTTGCAGCTCTACACAGCGCGAACGCAAGTGTTTCCTGCGCAACATTTGCTAAAATATCAACCGGAAATAAAGTAAAGTTAAGCACCACAACAGCAACAAAAATACCGACAAAAATAACAGTTGACCATTTAATAGTCGTATAGCATTGCGCTATAAATTTCAAAGTTCAGATGTAGGATTATAAACATTTATTTTTATATTTCTATTTGCTCCTCTCCCTTAAGCATGCCTACGGATAAAAGCGTACGAACTTTGGATTTTTTGCGTGACCAGCGCCCATCTGCCGGTCGTCGCAGCCTTATGAGGTACAGAATCACCAAGCACAGGAAGCAAGAATATTTGACAAGTTGATTCACACATGGGCGTCTCGTTCTTATGAAGCTTAAATATTTATCAAAGAGCTGCATAATTCCTGCTTACTAGTACAATACTTATTTGCGGGAATATAGAGAGGTGGAAATTTTTTGTTGCATACTTTTAGGATGCGCAATGCACGGTACACTAGATGTGTGATTAATTTTTGTGAAAAATAATCTTAGATTTTGGGTTTTTTCCACCCCAAACGGATGGAGAAATTCAACTATAATATTATAATTCAGCATTAACAAATGGTTATAAAAATAAATAACATAATTAATGTCGTAGTTTGGTTTGAGGGAGGTTCCTTATTTGTCTATCATCTTCTTGGTTAGGCAGCCATAATTTCATTTGAAATATAAAGTCGGACGCCTATATAACAATAAAATCAACATTACAATTAATGAACACCAATGCTACTATAAATGTTGTTGTAAATTTTTGGGCTTCAAAAATAATAAGAGCAATGTTGGAAACAAAGAAACTTTCCGCAATTCGTAGTTTTTCTCAAAATGTTCTCTTTAAATATTTTTATTTAACAAAAAGCTAATATATTTTTGGGAAGCTCTTTGTTATTCATATTTAACAGATCTGTGCTTAAATTAAGTGATAGCTCACATCATTTTGAGTGTATAAGTAAATATGCATAGTACGTATTTGCCGCTTATAATAATTTTTAAGGCACGCAAGTCAATATATATTTTACTTAGGACTAACATTTGCTTGGAAATTTAATTTTGTTTATTTTCATAGAAGAGCGTAGATGGAAGCACGCCCACCATTCCAACAAAGGATCACTGCATTAGTTTGTTTCGCAAATTTTCTTTTAAATGAATTTAACAGTAAAAGAGAATTGGATATATCGTACATACAAGTATATCTACTTGTATAATCACCGCACATTCGCCGCCGCAAGAGCAGAAGCAACAACAGATTTTGCCATTGCACGAACCATGCTAAAAAACCAAATTAAGCCCGGATTTACGCCTTGCTGCCATGAATTTATAATATGACTAAATATAGCTGTGCAACAAAGTCAGCTTTGTGGCCAGCGGCGTCGTTTTCGACGTTGTCGCCAAAGACAGCATCAAGGCTAGCGAAGACGATGACGTTCATCTATATATGTATGTATATAGAACGAATATATATGTATATTTACGTCATACGTCTTTTTTTGTTATCTATTTGGATGCCGAGGGCTGCAAGACAAATGCATCCTCACCAACTCGTTATTTATTTAGAAAGTTACAAGGCAAGGCACGGCTAGGATATGGAATGCGAGAGCCTGAGTTGCAACAACATTGGGTCCAACTTTGCTGCTGCAACGGGGTCATCTAACATTTATATATTTGTACATATATATAGCTTGACATGATTACATACTAAAGATGCGCATGTGTGATGATATTTGTAGACCTGCCTCTGTCAAGGGCTCATTTTCATAAACTTCAACTAAATGAGTTTATTTCCAGTTTCAAAGTGCCACCGGCATTCAGATGCTTCCTGCAGTCCCGCCTGATGCTTAAATGCTACGAAACCCTCCCTCCTTACATTATTTATGATTGTGACGAGTTACGGACATTTTAAGCCACAACCATCCGAACCAGTTACCAGCTGAACTTTTTAGTTGAATGTTTATAATATATATAAGTGCAAGTTGGTTTGCTAACGTATTAGAGTATAGAGCATAGAATAGGAACAGCGTACAAACATAGAGTAAGCACATTTTATTTAATCCATCGATGACAGTCAATTCAATTCATACTCAACTTACATAGCATTGTCACATCGAGTTGTAAAGTTTGTCGCCCTTGGTAGGCGATCAAAATGTTCAGAGATGAGACTTTTATAGGCGGTGACTTCCAGAACTTTCGAATAAAAAAACCCATAATTTTTGTTTTATCTTGTTTAGTACAAGGAGAGTCGTTGTTGAAATAAAAACTCTTTTTCAATCAGCTGGAACAGATCATTATTTGTGATTTAGATTTGATTTAGATTTTGTTAAGGACAGCTATTTACTTTCAGATCACTCTTTCAGTTTATAAATTTGTTTTACAGGAGCTTTTAAAGTTATAAAAATATTCCTGCAATGTTTAATTCGTCTAATGGTAAAGTTAATTCAGATGAATATATATTTTTCTGGTCAGTAAATAGTTTGCTTTAATACTTGTACAAGTATAGCCCTGGCAGCTGGGGTAATGCTGCCAAAATGTGTTACTCATCCCGATCTCAGCGGAACAAGTGAAATACATAAATAGACATCAAAAACCAATTCATACAAATGTAAATTCATTGGGCAGCCATCTTTTTGTTTCTTCGGTTGTCAATGGGAAAACATTTGAATTGATTTTCATTGAACATTTGACAAATTAGACGTTGCAGAAATCTCCATACTATTGTTAAGTGACTAAAGAATAATTTATTTCGCACGGCTGCCTTTTTTCGGTGTCTTTAAATGGAAATTCAACTGAAACGAATTTGTTATAAGTCATAAGTTATTTCTTATGTATTTAAAAATATCAATACGAAATTGTTGGTAGTTCTAACTTATAAGTATATCTTATTATTTATCATCAATGTATGCATTCAATTAAAAATATTTAGCTTGCCCCAAGAACTGTGTCCATCTCTAGGAAGACAGGATGGCTGGATGGCTGCAACGCCTCCCATTTGGCCAACGCCTTGACGTTTATGACCAGTCACACGACTACTGGCTTGGCCTTCAAGGCCTTTCGTAGACCTCGACTGCAGCTGCAACTATGTACTGGAAGTTGCACAAGTGGGGAAGTTTTTGCAGTTTGTGTGCCTGTCTGTTCGTGGATGGGCTTGGGTGCAATATAAATGTTATTTAAATGTTGGCAACAATGTTATGTCAAGCCTAACTCACGTCCCCATACCGCAGTGTGCTTCCAAGAACACGAGATGAGATGTCTTGGACGTAAACCGCAAGTCTCAAGTTGCTTTTGAAGATAATTTTCATGGCATTGTGTGTGTACGAGAGTCCCCGGTGATACGAATCCTGTCCTGGGCTGTTGGGGCTTGTGTGTGCTGCCATAAACAAATGTTCATATTTTATTATTTCATTTTTAATTTAATTGTTTAAAGTTGTTTGGGTCCCATACATTTTGATTGCCCACGCACATTTGGTTATGATTGAATTTGTGAGGCCCGCTGAGGGCCAAAAACACATGCCTGACAGGCTAACAGTCGCTCAGTCATCCCCATGGCTACTCAGTGGCTTTTCACATTGGTTGGCAAAATGGCAAAAATGCATAAAAACATTTTATGGCTGTTGTTGTCATCGGCAAATATGGAAATCAATATGGTAATAAGCATTTTGGGTTGTAAAAGAGCCAAGCATGCATGATGTCTCGCCTGCGACTTGCTGTGTCCCAAATGAATGGAATGCTGTAAATATATTATTTTATCTCGACTCTAGAATACCTTACTTATACCAACCCGAACGAGCAATGAACATATGTTTGTATGGATGGAGATGAGCTGTTCTTAAATGATTTTCATCTAATCCAACCAAGAGTGCCGATGTTATTGAAGAACATGCTTCAAATTAAATAAATCTTGTTGACATTGGACAGATCCGTTATTGTATTTTCTTCATGTTTGTTTTATTTCGTTTGTTCTTATATTTAAAATTTTTAACACTTAATCTTTCAAAAGCTCACAATGCATAAATAATTGTTCATCGTAGCAATAACTGCTGCTTCAAAGAATTTCGATTCAAAATATCACACCCAGGCTATAACAGGAAAAAGGAAAATGTACTTTTACTCCGAACTATGCATAAGATGGAGAATGCGTGAGAGATTATTTTGTGGATGAATCTAATGACTTTTCGTTTGCGGCTAATCACTCATAAATTATATATTGAGGACTATAACTACTGTATGAAAATGTACCTCAAACAGAAAACTTGCTGGCATAACTTCAAAACCAAGTTGTTCGATTTTTCGACCAATATCTCTGAATTTACTCGCCCTAACGCCCTGAGATTGAGTGTTTCATCATTCTTGCCTTCTACTTCGCTTAGCCGCAGGGTATAATTTCGAGTGGATTTGAACTGTCATCGGGTGGTTGTTGACCCAAGTGTCAGGGGAAAAGTCGATCACTTTGAAGTTAACACAGCACATACACAGGCACACACAAACACACCCAACTTAAATATACTTAATTGAGTCTCGACATGGAAGCTTTACGACGCTTCAAGACAAGGAGCCACATCGTTTCGGCGCTACCATCCAATCAGCGGGAGGACTTCTATTTGCGTCTAGTAGACCTCTATGGGCAATACGAGTGTCTATGGAACAGCAACTGTCTGGAATTTCAAAATGTTGCTGTCAAACGGCGAGCCTGGGAGTCTATTGCACGAGCCCTGGGGGGTCGAGTGACCGCCGAGTTCGTGAAGAATCGCATCAATGGCATGCGCTATAGACTAAATGTCTACAAACTGCAGGAAATTGAATATGAAATGAGCGCAGGCCAAAGCAAGCGACCGGAGAAGCTCTTCTACATGGATCGCTTTGCTTTTCTGGACAAGGTCTCGGCGGTGGCGAATGAAGAGGCGCTGCTAAAAGAGAGCAAAAGTTCTGGTAGCCTTTTGGACTCGATCAAGGCAAAGTCTGAAACCTCCACAACGTCCAGCTCTAAGTCGGAAGTGTCAAAGCCGCCAAGCATAGCCTCTATAGTCAAGCAGCGTCTTCTGCAGGATCAGCGTCTTCGTAACTTGACCGCAACACGCGAAAGACTGGAAAGTGACATTGCGTCGGCTAATCGACCTCAATCGACATTGTTCACACCGCCTCCATCGTCTCCGCAGCTGATAGCGTATCCAGGCGAGTCGATATCGCGCACCCAGATGTCCACGCGTTCCAAAAAGCCGATGGCCATTTTTGAACGTTCGCGTCCTCGTCTGGACCACAGAGCTAAGCCGCAACCGCCAGCTGTGGTGATCCCGATGGTGCCACCGCAGGACTCTGTAGCGCTGCTACCCTCCGATGAGGAAGAACTCTATCGCATGCACTGGAAAGTGCGACAACAACTGCGGACCCGTCGTTCCACGCGCATGCGCAGTGGTCTGGAAATAATGCCGCCCACAGCGCGATTTCGGGAGCTGGAGCAGATTCCGACGCTGCGACTCAGCAACAGCGATATGTCCAAGTGAAATTGTTTTCAATTGTTTGCTGCACGCCCCGGTTAGGAGTTAAGGAGAGACACTGACTTTAACCACCGCCCAACTTCAAATAAAGTATCCATGCAATGGGGACCGAATCCAAAATTTAAAAGAAAAACGTGATCCTTTTACAGAAACAATAATTTTAGTCAGCAAATACAAACATACACATTCTCGTACCTTCATTATAAGCTAAAGGTGTCCTTACATCCAATTCAGGTGAGCCGTTGCTCAAAAAAGGGTAATCAGTCGAACCATTGGGATTTTTCTGAATACGAAATACTCATATACATAGTATACATGTACTATATATCGTACGATTGCCTTTTTGGAGCATTTGACTAATCGTTTCATAGCAGTCAGCTCTTGTCTCAATTGTCACAGCAATATCGGCATTTCTTATTCTACCTTATGTTCATGGTTTCGGACTTAGGATCATGCTGGGTTGTAAGCAGCCTTCCCAATTTGTTTATTGCGGCCTTCATCTAAGTCCGCGATTTTAAAACAGAAAAGTGTTGAATAGTGTTGTATTGCCACCAGCTTCGCTCCTAGCATGTTCAGTTGCAAAGTGCGGTTAACAACACTGAACAATATATCGATACAAAGTCCCACACTGACACCGTTTTTTTTTTCTTTCTTCTTCTTCTTCGAATTGACGGGCCCTTCAGCGCTACATCTTAATAAGCTTTATTTTTTACAAAGAAAAAAGAGAAATTTTATCAAATTTTAGAATGGCTTACCAAATGTACCGCGCTAGTACTTTAGGCAAAACTCTACAAGATACTATAGAAGAATTTATGCAAGTAAGTTCCAGATCCAAAATTAACACAAATTACAGCAGCGGCAATCAAGATTTCCACTAATTTAATCTGGAAACATCCGCTCCTAAAAGCTTCAATGTGCTGTAAATATGGATGTAAATTGAAAATTAGGCAACAGTTCAAATTTTGAAAGCATTGTTGCGAACTTTTTTGTGATTTTAATGATTTTTAGATATATATATGTATATGTATATAACATATAATCCAATTGGACATCACACAGAAATGTTCCTTAAAGTTTCGGGATGAACCAAAAAGACCAATAAAGACTTGAAAATTTAAATGTGTAGAATATGGAAATACGCAATTCCTTCTCACATTTCTTCCATTAACTGCGTATGCATTTTGTTTTACAGTGGGGCCAGATACCACAGTCGTTGGCCTACAAGATGTTGCTACAATACGATCTTAGTGTCAATAAGGTGCTCCCTCAGCGCGCCCACGCACGCGTCACCTTCAAGGCTCGCAAGCTGGAGAATTATCGCTGCTGCGATAATGTCTGGACCTTGATCCTGAGCGATGTGACGTTCTGCGAGCAGAACGAGTTTCTGAAGATTGACCGTCTCAAGATTGTCTCTTGCGATGGGCGCGTAGGTGCCTGCCGCTGATTGTACACGTGTATATTACAGAAACAGCAACAGCACAGGACCTTGGAGCGAATTAGGATTCATTATTCAATTCAAATGCTGCAAAGGTCTTAAATGCTGTAATCACCTCAACTAATTAATCAATAAACCGACGCTTCATTCTACACTTATTATTGGGTTGATTGGTTATTGATTTCCATGGACGATTCTTAGCAAGTGCGCCTGAAAAGAACAATCGATGTTACTCTTAATTAAAGTATTTAATTACTTTTCTAAATACTTGTATATTATGTGAAAATTACTTCCTCAAGTAAAACACAACTTGAAATCCTCCCTCAGTAACCATTGACCTGTCAGACACATCTCGCTTCAATATACAAATTCGTCTGTTGAACTCAATACTCTATTCGGAAACGTTTAAGATTCTGCTCCCGGCCAAATTTTAGATTGCACCAACGCGAAGCACTCATAATATGGACAACCTACTGGGCAACTCCATTAAGTTTCATGTCAGCGTTGGACGCTCCTGCCAGACGTTCTACGATCAGGTGAGAAGCCACAAGCTCTATCGCTACCTGATCTTCTACATACGTACTGACAATGTCATTGACATTGAGAAAATTGGAATGCGTCGCTGCAACTACGAGCAGTTCCTGGACGATCTACACAAGTGTGGCGCCGGCGATTGTCGCTTTGGCATCTTCGATATTGAATATGCTTGCGACTGTGTCGGGGGCATTCACTCGCCGGGCTATCACGATCGTCTGCTACTAGTTCATTGGTGTCCCGAAGGTGCAGACGACACCAAGAAGATGCTCTATGCGGCCGGGCTAAAGGCACTGCACCAAATTCTGGGCGAGCGGCAGGTGATCATCAAGGCCACAGACTTGGCGGAGCCAACTCTGGCCCGAGCTATTGAGGAATGTCGCGCTCTGGACTGGTAAACGTAAAGAATGGAGGGCTTTACACACATCCGAATCAGCTGTTCGATAAATTGTAGTTCCTTATCTAGTTACATATTTTGATTGTCAAATTTTGATTACAATATAGTTGAATTAAAATTTAGGCGAAAACCAGCACATCAGCAACAAAAACTCCGTTGCCATTTGGACTGCGTTCCAAAAGCTTGCCACAAGTCTCTAGTTGCTTTTAAAGCCCGCTTTCCATATTTGTTAACAAAACCCGAGCGCCCCATTTGCTGGTGTACTGCCATAAACAAATGCTGTTTATACAAGTATTAAATAATCTCATTTGATTGTTTGCACTTCTTAGGGTCGCATACCTACATACTTATATTCTGATGGCACACGCAGGTTATTTTTTCATCACTGGGCTTGTGCGGCCTTTTGGTAGCAAAACACACTTTTGTATTTTATTTCAATTTCCAGCGAAACCATTTTCAGACAGCAATCACATCGGGCCGGTTAAGTCCGCCCATATTAATGAAAAATGTCATCAAAAGGCACACAAAAACATTTTTAATATTTAATGCTCAATCATATTATTTGTGAAGTAGATTAATAAATAATTCCGCTTAAGTTTGATTCTTTTATTACAGTTTTTTCTTACGAAATTGTTCGTCAATGTTTTTGTACCGATCCATGTTAGCATCTCTGCCAAACAATGCATATTTCTTTATTATAAAGAACTGCTAAGCAAATGCAATCTCAAAGAAATACTATAGCATTGAAGAATGGCGATTTATGTGAAAATGTTTTCCTTTTCTTTCAGCCTATGTACATACATATAATAGTTTGTCTGAAAACAATTTTTTCAGAGCCTTTTTGTGTTGGACTTTGATAGAAATAGAACTGTTTTTTTTTTTTTTTTCAGTGTACCTTTATCAACTCAAGTTCCATTAGTCGTCCAGCCACACAGCGCTGAAGCAACGTAACGAGAACAGATATAACATCTTCATTGTGATTGGAGCTCCGAACCGAGAACAAAGGAGGTAAACAATGCTCGGTTAGAAAGCGTTTCCGGCTGCTTTAAGCGAATTACAATTGAAAATTAATCTGATGGCATCATTTCCTGCAAATTGTATAAGTATGGCAAAAAAAATCTAAATTTAATTTTCTGGTTGCAAATTCAAGGCTTGCATCAACAAACCATCAAGGATACTAGTAGAAGCAATTTAAAAAATGTATGTACATTTTTTGCGGCGAAAAAATGGCCATGATGAAAACTTTTGTTTTAATCTCATAATTATCTCTTAACAAAAACAGCTATAAAACATGCCACAACACTGGCAGTAATCGCTCTCCGAAAGCTGTCTGTAATGATGGCTTACTCTACCTCCGATGGAGGGGATTTAAAAACATTCGCTGGTCAAACTTCTGGCTGACTGAGCGTAAAAAACGCAATATGTTTTACGTGTGGGCTGTGCGAATGTGTGTGTGTGTGTGTGTGTGTGTGTAATACGAGCACACAATGTGGGTATATAAATGCAGCCAACAATACTTGTATGTTCCCGCTGCTGTTGTTGTCGTGGCCAGCTTGTACTTGTATTTATTTTACCAGTGGCGAATTATTCCCCCCACCGAATCCTTCGTTATTTCTGTTGTTGCTTTAAGCCTTAATTTCCAAATTGTATTTTTGCCGACGGCATTCTCGAGCTTGCTTGCCAAAGTACACACTAATTTCTTCCCGTTGTTCCGCTGAACACGTTTGCACAATTTGGCGCACTTAAAGGCATTCGAATTAAATGAACGAGTTCTTTGACGTCTCCTTCAGAGGGGCTTCCTGCTTATAAAATAAAAATATCATGCCAAATGCCAGGTAACTCATTTCCGTCGCGCTTTAAGATGCCGGCCAAGACGTGGAATGTTCATTTCATTTCCGTATAGTGTGCTGGAAATGCGTAGACATGGCGAGCCTGACATGTTGATGGCCACAAATCTGAGAAGGCATTAAAGCGGCTCTTAAAGTTGCCAGAATGTACATTTTTACTCATGCAAATCCTTTTGCTCCGCAATATCAATGCCCTGGCACCCCATCACTGCATCTATCCCTGTCTGGCATGCTGTCTGTTGCTTGCTCTTTCGCACGCATAAATTGGCAAAATTTTAATTTTCCACTAGATTTGTGCGGATTTTCAGCTCGTGTTTTTTGCTCTGTTCGATTTCCTTTTTGCATTCGCTTTGATTTTCGACCAAAATGGCTTTATATGCGAGCGCGTATGTATGTGTGTGTGTGTGTGTGTGTGTGTGTGTGTGTGTGTGTGTGTGTGTGTCGACTGTTTTTTCCCTTGTCTATACTTGTATTTATAGTTGAACAAATATTTGTAACTTTTGTTATCCGTTCCCTTTACATTCGGCTACGCTTATTGAACTTTAAGCTTGTTTCCAAATTTTTAAGCTAGTATTTATTGGTTGCTTGCGAAGAGGAAGTTGCCTCAGATCGCTACCACTGGCACTGTCCCTACCACATATCATTTGACATTGTTGCAGTGCGAAGCACTTACTATACTTCTACTGATGGTAAGGAAAATCTTCTCACAATTTGCATTCTAGGTGCTTGCCTGGCTCCTAATGGATTGCAATTGCAGATAATATAGGCTGCCATTTATTATTCTTCACGCCCTCACCCACTTGAACGGCAAAAGTTATCAACAAAATTTGTAAGCCATTTGTTTGTTTGTTTGTTTGTTTGTTTTTCTCACTTTGCGTTCCATGTGCCCGACGTGCTCAACTTCGATTTGATTAATATCACTTAACTGCCAAATCAAATGGAAAGCTCTGTTATGCATACATACAAGTATAGTACCTATGCACCATGTACTTTATGTATATGTACAAGTATGTACGTACATATATAGCTACATATATGTATATGACTTGTTCATATAGTCATAACAGCGGTGATGGTGGGAAGTTCGCAACTTGCTTATCGTTAGCGCGAGAGATAAAAAGTCAGATCCGAAACTTTTGCAGCAGCTGGAGCTCCCACTTAACCCCACCTCTTCAGAGATTCAAGCCAAAGTATTTTTAGACATGGCCTTGATGCGTGCGCGACTGGCAAAACAAATTACACTTAAAAGCAATGAGTTTTAGCCTCAAAACGTTTACAAAGTACACACACTTAACTCTTTATTTTGGGCCTACTCTTCGAATGCTCATGGCTCATTACCGAACCAAAGACCAACAAGCACACAGAGAGGGGGAAAAGGGAGAGGCAAAAAGCAAAACAAAAAAATCGTGAAAATTTAATTTCTGTTTGTGGCATTGCCTACACAAACTTGAACTTGCAACTTGCCCCATCAACTCTTGATTAATTGATTGATAACTTGGGTGAAGCTGAATGGAGCCTGCACAGTGCGGACTTTCTATTACATTCGCAATCGAATTCGCAAAATCAATTTCAGCTGTGGGAATATACTTGTATGTACTTATACTATATAGAAGTATTTTTCAGAAACCGGACATGCTTGTATATGCATTGAAAATAAAAACAAAAACGGGTGCTTAAGTAATTTTCAAAGGCAATAATTCAATATTATGTTTTGTAATTAATTTCCTATATTAATCCTTTTTTAAGCTGAGTATTTAGAATTCTGGATAATGCTTATTTTGTACTGGTAGGAATATGTTTGCGGAATACATGCACATACTTAGCTTTACAAATTGACCCAACTAGAGTTTGTCTTTCTTTGATTTGTTAAGTTGGGTCTGCTGAATGTATTTAAATAAATATTGAAACTACATTTTTGTTTTGAGCAAAGCATAAATGAAATAATTAAATAAAATTGAGGTACAATTTTCGGTCAGCTACGCATTTGTGGAAATTTTGATTTTGAAGGTAACATGATTAGTAAGTAACTTTTAGTAACGTTTCTGAAATTATAAACTTCTTAAATTATAAAGTTAAAAGCATATACAGTCAGTATCGCATATCGACGAACGACGAAATTCGGATTACTACTTAGCTTAGCAGCGTTTTAAATGAACAACGACTATAAAGACTGTATGTCGCCAGTCTCTTGAATGTCATTATACGCGATATAAAAAAATATTGTTTGATTCATTTTCATCGAGTGTCAAAGCAACTTTCGGCTTGTCCATGAAAGTAATAAAGTAATATTTTATTTTTCGCAACAAAAAATGATCTTTGACGACAGTGTGGCTTGGCGGATGTAACGCTTATTTGATTTGCCTCAGCGGTCGCGGTAGCAGTTGGGCAACAGCCCAACATCAAATTTCCTCTTCCAAGTGCCGAGCAAGCTCCAGCGCGAATCCACCGCCCTTTCCCGAGCCATGGAGCATTCATTTGATTTGTGGTGCCGCTTTTCACAACTAATTACAATTGCGAGCCGGCTCATAAATTAAACACGCAGCAGTCAGTCTCTGTAATTTTCCCAGAGTTGTGGCCGCGGTAGTGGCGCTTTGAGGGGCAGGAGGCACAGGAACGCGGGATGAGGTAGGATGAGCTGGGATGAGACGAAACCAAACGAATGCAGCGGCAATTGTGGTATTGCGGCGTGCAGCCTCTGAGGGGTGGGGCGCCTTAAAGGGGGACAACGACAACGTACTCGTATAAGTCAAAAGTTATGCAGTGCTTGACTTGATGGCAGACCGGCGTAGACATTCGGCGATGTAAGGACATGCTGATTCGTGCTGGAGAAGGGGGGGTGAGATGGAAAGTGTAATTGCGCATACGCACCGTTGACACAGCGACTGAAATTGCAGATGCGAAATTATGTGAAAATATGCAAACTGCGTGCTCGTTGTCGCAAATTGTCGGGCACGTCGGTCGAGCTCGAAACTAAGAGCTTGGAGACCGACGCCAAAAGCAAGATCAAAACCAGAATTGGCAATGGCATTAGCATTCATATGACATGCACATAGACTCTCGGCAAAATGTAATGATATAGAGCTGTAGATGTGGGCTTTGACTGTGCGGCAGGATATCCTGCTTGTTTGCCATTATGACTTAATTATGAAATAATATTTTTGTATTAGATTGTTTCCCTCGCTGCTTCCTCCTACTCGTATTTTGTGTTTTGTGTTTATTTTTTATTCTCTTCCTCTGCTATAGTCACAAATGGTCTGCCCATAAAACTGAACAACACACGGCAACTACATTCCTCATCCTTAGGCCATTCATTTGCATGCGAGAAAAACTTGGTGGGCCGACCAGCACGCAAATGATGTGTCGAATAAATGACAAGCTCATGCATGTTTGTGTGTGTGTGTGTGTGTGTGTGCGGCCATGAATACAAATGGAAAAGCAGGTAGCAGCAGCAGCAGCAGCAACAGCAACAGCAACAGCTGACATAAATGTATCTTCCTTGTTGCGAGTTTAATTGCACAAACTTTAACGTCGCCATTTACGACTGCAATATAAGAGTCGAAACTTCCATTTTTTGGCTGCCACTCTTGCTTTTTTATAACCACATCCAGATGACGTAAACTCGGCGCCAAACAACGTCCAAGGACTTGGCATAATTTATAAGGTAACGTGCTCTCGCAAACGTGCGACGTTAAGCGTAATGCGTCAATGTTCCTTGAGTGTTATTTCATCGCCAGGCGTGTGTGATCAGCGTTAGGATGAGCAGGATGTGCTCCTTTGTGTGAGAAACTAGGTAAGACGATACACACAAGTGTTGCACAAAGCTATACTCAACACCGAACTAATCCTTTAAAAATTACTGCTATTTTTTTAACTTTTTAATTGAAAATTGTCTAATTCATTTAATTGTTGTTGAACAATCTACTTTTATTTTAATTTGTAATATATACATGTGTATTGTATACGAAGTCTAGTAATTATTCGTAATTGGTTTCCCTCGATGAATGGTCTGTGATTGCATAACAACAGCAGCAAGATTTAAACACTTAACATTATTTGAGTTCAGTAAATGAATATTTAATAAATATAAAAACAACCAATCTGATCATCATCGTAATACATGTGTGTATGATTCATAATCTAACAAGAAATATTGTTTTAAATAATATCTAAGTTTATCGCTGATAAATAGCAGCCCTTATGGGAAATAGGAGAAGAGAGGAAAGAAACATTATGTCGATATCGCTAGGCAATGACGTTTTCCACTTCTTAAGTTGTTCACCAACATGGGAAAAACGTTAAGTTCAGTTCACATATGTAAATATTTATGTAACAGCAACGGTTTACATGTTCGGTTGGTTATTGTTTTATGTAAGTGAAACCTATGGTGTTTAATCGAAACTGTTATATCATGGGATTTATTGCATTTATTTATGCAACGAGGTATTCGCATACGTTCGATTTGCACTCCCATTGAGCGCTCAAAGCGGTACACGCTCGTATGTGTGTGTGTGTGTGTGTGTGTGTGTGTGTATTACGGAGCTGCTCACGCAAAGGGCAGCTCGGCAATGCCATTACTTCGACGTATGTAGCTGCCATGTCCCCCAGTCTCCACCCGCTCACTGCAGGAGCGCTGCAATTGTATAAATTGGTCAACTCGAGACCGGATTACAATGCGAAGTCAAACGTAAATACGTAAATAGTAGGTGTAAGTATGTAAGTAAGTGAGTATGGAAAGCTGGAGCAGTCGCAGGGCGACGCACATCCTCTCGTATATAAATAACAGTCCGTAAATCGTTTAGCGTTCAGTGCGCGCCATTGCGTTAAACGAAGTGCCACCTCAGACTCCTTCGCCTTTGTCCATGGCGTTGACTGCCGTGTGCACCCATTTTCATTTTCATTGCCATTTTCCTTTGCAGTCCACGCTTCATTGGCCAAACGCGCTGTTTACACTGCACACACGCACACACACATCCATATATTGAGAGACTGGAGAAAAAAAGATATAGAGAGTGGGCGGGGGGGAGAGAGGGTGAGCTGGAAAGCGGGAGTGGGTCGGGTGAGGAAAACGCCAGGCAATTATTTGCAAATACATTGCGGTCGGGGGATGGGAGTGGGATTTGGCTTGCCATGCCCACTCGAGGCAATTATTTACGCACGAAATGAAATAAATACTATACGAGTATTAATCACTGCTTAACATGTTGTTTTAATTCATTTCAATTCACTTAAGGGGATCGGTACTGGACCAGAGACCGTCGACGGTCGACGGTCGCCCGTAGACCACAGTTCTGTCCGACATGCTGTCCGGCAATTTTCATGAAATGCAAACATTTCTGCAATTGCTTGTACTGCGAATATTGTGTCATACCTTGTGAGTGAGGCGACAAACGATTTATGGAAGCGATGACGGCTTCGCCACACCTCTGTCCTTCCCCCCTTCGCCATCGTGCTGACCACCAGTTGCAGTGTAGCCTGTTATTTATGGCGTTCAGCTGGCCAGGTTGCAATTGATGGCACAGACGATGGGGACAACAGCAACAAAGACGACAGTCACGTCCATGTCCACTTGTACGTCCAGAGCCAGAGCCAGGGCCATGGCCACATCCAAGTCGAAGTCAGGGCCCGTAAACTTTGCCGGCACATAAACATTGTCGTCCCTGGCACGGAGGGTGCAACAATGCGAACAATGCCGGTCGATCCAGTTACCTTTTCTGCATTCAAACAGCTCTAAAAGTTTTTCTCTACCTTTTAGTACAACTTATACGAGCTCCGTTTCCACTGAAGTGCTGCACAAATGAAATATCTGACTCCTGCCAAGTTGCCGGGACTCGTTACGGGATAAAATATTCTAATACCAGCTTGCGCAGATACTCGTTCTCTAGGATGTAATGAGAACAGGTGAAAAATAAAGAAGAAAAAAGTCAATCTCTTGCTTAACAAGAAACAACAAGAAAGGAATGCTAGAGTCGAGCGGGCTCAACTTTTGAATACCCTGCACACACCTCCCACAAAAATGGGGGAAAAAATATATATTTAAAGATTAATTTTAAAACAATTAATCGGGATACCAAGTTCATTTATTCATGCTCTTATACTTTCTGAGATCCTTGCATTCATACAGACGGACAGATGGATATGATTATGTGGAAATAGCTTGTCACCCTTGTCAAGAAAGTATTTACTTTGTGGGATGTGCCACGCCTCCTTCTGTGTTTTACATACATTCGCAAAAAACTAATATACCCTTTTACAATTTGGGTGCAGGGTATAAAAGCAGTTCCAAAAGCATCGCGACGATGACTTGGAAATGCTCTTGCAGATTACAGATTATAAGCACAAAATATTTTTAAAATAATTCTTGAATGGAAGAAAATCGCAATTAAAATTCTGTTCTGAAATATCACGCAATATATCTAGTTACTTTATATTAGTTAAAATATATGGAATGGGAAATGCATTTAACTTTACTCTCTTTACACAATTTTGTTAGAACTCTCCGCATAAATAGTATGTATTGGCAGAAGGAGTAGGCAGTGCGATGCATCCTTAGAGGCGCCTGAACGAACCGAAAGAGTGCTTCATGCTACTGAAGAGGAGCCGTAAAAGTTCTGCCTCTGTGCTTCGAATGTTCTCGAATTATCTGACAACAACAAAATGACTTTTCAGCTTTCAACTAACTAAGAATTGATTGACTGCAAATTACATACGAGGAGCTTTAATGACACTGGGATGTGAGAATATTCACTGGGACGAAGCGCAGGTTAAATCTGTATTTGTCAAACAAAATTGCATTTCGGATATACCCGTACCCCTGCATTTCAGTACACACAGCTCAGCTGAACCGAGTATGCAGTTTATTATGGACTGGTGTCGTCGACAAATTTCTCAGAACACTTTGGCGATACGTCCTTTGACGGATTTTAATACAATGTACGCACACTTGCCGCACGTACACCAACGGCAAGTATTTGGAAATCGCTCATACGCACCGTTGCTTCGTTGACATTTATTTATGTTTGTCAGCGTGTATGGGTATGGGTATGTGTATGTGTATATCCGTGTATGAGTGCAACTCAAGCCAAATGGATGGTATTGCTGCGCTCTGAAAAGCAACAGAGCAACAAAGGGTTACCAATTGTGCCTAGGAATGTTGGCGATGTGTACAAACAAGCGATCATATCAATGGAAATGCCAAGCTCCGTGTCATCGCATGCCATTGTTTCGATTACAGGCGCACCACCAAAATATTTACAGATGTCGGGGGGACACAGGGGCGGACTGGCGGAAGGCTAGAAGGCTAGAAGGCGGCACGAACGAGAGCGGCCGGAAGCGGAAGCCGGCAATGAAGACGGGCACAAAAGAAATTGGCAAAGGCGTTGCCGGCAGCGCAAATCGAAAAGCCAGGCCGAGAGAAAGCATTGCTCCACTCCCTGCTCCCACTAACTGCTCCTCTCCTCAGCCAGGTGCGACAACATGACAAGCGAAATTGCGCGTAAGCTCCGCTCCAAGGGTGGGGGTACAGGACAAAGAGTATCTCTTGTGGTTAAAAAAATGTGAAGCGCAGCAATGCCTCGGGATGCGGTGGGTTTGGGAGGCAACATCGCGAATTACGCATCGAAAATCTGAATTTATTGCGCATTAGCCTGGAACACTGAGCGACGTCAAGTGTGTGTCGTTGCTTATCAGCCAAGTCATTTTCATTTTCATCCGCTCCTCCTGGCTGAAGGAAACCGTTTTCATGACTTTCGCTGGCTTCGCCACGCGTGTGTGTGGGTATCTATATTTGTGCGTGTGTGTGTGTGTGTGTGTGTAGATGGGCGTGTGTTTTGAGGTGCGTGCCTCTTCCAGTGCCCGCCCAAGCTATTGCAAATTGCGAACATTTTTGCTCAAGTAATTATGAATACATATTGTTAATATTATTTTATGCGCTTTGATGTTGCAAGTATGACCAAAAAAAAAAAAGAAAACACACCCTAGGGAATGGGCACGTGACTAAGCAACTAAGTGTGCTGATGTTAAAATAATGTTTGCATTTGTTATTAAATCTGTTATTCAATTACGTGGTGATGTTATTATATTTTCTGATTAATTAGTTCATTTCAAAAACGCCAAAACATATAAGCAGGAAATCCTCGATTCCCGAAAAGTGCTAATTTCTTGACTACTATTGTCTATGTCGTACTTGGTGATGCTGATGATTGCCTTAAATTGCCTTTGATGTAGCAGTAAGCTTGAATATTTAATTTACCAAGTCTAGCAATAGATTTTATTGATGTACACACGAGTAACTAACTATGGAATTTTATCACAAAAAGAGGGAATTTCCCGTTCGTTCATGTTATTAATAGCATTGCCAACAAAGTTTCATTGTGAGTTGCAAAGAAATTGATTGACCTGTTGCTCAAAGCCTTTTTTCTATTTTCATGACATTCATTCATTTTCAGTAACATTTTCCCTTTTACAAGTTTTCCACTGTCTGCTTAAGCCGACTTTTTAATCCCAGTGTATAGCACCATTTGGATAACTTTTTGCCGACATATGCGGCACATGTGTCCGGTTAAAAATTAACAGCCGAGCCCCAACGACCCCTGTCTTGGACTTTGCCCTCTGTCAGCGAGTTAATGGTTTTTTAAATAAAGTCCAACTTCATGAACATTGCTTGTGTCTCTGTACATATGTCCGCCGAGTTGCACTTACACCGACTGTCGCATGGATGGGAACAAGCGACAACGGTGGTAACAACAACAACAACAACAACATCAACCAAAACCAAAAGGGTCTCGGTGGTATGTGTGTGTGTGTGTAAGTGTGTGGGACATTTGGTTTTTATGCAGCTCACGCGACATCCCACCCAAACATGTATGTACACTAAGGAACAAAAGAGGGAAAGCTCACAGGTCCAACTATTTCGTTATTAAACAAATAAAGTTTTGCATAACTCGGACAAGCAATTACATTATTTTTACGAGAATAAAAACACAATTTAGGGATTTTGTGTGTTATGTTTGTAATTTGTTTGCATGACAACAAGTCACATCATCCGACAGACAAATAATTTGATTTTGATAGTCATAAACCGATTTTTGATTAAAGGGTACAAAAAGGTGTCGCCATATCTGTTTCGGAAACGGCCAATATAGTTTTAGATACACTTTCGTGAGTCTGAGAATTTGAGAAGGCAGTTTTTGTTTGATAGTGCAGTGAAAGCGAAGCAGCGACCATTGCTTTTTGCTATTTTAATGCAAGACACGAGGCCACGCTGAGAAGGATACCAAGAACAACAACAACATGCAATTCGCTACAGGCGATTTCTGTTGCTGTTGGCTTTAATGAACTTCACACACAAATAGAAAGAGACAGAGAGATGGAGAGGGAGAGAATAAGGATAATGGAAAAACTGCTTGTAAAGTTTTTGCTGGCTTATTCCTTCTTGATCTTCCTTAAAATTATTTTTTGGAGAGGAGTATCTGTATTGTTTCGTGGATTTATATTGCAAACCAAGCGTGGTTTCTTGAGTTTTATTTTTATTTACAACAATGCCGTCGCATTCCAACTTTCATTATTCTTCTTCCTATTATATTAATTTAAAAACATGTTAAAACAAGTGCATTAAATACCTTACTGTAATTTTTTTTTGTATTTTTAAATAATTTTGATTAAAAGATTTCAAAAAATTTATGAGTCTTAATTATTTATGTTATGAATTTTAATAAGCTGTCAAGTTGAATAGACTTTTCATTCCACAATTTAAATGTGCATACGCATCATCATAAATTCATTTTTTAAAATTGTGGCTGAATATGTGTTCCATTGAATTAAATGCCATTTCACTCGCGCGAACGCCTCACGGGACCATCGCTGTTTAAACTTGCTTGGCACAGGTGGTCGTGTGTTTCTGTGTGTCTGTGTGTCTGTGTGTCTGTGTGTTTGGACAACACAGAGGAGGAGTGTTGCACTTTAATAGCGCGTAATAGCCAAATGCGCCATGAAAATCGCCAAAGAGCGCCTGAACAAACATTGGCGCATGCTAGGCAATGCCTTTGAGACCTTTTGCACTGCGAATGTTAGTCGGGAATTTTGTTATGGACTTGGCCTCGGATTTTCCATCGTGTTAGCCCATGTCTGGCGTGTTGTTTGCGCAAAACGAAACTTTTCGCGCAAACTTCACCTGCAGCTTGTTTATGCAGCTGCCTTTCATAAGTTGATGTCGGAAGTTATTCGTTGCGCGTGTCGGGAAATGCGAGGCTTTATTTTTATTTTGCATGCCAACAGAGAAAATGCTTGCTTGCCAGCGCATTTATGCGCAGAATAGTATGCTATGGCGCAAAGCAGTCGAACCTGGCATCATGTTGCTAGCAACATTGTGCGATGCTGCAATCAACATTTGAGACTGTCTTGAGATTGTCAATGTGGCTTTGTCCTTGACTAATGGCCGTTGTTTGGATGCCATTTCAGAGAAGACGACCACAATAAAAGGCAACAACAACAACAATCGGAAGGACAACAACAACGCCAGCGACAGTGACAAAAATATCTCAATCAGGCACATTTCGGGCTTCATTTGGCCGCACAATAGCCGCGCGGCATTTATCAACTTAATTAGCGGCAGTCGTCGACATTTCGCCCTCAAATTTGGCCTGCTGCCTGCCAGCAAATGTATGCCTGCGGCAGCATTCTAATAATGCCTGTGCAGCACGGGGCTTGGAAAAGCCTTTGTGTACATATACATACACATACATACATATAGTATATGATAAATTTGATACTGCTGATGCGAACGATGATTATGACGATGGCGACGATGCTGTGCGCCCTGTAGGCTCATGAACTGCCTCTCTTTAAATGTACTCGTTTAAGTAATGGATACCTTTTTAAGATTGAATTGAAAAATGGGAACGGAAATTATTCAGAATTTGGCAATAAAGAGAACTACATACATATGAAAGTTCGGAGAAGATTTAATTTAATATTTTTATTGCTTAGAATGTTAAATATAAACCAGGAAAACGCTTCTACATTTCATGTTATTCTTTCTCGTTCGGATTGTTTTCCCCACTGTCTATATAAGCTGCTTATTCAATCGGGCTAATTTCTTAAAATAAACACGATATCGTGGTCATAATTCGAAAAAAAACTGAAAATACATTTCTCGGCTTAATGGGGGATCAAACATCAAGGAAACGTGAATATTAAGAAAAAATGGATAGGGACAATCCAACACAGGAACAGCAACTAGAAAGGGAAAGCGTTTGGAGTGTATGTGCTAGATTATTTAAAAAAGGAAACAAAATACACCAAACGAATTACGAATTAAATTGTATCCATTGGGCATTTAAATGGATATGAGTTTAAACGAATATTGTTATTTACGCAAGGAACGACAAAAGTACGGATAAGACACCAAATTTGTGTCAACGAATTTAATATTTAAATGCCGAACTAATGCCCAAAATATGTCGTCAGATTTGTGCAGAGTACTGTCTGCTCAGTTTACATATTTATGTGTGTGCACTCTTCTTATTTAATGCCGTCAGATTAGTTGAACACGAAATGAATCTTAAACTTTCGCAGAAGCTTCCAAGTACAGAAGTACACATATATAAACAAACACATATATGTATATGTATAGCTCTATGTACATATGTATGTATGCGTATAAACTTTACCATGACGAAAATGAATTTCTGAGTTTCTTTCTTCGTTCTTGTACCTTTTCGGTGCTTTTCTTGTCGCTGTTCATGTAGGTGTTGCTGTTGGTGTTTGGTGCTGTCGCTGTCGCTGTTGCTGTTGCTGTTGTTGGCAATGCTGGTGGGAGCAATGGCTTAAAATCAATTAAACTCCAAACTGAGTTTGTGACAGTCTCGTGAAGGTGTGTAGCACCTGTCTGTGCCACCAAAAGGTGCATGAATAATGCCAGCATCATTAATTCGAAAGTTTAATTTCAGAAACAGCCGGACGGACGCGCCGTACTCGTATAAATGTATTTCTGTGTGTTGTACGTTCACGTGTCTAACTGTTAGTGTGCTGGTGCGTGCCTGTAAGTGTCTTTCGATTGCTTGTTAATCATTTTGCGTTTAAGTTAACATTTTATTGTCGCCTGTTTCACTTGAGCAGCCTCGCGGTCATAAAACCGATATTTATCGCACAGATTAACGAAACTTGGGCGGCATTATGCCTGACCAGAACCCAGCTTGCCACGTTGTCCCTACGTGCGACAGTGGCAACAAAAACCGGAACAACTACAACAGCAACAGCAACAACTGCAAATATCTTTCATTTACGCGTAATAAAAGTGAAATCTCCACTCAACAATGGCCAAACGCAGCCCGCGGCCTTTAATGCCCCATAACTTGTTACTCATGCTGCCCTGCTTATATTGTTGTTGTTTTTGTTGTTGTTATGTTTGTTGTTCGTGTTGTTCACGGTGTTGTTGTTGCTATTTCTTCGCTGCCGTCACGATGGCACCATGAAACAATTTACTGAATTATTTGTCAAATTGTTAAAAACGGTTTAGCAAGCCACCAACTTGACTCGTCTGTGATATTTAAAATCAATTCCCCAAACAATTCTGGACGGCATTCCTAAATCTATTACGCACATATACTTTTAAGTGTACTGAATGGAAGAAGATTTGCATTTTTTTTTAGTTTAATAAATTCAAGAGCGTCGGTATCAATTTTTAATTTCCTCTCGTATTGTGTATTATTTTCTCCATATTAGAGAATCAAGGCAGCCCTCAAAGAAAGAATTCTTCGTAATTTATTTTAAGAAAGCTTGCAGCGTTTGAAACATTATTAAATGGTTATTTTTTTAGCAAATGGTGCTTTATTCTCGATACTCTTCATACCACTAATAATAATTATAATTATAATAATTTGACTTTATACAGATTTCAGATGTGCACTTCTCTAACAAAAATTAATGCTTGAATAAATTCGCATTAGGATTTTTGATTTGAAATTTCCCATCAATCCCAATGTGCAAGTCCCTAATGTAGTTTACAGTTCTTGTTGCTGTTGTGTTCTGCCCATGGGTCGCCTGGAGTGTATTTTACTTTACTTTATTTTGTATTTAATTTACAGTAAGGCCGCTTTTCGTTCTATATGTATTTTGTATGTACTTGTATTCCGTACTCGCCACGTGCACATCGACAACGACGGCCACGGCAGCGAGCTCTGCGGCTGTACTCGTATCTAGAAAATCTGCATGGCTATGTATGTGTGTGTGTGTGTGTGTGTGTGTGTGTGAGTGTAAGTGTGTATGTGCGGGTGTGTGAGTGCGTATGGCACTGTGTACTTCACCTTTGTATAAATAGATGCCGCAGAGCTCTCCCCAAAATACCCATAACGGAAAATTTGCGCGTCCTTTAATAGCATTAAATATGAGCTATGCATGTTGATTACACAAAAAAAAAAAAAAATAAATAAATAAAATAACACACATACAAAATATTATACGAGGGCGCTAAAATATGCTTAAGCAAGGAAGTGTATTGAATTAAAATGCTGCAAACGACAGGCAGCGGCAAACTGCGATGCTGCAAACAAAAATGAGGGACGCGAACAAAAAATTGAGCCACACCATTTTTTCTTTACTTCTGTTTCCAGAGAATTACTTCATACAATATTGAAAGTTTTTCCCAGAATTTATTTCAAACGAGCTCAGATATTGGAAGGAACCTGTATACCCTTCATGGTGCCTTACCATCTTTCCTTACTGTCTTTCTTCAAGGTAATGGGCCGCGAGAATTTTCTTTAGTAGAAAACGTTCCTCACCTTTTTTGCATTTGGTCATGGGTGCTAACTTTGTTTACATCATTCTCAATATTAAATTTGGTTCCAATGTCCCAAAAACCCAAATGTTTTTCATGCAAAAACTCTATCTGAATTATATCGGTTTTATGACGGCTATATGATAAAATGATCCGAACGACATGTTCAAAAGAAGCCACGGTGTTAGAGCTTCAACACAATAGCTCTTAAACTGTATGTGGGGTACTAATTGGAATAGACAGATGGACGGACAGGCGGTATTGCGACTTGGATTTGTCTCGACAATCTGATGTGGTCTACCATTCTTTCCTCTGGATGTTATCAGTAAAGGACATACAAATATATAAAGCTAAATAAGGCTAAAAAATGAATGGGAATATTTTTCACAAAACACCCATTTCCACTATCTTTGCAATACTTGTATGCACAATTGATGCTTTCACATTAGCGAAACGAAATAAATGTCCGTTTTCAAAACGGTCTCAACATGTTGGATAAGAGTAAAAGGCCTGAGATATTTTTTAAGAGGGATCCAATCAACTGCACGTTTTGCTAGCAAAGTAAAAGCTGCTGAAAGCTGATGAGGTAGGAACATATTGAAGAAATATTTTTAAGCCTCCAACTAAAACGGTTTGCATTACGATCTTATCCATAAAGTCACACATACTACTTATTTTTCCATGCTTTGCAGCCCTGTGGCGAAGTGAAAGCAACTACACACTCGCGCATTATGTGTATTAGCATGCAGAATGAGAGAATTAGTATTTAAGTAAGTTAGTTAGTGAGTGAGTGGGTGGGTGAATGAGTGAATGAGCGACGGACTAAATGAATGACGGCTTGGCAATGGAAAATGATGCTACTTATCGTTCTGCCTGGGTCCTTCTGCCTGTGTGTTGGCATTCACGGCCTTACTTAACATCAACACCAGCATTCATAGCACCAACAACCACAACAGGACATCAGCAAAAACAAAATCCACAAAGTGAACGCTTCCTGCTTTTGGCGCATATCTGAAGCATTAGCCGCCCTCCCAACATTCCGCTTTTCTGGAGCTTTCTTCACTTCCGCACACCCCACTCTCGCTCCAGCCCCGCCCAAGTATCCAAACACCCAAACACCCAGACACCCAGAGCACTCGCAATGCATCGGTGCAAGTTTAATTTACTAATTAAATGTTGCACAAAGGTAAAGCCGAAAGCTTTAAGCTCCATAATGTTAGCGGCTTGTATTGTTTACGCTTGCAAAGGACTCTATTGGATTCTGGCCCTGTCGAGGCTTTAGGTGCCGCGTGTATGATGAGCGGGTAGGGTGTAGGGTGTAGGGTGTAGGGTTTGGGCGGGCTTCGGCGCTTCCAAGCTAGACTCGCCTTTGTGTGGCAATGAAAGTTGCTGGAATTCAAATACAATATATTGGGATTAGAGCGATTTAGGGGAATAGTTTGTTTGAGACTGTGGCTTGGCTTTATTGCATTGTGTGCGTAGGCAGAGCATCAAGGCTAAATTTATTTTCGATACGATTTGTATCGCAATAGTATTGGGCGCTTATCATGCGCTTGAAGGGAACGTAAACGTTTAAGTGCTGAGAAAATGTTGATTAACTTTCGACTGCAATTGATATGCTCCGCAAATGACAATCAACTTCACTGCTCAATATATTAATCATCGTTGGATCAGACTTGCATTATCAATTGAAAATATATGGGTTTTTTTTTTTGGAAATTTCAATTGTTGCAACATTGTCATTTAATGTATCTGCATATTACAAAAAATAATATTGGCACTCTCAATAGTGGTCTGTATTTTAAGGGACGACAGAACAATGCTATTCAACAATAAAATCAGAAACTTATCTTTTACACATACATATAAGCGTGTAAATCAAACCCAGTTAAGAAAATAAAAGTGAAAATGTGAGCAAGAGATGGAATGAAAAAAGCTAGCATTAAAAATTTAAAAAATACATCTTTAAATAAATAAGAGTCCTTCTACAACTTTAATAATTACAAGCTCCAGACTTGGATTTAAAATTATAATGGCTCAAATTTCATTGCCAACATCATACATTGAAGCCTTTTGATTTTAAATTATTTGGGGTTAAGAAGACTCAATTCTAGCCGTAAATACACACTTCTGGCTGTTTTCTGTACATACAGCTACTTCAATTGTTTGCATGTGTGTGTGTGTGTGTGTGTGTGTGTGTGTATGAATATATATATGAGTGAGTGTTCATGTAACAAGAAGTTGTTTATATGCCATTAAGGTGTTTGTCAAACATAAACAACCAAACAGAAACAAAAAGCAAACATGCCGTCACGCACTGCCAAAGTAGTTAGTGAAATTATTGCGAAATTGATATCAATAACAATTGTTTGCGCACTTCACGCGTCTCTCAATGCAAACGCATTAAATATTTAATGCTAATTAAGTTGCACATCCCGTGCAGGAAAGCGTCAGTGTGTGTGGCAAATAAATGTGCGCGTGTGTGAACGACATGCAAATGGAAAATTTGGCTGACAGACTGACAGACTGACAGACTGACACACTGACTGGATAACTTGACATGCATGCCACAAGCAGCTGCTGCCGACACGCTTTCTGGCGTTCGTGGAAGACGGTGGAGTTGGGGTCGACACCACAAGCGGGATCGGCATCGCCGTGAAGAGTTCTCCTTCCTCCATTCCATTCTCAGCTTTAGCTTTCTTGCCAGTTCTGTGACACTACTGTGCGTATGCATGGGAGTGTGCGAGTGTGTGCGAGTGTGTGAATACGTGAGTGTGTGTCTGCCATTTGCCATTTGCCATTTGGACAAAATGAAGCATTAAATTACCCATGCCAGCTTAACAGCTTGCACTCGTTCACTGGCACTCGGAGCCCTCGGGCTTCAACTCGTCCTCGACTTAAGCACTCGCATCAGCGCTCTGGCGCTCAACACAGCTATGTATATAGATGTATATGTATATATGTATGTATATAGGTGTACGAGGAGGTCGTCTTTTAAGGCATTGCCGAACGACATTGTGACAGAAAAACATGTACGGATTTCTTTGCATAAGACCATTGCACAATTTTATAAAATTTATAGCTACATATTTCATTAAGCAATAAGCACTTGGGCATTATGTCACTTTCTGTCATCAATAGTGTCGGCAAAATGCAAAGTATAATTTGAAAAATAAATATAATTTTAAATGACACATCTCAGTGCACTTTCCACAAATGTGTTGTGCCATGCAAGAGTAATTAATGTGATAATGTCATAAATGAATGTATATTTAAATGATTTGCAGCAACATCGGAGAGTTGTTCATGCGATGCTTTGTATTTCACATTCGATTAGTCTCTAAGTTTAAGCGTTCATCCATGTGGGTAAATAAATGGAAATGTTCTTTTCACATTATTGCCAACGAACTCATCGAGGGTCCTCACATGCATCATACTAAGCTGCAATGATTCCAATTATGAACGGACAAAATGCCGGATGAGTTGGCGAATAAAGGCTTTCCGTGGTCAATTGGGGTGGGCCGAAGCAATTAGCCCCGGCAGTACGACAAAATACGAGTATATAAGTCGATTAGATACCGGACCTTACAGTAATTAATACTTTGTGAAATAATCCAATCAGATGGCTTCAATTCCTGAGCGTCCACAGAAGAGCACTTGTTGAATTAATCATAGGTCACAACACAGATGGACAGCATATGGCCAATAAGGGCTTTGCTCACGAGCCACTTTGCAAGCGTGTGCTGGAGGGTTACTTCCAGTGCCACTGCTTCTGAATTTCAAGGCCATGAATGCGCACTTAGGGAGCGGCAGGCACTTTATTTAACTGAAGTTCACACTTCACAAAAATCAGGTATTTAATTATTTGGAAAGCAATCACATACAATCGCTGTCAAAGTATTACCCATATTGTTGATTTAGCCACAAAATGGCATCACTACACAGGCAGCAAGGAAATATCTATATCTATCTATAGAAGAAGGTATCAGCCGTCGTCTAACTTAAATACCTGTTCCTTATTTAGCCAATTGTACCACTATCTTAGAGTATTGATCGTGGTCACGCTCATCTCTGAATTGAAGAAAATGTTGTTTTAAGTATCTCTGACAGCTTGATTCAAAACTATTCCCCTACTACTTACTTACGAACTGGAAAGTCGACTACTGCCTTCCTCTAAAAAATGAAGCAACTCCAGCAGTTCGGACGTTGATTTATTGTTGCAGTCGGGGTTCCTACTTGTATTTCGACTAAGCAGCAGGCCTACATGTTTAATGTCAGAAGGCATAAGAACCTTACATTCTGAATCAAACTCACTAAACAAAAGGGGAACAAGGAAAAGGAATAACTAACTGCAAATCCACAGAGACAGTTCCTTATATTGAGTTTTGCAAATAAGCTGTACCAGGTAAGCGCATCTGTTGCCATAGAGGCTGATAAGTGGTGATGATCCGTCCTTCCTTCCGCACTCCCTCCAACGCTACAGTTTGCTATTGCATATAGACATGGCATCAGGCATTGTGGTTTCAATGAAGTGCAAAAACGCCTTCGAGCAGATTCGTAGACAGAAGATGCATCGTTACATCATTTTAGCGATTCGTGGCGAGCGCCAGATTGAGGTTGAGATTGTGGGACCTCGCGATGCCAACTACGAGAACTTTCTGGAGGATTTGCGCAAGGGCGGGCCCGAAGAGTGCCGCTATGCAGTCTACGACTACGCCTATTATCATCAGTGCCAGGGCGCTTCCTCAACTTGCCTTAAGGAGAAATTGTTCCTCATGCTCTGGTGCCCTGTTCAGGCTAAGATCAAGGACAAGATGCTCTACTCCAGCTCCTTTGCTGCTCTCAAGAAGGACTTCATAGGGGTCCAAAAGTGTATTCAAGCTACTGAAATGGACGAAGCCTGCCGCGAATGTGTCGAGGATCAGCTGCGCTCTCTGGATCGCGACTAAGAAGAAGAACAAGTGCAAGAACGAAAGCAAGATCGAGAAGCAACAACAATCCACATAAGCGACACGCCACCATTTTGTAATATTTTCAAATTTCTACGTTTATATCTTTTCCAATGTTTCTGGCAACTCGAGCATTTTGCAATGCTCACCAAAAAGGACACAGAATCGGAGGCCGACAGACAAACGTGCATAGACATGGAATATCTCTGTCTATTCTCAGCCAGGTCACAGGTCACCCATCACCGTTTCAAAGTTCAATCAATCAAAACAGTCGGCCACATCCACACACATCTTTATACATCTTCTGAATATAAACATGTGTGTACATATGTTGCTTAGTTTTAAGAGGTGGGGGGACAGCCGACGGCTGCAATTTAATTTGATTTCGTTGAGCCCTCCCAAAGAGTCCTGCGATTCTGGCCAAGGGTTACGTCTGGCTAGTGGGTTGGGCGCTCCCATTGGCACTTTGCAAATGTTTGAAGGCAAATATACATCCACACTCATAACTTACCAAATGTAATTTGTTATGCCGCCTTCTGTACTTCTTTGTGCTGTGGTCGGCCCTTCGACCTGCGCCCCATTTATTCCATCGAGGCCAAACCGCGAGCGAGTTCAACCGCCGCAAAAGTTTTGCATTTGAGATTTTATCTCGTTCCCGTTCCCACAACTCGGCGAAACTTTTCATTTCATCGCCAGTTTAGTGAAATTAATCGAATCAAAGATGAGCACGTCGGACATCAAGTGGACCGGGGCCAGGTTTGAATTGAAGAACCATTAGTTGAAGGGGAGCAGCATAGCACATCTCTCGCAATATTTGAACTGCTACTTGATGCTAGCATTTTGTCGGGCATAAAGGGGGCTAAGCGTTATTATAAAACTAGGAATAACAGAGGTTTAAGAGGTGGCCATGATAAAGAGCTGGTTTTTATTTCGCTACAAGTTCGTATAAATAAGATTGCCTAATTAAATAATTGTGCCAATAATAACGAACGATTTATTTCAAGCTTTTTAAATACTATCCCATAGATTCCAATTTTAAAAGCGATAATCAGTAAGACTTTTTAAATGGGGCAGCCATTTTGGTGGATGGTTTCAATAAAAATTTGGTGGGTGTGCCCTAATCATCGTCCGGAGGATGAACTTCAACTATGCCTACAATAAATATTAAAAGGTTTGCTAAATAAGCAGCCACAAAAATATTAATTATTTGCTCTATAAAACTATTTCTCCCACTCCATAAATATTTATAAGCTAAAATAATGAGAGTGCACAACAAATGTTATATGTTTAAAACATCGTAGCTTTATTCTACAACTACAAGATCGAATAGGGCTTACACAGTTCAATATTTCCTTCCTTCCGATGCTCCAGAATTGTGTGGACGCGAATTCAATCGAATTTGCAAACAAACAACTGCAACTGCGATTGCAATCCACTAGCAGGCAGGCAAGCAAATCGATTGCAAAGAGAGAAACTATTTTCCGGCATTTAAGTGCCTATGTAAGTGCAACAATGTCGCATCATTTGTGCCAACGACCTGGGGCAGTATCGCTTCGAGTCGCTCCGCTGCTGCTCACCCCCCACAAGTTTGCAGCACTTGCCACGAAATGCCGCAAGTATTCCCTCGCGATTGCAGAAAAATCGCAGATCTAAGAAACAAAGCGTGAACAAAGTTCAATAAACGTAACTAAATGTGAAAGGAACGTGACAGAAGAGACAACAAAAGTTTCAAAAAATGTGCTTAACCATAAATTCCAAGTATAGATACTCAAACCCCTCTACACACACACACACACACAAACACACACACATGCATGTTTCGGTTAAAAATCAAAGCAAATGCAAAAGGGAAATCGAACAGAGCAAGAAACACGAGCCAAAAATCCTCACAAATCTAGTGGAAAATTAAAATTTTGCCAATTTATGCATGCCAGCCAGGGACTGATAGAAAGTGCGAGTCTGGCGGTCCGGGGGGAAGGAAAGGGAAGGGGTGTGGACAAGAGTTTATTGTGGAGGCAAAGGATTTCCATACTTCGGGATACGCCAACTTCATTTGCATGCAACTTTATGAACAATCGCTCGAAGCCTTCACAGCTTTGTGGATTTGCGGCTATCAGACTGCCTCCTCCCACCCCCCCCCCCTTACCCTCACCCTCCTCAGACACACTTAGCCATCTTTGGATGGGAGTTAGGAGTTTGGAAACGCTTCACTTTCCTTATCAGTCCATATCAGCATCATTATTTTCGAAGTCTGTCTGCCATGCCCGACTGCCTGTGACCGCCAACTCGTTACCGCTTGTAAAAACTGCAAATTGTGCCAAAAGCGTAAGTTTTTATGGCTTTGGCGCAGTTTGTTATTATTATTGCGAATGTTTTTGCTGGCTTTTAATTAAAATGCCCAAAATTGTGGTGTACTTGTATGTGGCTGTCTAAATTACTGCAAACGTCCAGACACTGCACATAAATTGGCAATTAAAATTGTCGGTTAAGTGCTCAGCCAAAAGTTACGGTGCCACCAATAAAGAAAATTCCAGCTGAACATTCTAACAATATTAGTAAATCAATAACTAGAATGTATTGCATGTGCTTATTGTGAATTCCTGCTTTAATAAGTATTTGATCTATGCATTAAATTATTTATAATTAAAAATTATGTTTATGTCCGAACGATAAGTATTTTGATTGTTGCTTTTGTTGATTATTCTTTGCAACATTGCAGCTTACCAGGCCTAAAAAGATTAACAAAGAACCAATAAACGGACTAAAGAAGCGAGTCGTGATAGTTTTAAGTGTAATATTTGAAAAGAAACTTTTGAGTGCACAGAAAATGTTGACAAATAATTTATGACACTGCACACGAATACTAAAAATAGTTTTTTAGTATAGTACTTAATTTATTTACAATTTATACATTCATTTACTAATTAATATGTTCTTTGAAACTGAATCATTGCTTTTATTGAATTTTTTAATTTTTGGCCAACATTTTTTCATCAAACTTTAAATGAAGATGTCAAACCAAAAATACAAGTATTCCAACCACGCATAAAACAATTCAGATAATAAAAATTAATCATAGAGTCCTACAGAAACTGTTTGATATTTGTTTAAGTGGTGTTATTGTTGCTAAGCAGCAAGGGCAGTCAAGGTTACGGGCCACACATACCTTGCCTTCGCATAGCTTGCCCAAACATGCCTGCCTTTAATTTAGTTTCCGTCCAGTTTTAGTCTCATAACTTTAAATGAGTTTGCACAAAAGTTTTGCATAGCCCCGGACCACTTAGTTCCCAACCTCTTAGCTCCCCACACAACTCATGTCAATCCGCCCTATCAAAATATTTTCGCTTTCAATTTGCTTGCCGTGCCACGCGACACTAAACCAATACTGTCATAACGAGCTTATGCCGCATACCAAGACATTTAAGCGGCTTAGACACCAGGCCACTAAGCAAAGAGACAAACGGACAGACACCGGTACAGGCAGATGGACAAAATCCGAGGCAAACGCCTCCGCCAAGGCGCGACATTGAGTCGCAAAATTCGCGCGCATTACACAAGTCACAGCACGTCTCGCCTTTATTAATATCTTATTTAATTATACTTACTTGTTGTTCTTATTGCCGGTCTCCATCGCATGTGGATTGTTGCTATACCCTCGCAATACTTACAATATCGGAATGGCGAGCGAGTACAAGTATAATCAAAAGTCCGCCGTTATCGAAACCGATATTTAAATGCCCGTCTGCCTGCGTCCGCTATTGAACCATAAAAGCTAAACAGAGCTTACCACTCATCGGTGAAAAAAGGACAAAATCATTTTTATTCGAGGCTTCATAGAAATCGTCACATAGCAACGATTGATGTAATTACCTTTATTCTAGTTCAGATGACTTAGGGAGAGGGGGGGCGTGTGCAGAGTACACAAGAATCGGCGTTACGTAATCGTAGCACTCATTATTTGTTGTTAATATTTTGGCTGTCATCGGCTCCTTTTGGCGCTCGCCTCTCAAGTCCAAGGCACATTTTTGACGAGCCATCGTAGCTGACCATGCAAATGACATAATTTACTAGTAAAGTTTTCCAAAGTTCAAGACTTTGTACAACCAACTAACAGTTTAACTAAACTTGTCTTCTTATTTCCAGTACTTGACTCAAATTCAAAAGCAGGTGGTTGCTGCACCGTATAACGTTATAAACAATTCACAAGAGATGCACAAATTAGCAACATTTTGCAAAGTTAAAAGTCATTCAGGTGCTTAGTTTTCATGAAATTAAAAACTTGCTTGCAAAGTCTGCTTTTCAGTAGTTTCCTTCTAAGTAGTTTTGATTCCTTTTTTTCCTCACAAATATGCTAAATCTTTATTTGCATTTCTTTTCTTATACATACTTGCGTTATGATAATTTTTCTGCCACTTGGAGAGCATCTTCCATTATTATCAGATGCTGGCAGCTCCCCAAAAATGTACTAATAACATTTACTAACCCAAATCAGGCGATTGTGGGAATTGGTTGGGGGATTAAATGTGATTTTTTGTCAAAAAAAAAGTCCGTTGAACATTGGATTCTGAATTCCTGTGTGAAAGAGCGCAAGAACAACCTTTCACAGACGCCTTTGTTCGGTTAAAATGCGACAAAGTGTTGACTTAGAGACTCCTTATTCCACTTCCATTAATTTAATGGAAGATTTTGGCTGATTTAATTAATTACGAATTCTGGGTGATTAACACGTTTGTCGTCCCGACACGTATACATTACGTAGACCACTCGTGGACTCTATAGCGAGATAAGGAAATAAGCTTGTTTTGGGAATCATTGTACTGAGCGGTTTTGCATGCACTGGATGAAAACTCTTGAAGCAATTTACCGGAGACCAAATAAAAATCAGTAAGAGTTAGTCATGCATTTTTTTCTTCTTCCCAATTAAATTAAATATTCTTAAATTTGTACTCCTTCTAGTCGCCAATTATGAAGAATCTCAACATGAAGAAAGACTTTAAAGCCACAATAATTCATGAAAAAAAGCAACTTATTAGCATTGAATGAATAAAGGTTACAAAAAGTAAATTGGATTTCTAAATTAAGTTCGATATCAGCCATAACAAGTGCAATTGATTTCTGAATCACTTAATGGCACAGAAAATACTCTTTTGTACCACAGAAGTAGAGGTCTAAGTGGATCACTTAATTTTGAAGTTCTTGACTGCACAGCACTACGAGCATGCGAGTATAGTATGGTAATCAGATAATTCACTGAACCATGTGCACTAGCTCAGCGAACTAGGGGGGTGTGGCTGTTATTTCAGCTCTGGAAATAATGTCTGTTGTGAATGTCAGCACTGCTGGCCACTGACGCGTCCTCGGGCATCCCGGACCACAGAGTGGCCCAAACTGCTGACCAAGTGCACGTAAAATTCTCTTTGACAGCTACGCCTTAACATTTTAGGCGAGAACAGCACGAGGAAAAACAACGCTGGCAGTGCACACTAAATTGAAACTGGGCACGTGCCAAAGGCATCGAGTTTGAGTCCACGATGGATGCATTTAAATACACACCCACATACACACACACATACACACACACACACACACACACACACACACATACATACACAGATAATGCATTGCCGGCAAAATCGAAAGGTAAATAAGAAGAATTTTCAGCCCACACCCGCAAAAGGAACTTTCGTCTTTAACCAAAAATGACATTGATAAACTGCTGAAAGCATCGACAGCCCAGAACTAAATATTGTGGCAGGTATTACATAATTACACATTTATTTTAACAGTATTCGGCATAATACTATATATATAATTTTTAAACCATATCGGCCAAAAATGTTCGTACTCTTATGAAATATTAAAATGACAAATTAAATGCTTTCATTCAAGTTAAAGAAAAAACTATTGCTTTGTTTAGTTGCTTACAATTTACTGTTTAATTTTTTAGTTTGACCAAGTTTTAGTTTTGTTTTATATTATTTATCCTGCAGTTGAAATAGTTTATACTTTTAGTAAGAATCGACCAAATGTTATCAGGAAGCAGCACGGACTTCAAATACTACACACCAAGAAATAATTAATAACCTAATACTTATTGGAAACAATGATCCGATCTATACTAATATTTGTATTGCATTGGAAAAACTAGAAATCAAACAAACACAAAAGGAACCATTTTTTGTATTATATCTTTTTTATTTTACTATGAATCAGTTCTCAGATTTAGTCCAAAACATAACTATTAACTACATTTTAAAGGACGCCACACTTAACAAAGTTACGTTAACCAATTCATGATATCTAGCTTAACTATTTCTCATTACTGGCTGCTCAAGAACAGAAGTTGTAGCACAAATGAATGGAATTTATTTACGGTGCCACGTATGTACAAGTATTTCAAATCACTTTAAGGCCTGCACTCTACACATTAAATATCGGTTGTTGCCTCGATTTGTGATGAAGTGACTTCTGCGTTCCGAGCACACATGAGGTGTACGTGTAATGTCAAATAGTGTGCAGCTTTGAAGTAATGATTCAATGACGACTCGTCAAGCGTGTATAACCAATGGGTTACAATAACAACAGCAGCAACTTCTGCAACGTAATAAAAGGGCAATGGGGGAGGGGGATGTGGTAATCCCCTCTGTTTCTTGCATTCCTTTTCCTAGGGGTATTCACAGAAGCTGGACTAAAAGTTTGCTACTATTTTGTTGACACGAAATGCGCTCAAGCTTGTCATGTTGTGGCATGTTGCTGGTAACATGTTACATGGATGCGTGTATATATACACGTATATGTACATAAAAATGCATCGGTGTGTGTATTTTTTGGCTGTGTTGCAGCTGAACTTTAATATTTCCGCCAACATTTTGGTCGCTAGACAAACTAGACAAACTGTTTGGTCGGAAAGCGCGTGCCAACAAAAAGTCAATCAACAATGTGCAATTTTCACATTCAGACGAATGGCATTGATGCTGTTGTTATTCTTATTATTGCTTCTGCTCTAGTTTTGACAACAAGCACTGTGCATCTCTCAATACAAGTAAATGCAAATTGCAGGATCCAGTTCTGCCTTTGCCCAGCCCCTGTCCCGACTTAGTTATTCCTCAGCAAGCAGCCGAATGGCACCACGCCATTTCACTGTTGGCGCCAAAGATCGAAATGAAGCTTGCGCCAACTGCTCGGACACGCACTCTGATGGCAATCGACATAATCCACAGTCCAATACTATGATTAACGATGGAAACGTGACAATATTCAAGCAACCACAGAGACCTAAGTATATGTAATGGCCAGGAGAGAATTTGTAACGAGAAGTGTTTTCCAGTTTTTTATTGAATTGAATATTAAGCTTCGAGAAAAATTAACATTTATATAACTCAAAGAGCTAGCAGGAATCTCACAACGTATATTCGGTCTATCATCACAGAAGCATGATAAAAATTGTCAAAGCTTAGCATAAAATTTAATAACTATCCCATCTAGGACAGATCTTAAATAAAGATTACTAAATTAAAGAATAAAAATTGCATACTTGTAGATGACAAATTAATTCAGCATGCTTAAAAAAACTGCCTTATTTTTTATTTAACACACCTCATTAAGTATATATGTACATACATATAGTATAGTATATGCTTGTCTGTATAGAGCTTCATCGTGATAGGTAAACTATGGTCTGCCATCAGATTAACGCAATTAAAAAGGAATGCCAACAAATGAAATAAATAATGTAAACAAATAAAAGCTTAAAACCCCTTTTTGGCGAGCACAAATATACATTTCCATTCTCATTTTGAATATATTATTTATTTATTATTATCATCGGTACAAGTCTTTTTGTTAACGAGCTTGTTCAATAAAATTATTATTTGTATATTATTCATTTTGTGAATCATTAATATTTTCATCTCTGTTTGCTTACATGAGCCCTAAAGTTAAATGCTTCAAGCGTGCCGCCCATTAGGATTCACTAAGTAGGTGAAAATATATATTATTTATTTGTGACAAGATTTCGCCGAACATTGGTCTCTGGTTTTTCCAGCCAGCACCAACAACAGCCTTATGGTTAGTTGTAGCGGCGCATGACGTAACCAAAACCACGAACACTTGCAACGCAGGACCACTGCAATCTGCGAGTCGTCATTGTCCTTGATTCTGTGGATCTCATTTGGCTGGTGCGACATTGCCAACAGCTGTGAGAGTTAAGCTGCAACCGCAAGCTGGTCGCGTCTGGACAGGATGGGATGGTATAGGACGCATGGTTGGGCAAGGACGTTCCGAGTACGCAGCTGGAAAGCAGGGAAATCCTCTATATGCTGATATATGCAAAATGTATGCAAAACATCGACAGCAAATACAAATTGTTTCCGTTTGAACATCAACTTGGCCGGCGGGCGAAAAGTGTAGCATACTTTCTCGCAATCGTGCGGTTGGTCAAACAGGCTGGGAGGGTGGGACCAGAGACCAGAGACCAGAGACCAGACTCAGGAGCAATGGACGAGCAGGAACAAACAGGCGAACTTCATTTGAATTGCAAAACACTGCTCAAAACACACTCACACATATGCACATACTCGCACACATAGACGTGCAGACGGGCAAAGGAAATATTTGCTACCCAAAAAAAAAAAGAAAAAGAAAAAAGTTAATTTATATTTCAAATTGGCATTTTTCTGTTTTTATGGTTTGACGCTTAAATATTTAATATTGTGCCCACACACATATTTCTCTTGTTCGGCATTGCGATTAAGACATACATAACATACGCATTAATAGTATCTATGCATGTTGTTATTGTTATTGTTGTTGTTGTTGTTGACAACGGTCTTTGAACCTTTTCGCCACATTAGTGCAAAGCCAGTGAACTGCCCTTGGCCATACGTATTGGACGCAATCAATCGGCAGCGAGCAGAAACAGCAGGCGTTTCAAAGGCAGAACTCGTTTTGAGAATACGCAAAATTTCGCAAAATTGTAGCCAACATGTTCAATGCAAATGAAAAGAAATAAATGCCTTGTAATTTGTTTTTTTTTAGCAATTGATTGAAAATGGGCGGCATATGGCCTACTTAAAAAGGTGGAGGCTTGGCAAAGTTTAAGGTTCGTCTTAAAGAAGACTTAGCCAAGATTAGCGTGACTTGCAGATATTTGCTTAGCGATGTTCATATACAAATCAAGTATACGCCGCGTGTACATTATTCAAGCTTGGATAGACCTTGTTAAATGTATTTTATTTCACTTAATGCGGAAAACAAGGTAAGACCTCTGCTCAGACGCAATTAATTCACAACATTATTAATGCTCTCAACAGCATTAGCGACAAAAGACAAATAAATACTGAATTGGCGTGTCGTAGCGAGTAATTATCTTACGTTCTTGACTTGGATTGTTATTTATAAAATATGGCGAAATAAATTCAGACTGCTTAACTCTCACGTAAAGGTAATTATAAATTGATGAGCATTAGTTAAGTTAATGCCACGTTGATATGAACAGCTCAACAGTTTTTATAAATGGTGACTCGATGTGCATCCCTAGGGCTATAAGTATTTGATCAGTTTTATTTGGAGCACTTCCCTTGTAGGCAAAGCCACTTACTTACACTTTGATGAATATTGTAATAGTTTATTACATATTTGCGTGGTGTATTGCGGTTTTGTATTTTTTGTTTTTTCCTCAGCTTTAAGATATTTTATTTGGCAGACTTTAACACTTAAATCAATACAAATATATTTTTTTCGCAGAAACTCTCCCGCTGCCTATTAAAGGTTAAGGAAGGCAAAATGGAAAAAGAAGCGAAAAAAATTATAAATTGAATTCAAACTGAAACCAAAATAGTTTGAAACTTATTATGTTATGTTACAGATAACTGAGAATTACAAATAATCTGAGACTTTTTTGTTGGGACTAGTGCTTCATACAAATCAGCATAAAATGATTAAATTATGAAGTGCCTTACAATGTACGCTGACAAATTTGTTGGTAATATTTGCAAATAACCCATGAATAACGATGAAGGGAATACTCTCAGGAGCAGTGATGCCGACTGTTGTGTGCTTGTGAATTTCTCCGATGCTTATTATTCTTGGTCGATCCTCGAAAACAATTGTTCTTGGGCATGAGCATTGCTGCATGAAGCCAGCTGAAAGCTGCCAGCAACTGCCGTCCTTTCAATTATATGTGACGAAATACATCCGTCCAATAATGCAGTCCGATTTCCCGGGGAGGGCTCCTGATTAGACATTTATAGCACAGCTGTCAGTTGCAATGGACCGAAAATAAATTTGCTGGCCGGCGCCGTTAGGCACCAATTCGGACAAACACAAACACACACCCACGCACACACACACACACACACACACCCACGCACACACACACACACACACACACACCCACGCACACACACACACACACACACACACACACACACACTCACGCACACCCAGCTTGTACGTTTGCCCATAAACTGCTATGAAATATAAATGAAGCAACATGCAAACGATTTGAGTAATGTTTTGTGTGGCCTCTGGCCACGTGGCTACTTGGAATAATGCAGGACTTTGGTCGGAGAGGACTTCGGTTTGGCACGATTCGAGTCCCAAATGCAATTTGTGCACACAAAGTGTGATGAGCGGCGGCACGGGGGCTGCAAAGCAAGCACGGGCGAATCAATGCATGTGCTGGAACAAAACTGAAGTGAGAAACGACGATGGTGCCCCGCAGCCCTCCTTCCACAGAGAGGGCGGCTGGAGGCAGGCATTACGTGCCGACGGGCAGTACAGGAATTTTGTTTAAAAATCAACAATCCCACGTGCACATACTCGTACAGTGACATATCTCCCCAAATCTTGTTCCTCTTGCTCCGTGCAGACCCTAACAATGTCGTCAAATACCCAAGCAAAACGTCGTCGTTTTCGTCGCCACTGTCTGTTGACACACATGTCTTTCGGTTTGTCAACAGCACAAAACATTTAATTAAAATTCGTCGAATAGTCGAAACATCAGTAGAGAATTTCCCAGGCAGGCGCGTGGGAGAGTAGGGTCAACGATTTCATTGGCAAATCAAAATACCACGATATACTTGTATATGCTCTTACATGTGCGCATATAGCCGTACAATACAAATAGCCAGGACTATCTGCACCTGCCTCCAATCAGAAGCAAATCTAAGAGAGCGACAAGTTGTATCAATATTTGTTCTTTAATCCGAGAAAAGCTTGGAAGCGAATGATTTCAAGGAAGTCTTTAAGGACAAATACTGATTGTCGACTTCAAAGTCTGCGATAGTTCTGGAAAACTCAAACGGCATGCTCAGCTGCCTTTAATATACGAATATACTAAAGAACCGTGCTATCTGCATGAAAAACTGCGTTATAGTGCCTCCACAAGAACCAATAATATAAAAATGTCTCTATTCATGCTATTCGCCTGTGGAATCACATATAACACAACATTTAAAGAAAATTAGCAGTGCATCGCAAAAATGTCTGTAGTCATAAATAATGCATAACTTCAATTTTATAAAATAGGTTAAGCAGGTTAATCAAACCGTCTTAAATTTGTTTAATGAAAATTGTACGTTTCTAGTGACTAGTGCATTAATTTATAAGAATTTATTTCTTGTTGCACTAGGAAATAATAATAAATAAATAAATAAATAATCCTTACATTTTATAAAATAGGTTAAGTAGGTTAATCAAATCGTCTCAAATGTTTTTCTACGAAAATTGTTTGTTTCTGTGACTAGTGCAGTAATTTATAGGAATTTTTCTTGTCGCACTAGGAAATAATAATAATTAAAAATAAATAAATATAACATTTCAACTGAATTGGGCTTCACAATTTCAAACAACGCAGTTTGATGAAGTTTTGGTGCTATTCACTTATATATATAGTAGACATTTTTATCAATTACCAATTCCAGAGTGAAAATATCTAAGGCTCGTGCAAATAATACGCATTAAATAATATTTGAATTGATCAAAAGATATCTTTTGAACACAAATATTGACAATTTTTAGCAAATAAATGAGGCAAATTAAATCTTAAAGCAATATTATACTTGTACCCGTCTGTTATAAATAAATTAGATTAATATTAACTTGACTTATAGAATAGCTCACTAAAATGAATATAAATTCCCAGTCAGCCAAAAAGCTGGAATTTTCGTGACTATAGATAAATAATTCATAACTTATTATACCCTGTACCCAAAGGGTAAAAGGTATTTTATTTTGTGCGAGTGTACATGGAACACACAGAAAGAGGCGTGGCAGACCCCAAAAACGATATATATTCTTCATCAGGATGCCAAGCCGAGTCGATATAGCCATGTCCGTCTGTCCGTCCGTCTGTCTGTCCGTCTGTCTGTCCGTCTGTCTGTCCGTCTGTCCGTCTGTCTGTATGAACGCAAGGATCTCAGAAAGTATAAGAGCTAGACTAACCAAACTTGGTATCCAGATTCTCCTGAGCCCGAGAAAGGACGAGTTTGTTCATTTTTTCTGATGATTTTTTTAGACATTTTTTTTTGTGGGTACAGGGTATTTAAGAGTTGAGCCTGCTCGACTTTAGCATTCCTTTATTGTTTTCTATTGCTCATTTCCTATATTTTTCTCTCAATACTAACAACACAAAAGGCAATTCATTCAAGGTTCATTTTAAATACGAGTTCATGATATTTTTGATTCACAAAACGACCGACAATTTCCACTCACACCCTGATGAACTGCTCCAGATAGTTTCATCAATTACGCTCACCTGACAGGACATCTTCAGCTTCTTTACTGTAACTTAATATCCATTTTAATGTTATTTACTCTTCCCTCATTCTTTCTTCGTTTAATGTTTCCTGTGATTTGTAATTAAGTATTGCGGTAGTTTTATGATTTACTGTCCAATTGCAACAAATTCCATTAGTTTGAGACTCAAGGCGGCAGGCGTCAGGCGGAAGGTAAATAGAATATATAAAGAACGAAGTGAAAGAAGTGGCCGGGAAATTGCATTTTTTATGAAGACGCACATTAATGCGCTTAGTGCAAGATCTGGAGCTGACTCTACATAGTCATTCACATTCGTGCCCAGCCGCCCAACTCAGCTACCAGTGGAAGGGGCGTGGCACTTAAATTTCCGCCTGCACACAAACATGCAGCTTTAGACTTCACATTCCAATGAAATTGCGTGATAGCTGCTGCTGCGAAGGTCATGCTGGCACCCGTTTAATCCATCAAATGGCAGACACCAAGAAAGGTTCGTGGTATGATGGGTAAATTTAAAAAGCATAAAAGTCCAATGCCAAAGTTATGAACAGGAAAACCAACAGCTGGCGGTTGGACCCTATGATGCGACGTTGCGTCTGGTCATGGCCTCTTTAACAGCTAAGCATAAAAACAAAGTCAATGAAATTGTCATTAAAAAAGGCCTACGCACAAGCACCCAGCACAAACACCCAGACCCAGACCCAGGCCCAGGCCCAGTCTCAGACCCAAGCCCAGACCCAAACCCAGACCCAGACCCTGAAAAGAGAAAAGAGAGAGCGCGTGTTCATATAATGGAAAAGCGGCCCAGCCAAGGTGTCGCCTCGACTGTCAGCTGGCAAGTGTCGACCCGCCAAAGGGCTTCAGTGGCAACAGTGGCCTCTAATTAACTTGACAATGTGGGCCAACAAAGCCGCAAAGCAGCAGATCAACAGACGGCTAACCAAACGGACAGAAGTACAGCTTACGGCAGAAGAATGGGGACAGCAAGCCAAAAGCTCATTAATTAAAAACGGATTTGTGACGACCCACACCGATATCCCACAGCATCGTCCTCTTATCGCTGTCGTGTGTGAACGGTGCGCTATCAAAGTTCAATGACCAGCAATACTTGTACACCTAGCAGTCAACATTGGCATAATTGGCATCCACGAGCAAATAACATGACCAGACAGGGAAAGAGTGCTCCGAACACCGCCAAGTGGTTCCCCCTTAAACAGCAAAGTAAGTGGCCGACCGAGAAGAGAGATAATCAAGGCACGACTGAGGAGGGGGGAGAAAATCATTTGCAAGTCGAAACTAATTAAAATGGTAGAAATGCATATGCACTTTAGCCTTTGCTCTATTGCCCCAATACCTTGTGGGTGTCATTTGTTTTCTCTTTATTTATTTTCCCTGAATTTCCAATAGAGGTTTGCAATGTCATGCACATGCGAGTATGCAGATGCCAAAGGCGAAGGCCGATAACAGAAGCTGCAAATCATAATGCCATTTACTATGTACATCAGAGATAGAGCTTAAGAGCTTACTCATGCCATAAGAGATAAGGCGAAGTGTCCTTAAATGTGGCACCGTACATAAAAGTAATAAATATGTAAATACTATATACTACAAGTATATACATACTATACTCAAAGTTTGTAACTTACACCTGAATATATGCATTTCATTACAGAAACAGCCCACAGCGCGTTTATTCTCAGTACTCGTGCTCTGAAACACAAATGTAATTTTTTCCAATGACCAACTTTTGACCCCAGATGTGGCAAATCAGTGTCTGATTTCCGGACTCGAAATATCTGTGAATATTAAATATTTTCGCTCAATATTTTTACGAATTCTTAACAATTTAATATGCTTATTCCTTTTTTTTAAATGCATTAAAGAGTCTCAGCCGTTTTTAATATTAAATAAGTTTATAGTTATCTCTATTATTATTTGTCGTTAAGCATAATTACCAAGTTGTGAGTTGATTCTTTCAAAAGAAATCAAATCTCGAACGAAATTATGAATTTGCGAGCATACTACGAATATAAAGCTGGCGCCTTAATAAAAAGTGTTAAGCTGTTCAATAAGTCTACGCCTATCGGCCTTTATTCCAATAAGAGCCTTTGCATTTCCTTTTTAAACACAGATTTCGCCAGCCCTGAGGCTTTTGATGCCAAACCGCAGAAAGGCACACAGGAGGCGCCGAAAAATATTTTAATAATAAAATACGGGCAGCGTGACTGCCACACTGCCAGAGAGCCAGAGAGTCAGACGGCCAGACAGCCAGACAGCCTCAGAAGCAACACTGAAGCAACCTGGATCTGCGAATTGTAATGAAATGGCGTCTTGAGCAGATTAAGGATTGTGTTTTTGTTTTTGTTGCTGCAGCGCTGCTTAAACATTGATAAGCCGTTGTAAGCGCCGAGTGTGAAAGTTTGCCCAAGGAAAAAAAATTGAAGTTGACCCAGCAATGAGGAAGAGGAAGAGCAGGACTGTGACCAGCAGTGACGACTGCCGGCTGGTCAAAGTTTATTTCGCTTTTTATGTACATACAGACATTAATTTTATGTGCATATTGGACAGACTTTTTCGTCCTGCTTTATGGCAGAACGAAAATAACAGCTGATAACTTTATTTTTAGAAAAAACCAGACGAATGATTTAGCAAGCACAACGACTCAAGATATTTATTTAACTCTGGCTGCGTGGCTGCGTGGCTGCGTGCGTGCGTAATGCCTCGAGTTGGCCAAGAACATCGCCCGCTCCGTAACTCCACCTTCCGTGCGCAAGTTTTTTTCTCCTTTCTGTTGTAAACGGATATTGAAATTCGCTTTGTTGGGCGCAAACCGGTAAACGATTTTCAAATCTGCACTGTTTAGAAATGGGAATAGAGAATGGAAATGGGAATGGGAATGCGTTGCCACTAACATCGCACTAATCGCATTAAAGTGCGTCCTCGTGGCAGGCAAGAGAGATGCAATTTCGACACCTGGCCAGCAACTGGACACCACCTGGTGGATCATGATCACAGCATTTGGGGTTCAAGTCGCTCTGCATGCTGAAGACGATTTCAATTTCAATTTCCTCTAAGCTGTCCATATAAGTTTCGTTAAATTACAATCTAATAGAGTGTTCAAATTCTAAGGATTAGAACTACTTGATACAGATGTGAACAATTGTTTACTAGAATAGGTATTGTTAGTTAAAATTCATGAATTCCAACAGTAAAGAGGATAATAGCACATAATCTACTGTTCAGTCTCTGGGAATTGGCAGAATTTGGGCAAAAATCAAACACATTTAAGCGTCTGATATATATATTTATACATAAGTGTACAAGTATATAGATAGCCATTGACACAGGCAGATACAATACTATACATGTGTCGAGACTCGCTTCCACAATTACTGCCTTGTAATTGAATTGGTAAGCAGCTTATGAGGTTTCCGTGGCAAATCTGGCTCCATACTCAATGGTCTTTGTCTGCCTTGGGTATGGCCATTCCACACATACCAATCCATCCCCAAATACAGCCCTTCTTGCTGCAATTTTTTTTATTCTAATATCGTTTCATCCCTTGGACTTACCATAGCAACTTTGGCCAGTGTTCAATTGCCTGCCAGTATCTTCATTTGCTTCGTGAATTTCCCTAGAATCGCGTTTGAATTGTGCTTCCTGTGCACCCCTCAGTATCCTGCACATGGTGTGCGCTTTCATTGAGGTGTAAGAAAATGGCGCCCTTGCCCAAACGCTCTTGATTTACCTTAACCTTTACAACGTCCAGTATTTCATTTCATTGCTATTATTATTTCGTACAGTAAATGCAGGCAAAAAATATTATTTTCCATACATTAAGTTCTGAGTTCTGAAAAACACAGAAAGATATGTAAATTAATTTCCGGTACCTGACGAGCCTCGCAGATAAGTTGGCACACTACTTGCCCATTCAAAGCACCCTACCTCATTGCTTGTCTTCGTTTCCCGCACTCATCACTTAATAATGGTGTTGATTTCATTTTGCGACCTCCGCCAAATACTTGTCCTATTATTATGTTGTACAAGTAGCTCGGCATCAACTGCAATACGGGGAGATAGATTGGGGTTAAGCGCTCGTTCACCCGAGTTGCGTTGTCGTTGAATAAGAATAACGATGACCTCCTTAACGACCTTTCCCAGATACGAGTACCATCTATGCATCGAAGGGCCCAAATGCTGCCACACTCATCAATCAAAATTAAAATCAAGCTAAATGCTGCTTGTTTGTTTTTGGGTTTCTGATGTTTTTGTTGTACTTGCGTTGTTCTTGCCACACAGTCAAATGGTTTTGATTGATTTATATATACATTTGTTGTTCCCCATTGTTGTTGTTGTTGTTTCGGCTGTTACTTTTGTTGTTACTTCTGTATAGCATATCTGCCGGCCTGCTTTCCGCTACGTTCATCCGTCTGGCTTTTTGATGACCTGCCAGCTTGGTTTACCGTTTGCTCAGGTGATGACACTTGAACCACGGTCCGTTTCTTCCTCGTCAGCAGTATTACGTATACGTATGTATCTTCCTCCTCTCTTCCGTAAGTTAATCAACCACGTGCCGCTGTCAGAACTCGGACCAATGCTCATCAAACTTTTGCCTGATTGCTTGGCATGCGTCGAAGCGTGCCAAAAAACAAATATAAATAAATAAACAGAACAAAAATAAAAATAATAATAATAACAGCTAGTGGCCGAAAATAAAAAATAAAATACAAACCCAAAATGGCCAGAAATAGTATTGAGTGGCGGATGAATGGCACTCGCTTTCAATGACTCGTCGTCCGGTCAGCTTGCGGCTTGTTTAACAGCGTCCAGCAGTTGGCCAAATTGTGGGCGGCCAAAGGTCATTCAAATACTGTTCACATGCCTGCCAATCTCTGCTCTTTTTGCTGATGCCTGATGCCTGCTGCCTGCTGCCTGCTGCCTGATTCCTGATTCCTGTGTGTATATGCTTATGCTTTTGTTTTTCAATTTCAAGCGAATTTATGACATTTACTGCCGAAATACAAGAAATTATTGTGGGAACTCACACGCATCCATTGGTTTTTGTATTTTACGCATCTGCCTACCTACATACATACAACTACATACATGCAGACGTGTATGTTTATGTGCTCCGGATCGGCATCGGGCATATTGAGACAGCTAATGGGTAGCAAATCAAAACACAACGTAATCTGAGCATATATGCGTCGGAGAGTGTGTGCGTGTGGGTGCGTCTATAATGGTCGCCCGGCAAGTTGATTTATTTGGACAACATGTCGTACACGTAGTAATTTTACACCGAAATATGAGAAAAAAATGCAAATGGCCGTGCCGGTGCGGGTGCGGGTGCGGCTGCGGCTGCGGTTCCCCCGAATAAGAGCAGATGACGATGGAAAATAAAGGCAGAAAAATAAAAAGAAGACGAAGAAGAAGGAATGGAGCGATCTGAGTTTATAAACATTTGCAGTAAGCGTAGGCGTGTGCACATACTCGTACACATCCCACATTCAACATACTTGTACATACAGGGCGTATGAGTGACGTGCATCGCATGTTCGCTGACCGAGCCGCATGTGCGCGTGCCGGTGTGGGAAAAAATGTGCCTGTTCGAATGTGTGGGTGTGTGTTTCTGGGTGTTTAGACCGAAAAAACGTGCCTCACTTACAAATGCGCAATGGAAATGCGCCTAATGTGTGTGGAACTCACTTTCCGTAATCCGCTAGGGATGGGTACGTGACTCCATTCTGAGCTCTGATGCATGGCCTTGCAATTGTGGATGCCGTAATTGTTTATCAAACGGCTGAATGCAGCTCCTGCTGTGTTATAACAGAAATTGGCGCCAAATTGTTTCGCTATTAACTTCTCTGAATATTGACCGATTCAAAGAAAGTTTTAAGCTTATAATTAAAAACGATGTGTAAATAGTTTATTTTTTTGTACCTTCCGAGCTGTAGAAATTATTTAGGAAATTCTCTTCAAGTGTCTGGGAACTATGAGAGCCTGCCTCATAAGTTTTGTCAATTTGGGCTCAACCGCTGAACAGATAGATGGACGGAGGAGTTCTCCCATCATGTTGATTAAGAATATAAATCATTTTAAGGGGCTGGAGTTGCTTCCTTTCTGCCTGTTTCCTTCTTTACAGAAATAACCAATTGAAATTGCAAATATTACAAATGGATTGCTCTTGTCAGATCCTTACAACAACTGAAAATTTTCAAATGTAACTCCAGAATTAATGAACAAATCTAAATTGTTTTTTTCCTCGTTCGTACCTTCCATTGGCCATTGGCGCTGCCATCACGTTGTCCTCACTAATTGAATGCTCATCCTGCTCGTGCATAAATACGATATTAATCATGCGTGCGCGCCAACTTACAAATGACAGCACCAACCAGATGAAGAAGAAGAAGAAGATGAAGAAGAAGAAGAAGAAGAAGAAAAACAGCAAGCAACACAAGAGAAACAACTTCGTCTATCCTATAAATACAAGCGTTTACAAATGGATTTCATGTCGAAAATTATTAATTTATAGGGAGCGAGACTGAAAGCGGCACGCAACAATTTGTGGCCACTTCCTTAGCAGTCGGCATGAGGAGACATCATTAGAACTGTGCATAGCATTGGGAATGAGGATAATGCTAACAGATCGAAATGGGCACTCAGGCTCCGAGGCACTCAGACCACATTTAGAAGCATTTGCGAGTGACATTTGCGAATGAGCTGCCGTGCCATTAACGACAACGGGCACGACTGATGCGTTTCTTTTGCACTCTTAAGTGCAGTCAACAATATTCAATGTCCAACTCTTTAATCTTGCCTTATCACAATCGCGCTTTAGTTTGGCTGCGATGTCTAAGCTGGTAAGCTACAAGCTAATTAACTTAGCCGGGTAGCCAGGCAACCACGAACCAAACTTTTAACCGTGGGGGACAAGTGCGAGCGGCTCGGACGGCTGTTTCTTTTGTGATTTGTTCGCTTGACCCACGCGATTTTCTTCCTTCTAGGACTTTTATACCATTGTAATGTTGTAAAGTGTTTCTCGTCCTGTACGGCAAACAAAACAAATGCGGCCTTATTTTTTTATGTGCATTGCACATTTACGCAGAAACTTCAGAAGAAGCAACAACAATAGCGGGATCAACAGTGGCGGCAGCGCAACACAAAAAGGTCAGAGCTATTGCCATAAAATGGTTCCATGAACAAAAGCGTCAGAAATTGCCCAAAGAAAAACATTCAAAACTCAAGTAAAAAGTTCCTGCTCGTGTGTATGAGTGGGTGAGTAATGCCTGTGGGTGTGTGTGTGTGTGTGTGTGTGTGTGTGTCTGTGTGTGTAAATGGGAGAGCGTTGCCAAAAAAGGGATCTTGAGTTAAGTCAATAAACCGAACGAAAGCAAACGCATTACGAGCGACAAAAAATGATTGCCGGCTTTACCACAAGACTCATTGCGCTACAATTCAATGCCGAACAATACTGGCTACTAAAAATGTAGTAAGTGTAACCAAAATTAAGCATTAAAAATGTATTTAAATTACAGTTTACGGCGTTGAATTGTGATACAGTTTATTAATTAGAATTTGTTTTATGTGTACATTCAACGTGTTTTGGATCAATAAATTATGTTTTGATTATTTGTCGAGTACTTTGGCTGATTGATCAATGTTAGTAACACTATCTGGGTAAGTTTTAACGGTACAAAAATACATTAAGAACATAATCGTATCACTTTCTTAAGCCAACAATATATTTGTAAACATGTTTTCAATCATTTATTGTTTAAGAACTCATTTTTGTTGCTGTATATTAACTTGCTAATAATGTAGACAGAGAAAGAGTATTCCCCCAAAACACTCAAATCATGGCAAAATACTCCTTTAAATTCTTCATATTCCGTTCAAAATATGGACCGTTCATTCCAATCCGTCATTCTTTAGTTCAAAAGATAAAGAAAATATTTTAAATAGACGCCTGCAAATACCTTAATATACTTCGGACGTGCTTTTGAATTTGCAATTCTTATACATATGTATTTTCTCCAGTAGGCAACCCGTTTTGATTACTGGGTTAGACGTCGCATAGACTCCATTTGTAATACGCCCATTTCAATATGAAACATTTTAGAATTTTCAGGTGGTTCAAAAGGCGCCAGGATCAGCACAATTTCGCAAAAGAAAGTTAACGGAATCGCTGCTGTTGACTTGGGTTCGTGAAAAAAGCAAGCAAAACAAAAACAAGGCAACAAAACGAAAAGAAACAACAAAGAAGGAAATTCTAATTACTTGATAGCCAAATAAATTGGGGGGCTACATTACATTTGTTTGGATTACTTGTATTTCTTGCACGGCGAATCGGACTAAATGCTGCAGCATGCCTAGCCCTAGCAAATCCCCCTACCCCTAATAAGCCCATAATAAACGCAGAAGATGACAGACACAGCACGCAGCATGGCACGACACGACGCGGCACACTTCGAATCTATGAAACAATTTAATAACTTTTAAGCCTAGTTAGTGAGAGGGGCCAGCAGCCTAAATACAGACCACGCTTCCCAAGCCCAAACATTAGAAGCAGCTGCGCGTCTGTCAAATTTAATATCCATTTGCGGCCAAGTGTGAAGGGCGCTCGGGTGTGTGGGTGCGCCTGTGAGTGTGTGAGTGTGTGGTCTGCATTGGACACACTTGCCATAATTATCTTGCCACACACACACACACACACACACACACACACACACACACACACAGATACATATACAAACAGACACGTACACCAACACCAACACAAAACATAGCTTCGGTATAACTGAACATCGAGTGCATTTGGCAACTTGGACATTGCTGATAATAAGCAGAATGACAGCAGCTTGCTTGGTGGCGCCTCCACTTTGCGGTTGCCAAGAACTGTGAAGGGAGTCACAGTCAGTGAGTGACAGTCGTTGATGTCGCTTTAGTCGTTCTTGTCAGCGCCTTTATGGCCCCAATGCGTTGGCAGCACTTTAAGGCTCAACATTTGGCGACTTTGCAGCCGTTTTACTTTTCCTTTTGCCATTGCCATTGCCATTGTTGTTCCTTCGCTCCTCCATCTGTGGCAGAATGGCATTGTCGAGTGTTCAAAGACCGCACAAAAGTGGGATAACATTTGTTGACAAGTGGCGAGTTTCCAAAATGAAGCACTCTTTGATAAAAGTACCTGTTTGATCTCATTGTGCTGATGAGCTCTTAGTTCATGTTGATTAGTTCAGAGCTCGAATTTAATATCATTTGAACAGTGCCTACGACTGCCTAGCTTGATTTTTCTGTATTCCATTATATTATAAATATACTTTATTATTATTATTATACATGCCCACTAGTTGGTTTTCAAAGATTGTCAATTTATACTTGTAGTTTACTATTTTCCATTTTTTACATACTTAGTTGAATGGGCTACAAAATAAATTCGCATAATATACATATATATTCTTTTAAAATGTAGTTTCGCGACTTTGTGGACCACTCTCTTTCAGGATGAGGGATATTTCCGTCAATATTGTTGAGGAATAATTCCAGGAAACACATAAGTAGTTGAGTTCCTTGCAATTGCTTAAAGCATCTTAAGACAACAATTACAGCATCCGCGTTTCCTGCGCCATTCCGCACAATTGGAATTGAAGGACAAACAGAAAGTTGTGAGCATTCATTTCTTGGTACTTTGTGCTATTTTTGTTGTTGTTTTTTTTTACCTTCAATTTTCTATACCTTTGCGTGTGTGAGTGTAGAATTTTGTGTGCTGAGCCCACATTGAGAGCTGCGCTGTGGAGTGGTCCACCGGTTTAATGGCAAATCGATAAGCATCATCAAACTTTTCTCCATACCTGCTGCATGCTGGAGAGCGTGAGAAAAATGAGAAAAATGGGTCAGTTGGTAGAAATGCCACTCCGTCACCAGTTCAGCCCAGTGGGCGGCCAATTCGTTCACACACAATCATTCATCCATTTATGCGTTAATGTTCTGTTCAATCAATTTGGCACCACGGGTGGCATTTGGAGGCTCTTGCAAAATCAAGCCTCCTGCGCGCACATATCAGAAAATCCATCCATCTTGGCTATAGACACTGTACAGTGCCCCCTAGACTGATTATTTATGGCGGTCGGGCGCACTCGTCGCACGTGTCGGCAATGCAATTAAATGATAGGAATCGAGAATCATGCGCCTATTGAGCGAAATTGCAGCCTCGGCCATACTCTCGAACACAGGCGTCTGGGTGGACTGAAAAGAGTGCAAATACAATAATTAAAATTAATTAAGTGCGCCATATTCGGTGTGAAATGAATGAATGGAAAGCACGCTTAAGTTTTAATTATTGCCACGACCATTATTTATACTTATGTTTATGCAGCGTGCAAAGTTAAATTGAATTAATCAATTTGGCCCAAGGAAAGAATTATATACAGGCAAGAAACAAACAGAAAACAAAAACGAAAAGAATTGCGAAAGAAAAGCGGCCGCAAAAAAGGACAACTTGGTACCTCTGGGCAAAATGCAAATTCTGGTCAGAAGCAGACCTTTAACGCCTGCCTGTCTGCCAGCTGGCCTCCCCGTATGCCCGCCTGTCTGTCGGTCTGTCGTTCTGTCGGTCTGTCTTCCTGACTGACTTTGAGGCCCACTCGGCGTGTGGGTGTGCGTGTGAAAAGTAAAGCAAACTAAAATTAATTTTGTGGTTTTGATTTTCTTCTCGGCTCTGTTCTCTTCTCTTCGCTGTTGTCTTGCGGCTGCAACTGAGCAGAGAGCTCGAAGATTTAAGCATTGAATTTCATTTGCTTGCTTAAAGTTAAAGCCAGTGATTTGGAAACCACTTGGTGGGTCGCAACAGGCAATGAAGGATACTGTAACGACAATGCCAACACCTCGAAAAAACTCACAAGACAAAGATTTCTGAATAATGAACGAAAGGTGTAAACACAAAAGCCGCTGCTCTGCGCCGCAGTAAGCAGCGCCGCACCGCACCGCACCGCACCAGGTCGGGATAATTAAATTGACAAATGTGATGTTGGTGTTAATGCGAACAGGAAGCCGAATATGACATGCAGGGACTGTAAATGGGAGTTTACTGAGGATGGTGGGGCTGGGGCTGAATGTGGCGTTGGTGTTCGTCAGCGGAGCATAAGCGGAAGCGGAGGCATCGCCATGCATTGCCAGCCAGCTCTTGATTATGATAATTTTGTCGTTCTCGTTGTTGCCAAAGTTGTTGCTTGTGTACTGTGTACTACTTACAAGTATTCTGCCGGTTGTTTTTGCAGTTATTGTTGTTGTTCGCGCTTATTGCATGCAAATTTTTGGCAGTTAGCTTATTTGATGAATATGCAAATGAATTACAAAGTTGGCATTGCAAGTGTGTGCCTGTTTGTTGCTATTAAGTAATTAATAATTATACAAAGAGCTCCTTATCAGCGTGTTGTATCTTAATTAGCTGTTTTATAGCTGAAGCAGTCCCCAAATTCATTAAACATGCTTAGTCAGTGTCTAAGAAGGCAGCTAGGGGTGCCCATCCTAACACATAACGAATGGCCGAAACTAAAGCGTCCGATGTGCCTAATTTGATAGCCATCAACGACTGTGGAATGAGTTTGTTATATAGTATGTATCTATCTAAAACAGTTGCGAAATATGCTCAAAAGATGAAGATTTTCCACCTAAAATTAAAAATTATCTTGGCTTGGGCAAGGTGCGATGACAAAGGCGGATGCAGTGAGGAGCGACTTCCTCATTGGCAACTAGGGTACAGGGTTCAGATCGAACATTTTGGTAGGCATTGAGGCATCGAAATTAAGCACGCCCACACAAAAACCTGAAGAAAATGCCAAAAAAAAAACCATTCCAGGAACAAATTATTTTAAAATTAATCCGAAAATTTGAATATAAGAGCCAGTAGTAAAGGTGTTTAAAAGAAACTTTTGCTTTGATATTCAAGAGAAGGAACTCACACAATGATTGAATGTGCAATTTTTTGTTACCTTGGGCTGTAATTACCAAGTGATTTTTCTGCACGAGGGTGTTATAAATACAAATTTGTAAAGCACACTGTGGGTTAAGCTCAACTTTGACACGGGATGTAATATAAATTGTGTGTATAGCATGTTACGGAATGCTGTTTGTTAAAATAACTAAACAAACAAAACTCTATTGTATTTTTGCAGAAAGTCTTCAATGATTGCCGAAAGGTAAATACTTGTACTTATTGTGCAGGTCTCTTTCATTTCTTGGAATGGAATATGAATTGCCTTTAGTCAAAGGAATTGAGGATATGGATTGTGGGCGATACGAATCGAAGTATTCTAACATGTTTTAAATTAGAATTGAGCTCGCTTCTTACATTTTTATTTTATTTTATTTTATTTAGACCTGTACACACACACACACACACACAAACACACGCATAGTTTTGTATACATTAAGCCCACGCCGCATTTTGGATAATTAATGGCAGTGCCCAGTTATTTGCATCATCGCCCCGTAATACGGGTGTAGGAGTATGCCAGAATATTATTTGCATGCATTGTGAGCAACAGCAACTGCGATAGCAACAAGTTTGCCAGCGCAACATGTTGCTGAGGTGAGTTAGCCAGCAACATGCTGCGAAATCAAGGCCATGGCCGGCTCTAAAATGGAATTTCAGTGCACAACGAAGCCTACGACGCAACGGCACGAGGCGCGGCACCCGATAAACGAGCCAAACAATTAACATTTCTATATAAATAAAGTAACATACCGTTATTCGGCGCGACAAATTATCTACAAAAATAATACTAATTTTTTTTAGAATTTTTTTGTTGTTTTTGATGGATTACTGAAAAAATTTGAAACCCTGATTAAAGAAACTACGCTGACCGACGGGGTCGCTCCTTGTGTGTTTGTGCAAGTGTTTATTTAAATTTTTTTGCTGCTGTGCATTGTGTGAATAAACGGCCTCACAATTGGTGCTCCATTGTCCTATTATCGCCAGCTGTTGTCGTCCCTCGCACTGCAGGCAGCGGCAGCCACAGTTGCTGCCGCTGCGAAGCTCAATGCGAGCTATGCCGCGGACGAGCTGTACGGTGGTAGCGGCAGCGGCAGTGGAAGCGACAACGGCAACGGCAACGGCATCCTCAGCTCGACAACCGTCAGCGGCAGCGACGTCTCTCTCGATCTCTATTACGAGCCAAGCACACCGCTGGACACCGAGCCGCCTACAACAATGGTCGGTTCGTTGGCCCCGCCGCCCACCAATCGCTCGGTGAGCGTGCCACGCGTGAGCGCCGATGTACCGATCTGGGTAATACCCTGCTATAGCATCATACTGCTCTGTGCTGTCGTTGGAAATCTGTTGGTGGTGCTCACCCTCGTCCAGAATCGCCGCATGCGCACCATTACGAACGTCTTTCTCCTCAACCTGGCCATCTCGGACATATTGCTGGGTGTGCTTTGCATGCCCGTCACTTTGGTGGGCACTCTGTTGCGTCATTTCATCTTTGGCGAATTTCTCTGCAAGCTCATACAATTTGCCCAGGGTGAGTAACGAGTTCCTTTCTCAATCAAAAATACTAAGCACACTGGGCATGATGTTCGAGTATTACTTTTTATAAATAAATACACCCTGCGCACCCAACTTCTGAGCTTCATATTCCTAGCTACTTGCTAACATAAAGTGGGCCAACCTGATTGCTAGACGGCAAATAATATTCATATTTCATATTTTGCCTGCGGCATCTGAGCATCTCAGTATCTGATTAAAGAGCTGCCAAATGATGTAATAAATGCAAATGTCTGGCCTTTGTGCTCGACAACGTCAGTGTCAACCAAAAGCATATTACACAAATATTTTAAACAAGTAGCAAGTAGAATGAAAAACAACATCTGAACAATGCGAAAAAGATGCATGATTACACAACTTTGACAGGCAGGCAGGCAGGCAGACAGCCAGTCAAGGAGACAGTTCGAAAGGTCGCAAGTTTTGATAAGAGATTTTTTTATTTATGTGTTGTTTATTTTAAATCTCTAACACTACGGATTTCATCAAGCATTTCTTATTGCCTGAGGCAAATATTCACGAATCTGGCTAAACATATTCTGCGGAAGCTGCATCCGTTTCTCGTTCACTCCAAACGATGAATGAAAGTAGCTTTGAAGGTGATTTCATAATTGTTGTATCTACGAAATTGACTTAAATTAGTTTTACGTTTTAACCCCCCCCCCCCAACCCCTTATGAACACAGATATTTAAAGTGTGAATAAGATAGAATTAAAAACGCTCACTTGACCCTTTCAAAAAAGAAAACAAGACCCTAAATTTCCAAATCAACAAACTTCCAGCAAAATTAACGTTGCATAAAATGTACGCGAACATCAAAAAAAAAAACTTCATAAAGAAAAAGCTCGTTTTTCCGAATAACTGTGCCCCACCGAATTAGTTCTTGTAAAATTTTAAAAATGTTTTAGCATGCTTCGGTTGGACATAGGATCAGCGACGCCTGTTTAGCAAGGAAGCCCGCAAATTACACCTACATTTATTCGTTATGGTACCTTTATACTAAAATGGCTTCGGATCTGCACAGTTAAGAAATTAATGTTTTCGATGCTATGTCGATAGTTCAAGTATATGAGGAATCGAGAAAAGAAATACTGTAGGTAGTTTTACTATCAGAACTGTTCGGTAAATCGCACAGCTGTCAGAGAAAATTTAGAGAGAGCACACACCATTATTATTTACAACACAATCATAAAACAAACACAAACCGGCTATGCATAACTTAAATAATTAATTAAGATGGTCAAATACTTGTACAACGAATAGTAGGCCTTTCATTTTATTTTATCGCAGTAATTGAAGTAATTAGCTACCTGCCTTTTTATTATTATTGGTTGTTCCTTATAAATTGAAAATTTCTCCGACCAATTCCGACCTAATTGACTTGTCGAACTATTCGAATGGACATCGACCCAGGCGATTGGAATATGAAAGAACTGAGGCAGCAGATCGCCTTGGCCAACGTTCAGGAACTATTGCACAAAATGTCGAAGGCGTGCTTTGAGAGATGCGTTGACTTACCCGACACCAAGTTGAACGACACGGAGCGCAATTGCCTGACCTCGTGCATGGAGTGCTTCATGGGGTCAATTAAGCTCGTCTCACGCCAGTATTTTGTGCGCAAGAAGCGGATGGAGAAGAGGCGGCAGCAGTTGAAGGAGCAGCAGCAGCAGCAGCAGCAACAGCGAACAAATTAATAACACTGAGTGCATCCACTTCTGTTGAACAAAGTGTAGTAAATTTTTAGTGCAAATATAAAAGAATGTTTCGCACCAGCCTTCAAAAGATTTGCTATCAATGCCCAAACAGAAAGGCAGAGAGACAGAGAGAGACGAGGAGACAGACAGACAGGCAGACAGCTCTGAGCTGTACCCAAAGGCGACCTAATGAGCTCAGAGATAAAAACTTTGGCGCACACGCACATTCGGCACATGCGGCACATGCGGCACAAGCGGCACGAGCCTCTTTAAGCCTTTCCCTTCTCAGTTGGGTCATAAATGACGGGCGTTCATGCAATTTGCCTCACGACCGCAGCAGCCGCGCTTGAATTAATGCTTTCCATTGTCCAGTGACTATGTGTGGGTGTATGCGTGTGTGTGTGTGTGTGTGTGTGTGTGTTTGGGCTTGTATTTGTGTGCGCCTGTCAGGTGTCTCAAGTGTAAAGCAACTGGCATAGGCGCAGGGGACATAGTTTTATTATGTTGACTTGGCAAAGCCCCAGAACGGCGATGGAGGAAGCTGAAAGAGAAATAAGTAGTAATAAGTATAGGCGAACATAAAAGCGTGGCAGACACTCGACTTGCGGAATGTGATTCGCGCCAGATGCCACATTGGAACAATATAGATAAATGAAAAAACGAAACTGCAACATTTGCGTGCGATTACAAAATTGATATCAAAATATTTGATCGACTAGATTGCAAACGTTAAACTTTCAATATGGCCCCTCCTCATTTCGATCTTTGATTTTCTCACTAAACTATGTTTATAAATAAATATATAATAATGAAGTAAAGCACTTGGCAATTCCTTATTGAATTTGACTATTTCTGGGACAATCTACTTGGAAATTACTCATGAAGCCCTATTTGGAAAACACGAAGACTTTGTGTGAAAAGGAAATAAACATATGCGAGAGCGGTTTAATTTCAATTTTGTTCAAATCCATATTGCTCTAAGTACAAATATATTTCCTTTTACATACAAGTATGTTTGGATGTTGGGACAGAGCTCAGGACAGAGCCATTTATCGATTCTCATTAAAGTTTAGGGCATAATATTATGAGCCTGTTTCCATTTTCGATCTTAATTGCGTTGATAGCGAACCCTAAAACGGGCCAAAGCCTGTGAAAATGTTGGTGGCTGAAGCTTTCGAGCAATAAAAAATGCTAGTTTGTATAATTTTCCAGTGTGGAGCTACCAGTGTGCGTACTGAGCATTGTGAAGTCCTTGCTGGCTGGCACCTTATCAGAGCTCCCAAGAGCTGTGCCCTGGACGGCGACGTGGGCGTGGGTGTGGGTGTGGGCGGTGTTGAGGAGGGGAGGGAGGAGGACCTTGAGCGCGTAAGTGTGTGCGTTATCTCTGATAAGTTTGCGTGCGCGCAGCACGAGACTCAATAACTAGGCTCATTTCTTCAGATGTCGAGGACTGCGACATAAAGTGGCCTTGCGTGTGCCCCAGCTTAGTTCCTTATATATGTACATATAGTAAATGCTGTCCCGTCTGCCTTAATTGACCTTGCCTGAGAACTTCCTGTTGTTTTTGGTTCCAGCATGGCAGACAGTTCATCAACGTCATCGGCATCATCATCGTCGTAAGCGTAACGAGCTATTACAGCGCCCATTAGCACACGTTTTCTCAGTTCCATTGATGCAAGTAATGCTTGAACCCGAAGCGCCATTGCGCGCACTTTCCTTGGCCTTGGGTCAAGTTCATAAATATTTAATTTCTAGATTACATTTTTTTATTTGCTCATATTTTCCGCTTAGGGTAACAGCAATCAGTTTTCCACACAATTTCCATGCTTATTTATGGCGAAATCATAATTCAAATTAACAAAGCTCGCGTGCTAAGGCCTCAAAAGTCCTCCATACACCCACAAACCCATTTGCTTATGTGGCCCAATAATGGCGCATATTTAAGAGTCTCGGCCGAGACAGGCTGCCAACTATGCCAACAGCAGCGTGTTGGGCGGTTGGCTGGTTCTAGGGCTTGAATATCCAAACACACACACGCTCATACTCGTACCCCACGACCAAAAGTACGGGCTGGCTTCTTAGTAGAACTGCATTTCGAATAAGTGAATAAATTGAAAGACTTCAAAAAGTACAACTGTTTCCATTTCCCTGAATATGGCTTTGATGGTTCCAAATAATTTCTAAGTTATTTCCTAGCAGTTACTCATTCATTTGAAATGGAGTGCAACTTAAATTTAGACCGACATTTTGGACTCACATCCATAAATTACCATAAACTCATCTAAAACTCTTTTGCATAATTCAAGGAGACTTCAGAGGGTTGCGCCGTTGAAGTTTTAAAGGAGAACTGGCATTTGATGTTGTTTTATGTCCTCTTTCTCCCATTTCCTTAAAGCGTTATTATGGCCGTTTAATAGATTTTGTACAGCATTCAAATGCGAGTAAAATTATGACAGAAAACCTGATATTTTCGGACTATAAAGGGCACAAAGCTAGTGTGATTTAAAAGAACTGCAAAGTGGTTCAAAAACTACGAACCGTAATTATGTTTTAATAGATTCATTACTATCTGATAAGTTATACGAACAGTAGTTCATTAATATATTTCATTCACTTCCTGATATGCATACATGTGTGTAGAAAAGATAATCTAAACCATCACCTGTTGTCTATTAAAATACTTAAATTTGTTTCCACGCAAACATGGACAATACTACGCAATACCACGCAATCATGCACAATACTACAAGTATATAACATAAAATTTCGTTAATTTTGAATCTCTTAAGCCCTGAAACGTGCAACGAGTTTAGATAAAATTAATTTTGTAATTTACATTCACATTAAGTCTTTATCGATATAGCAATTGATAGCCTTGCTATCAGACGGTGCGAACATTTCATTAGCCTTAAGCGATATTTATAACTAAGTGTACGAATTTCTCATAGGGATGCTACACTGTCCCACATTGTTGTATGTACTTATATATAGTTTGATAGAGCGGCCACATAATAAGCAGTTGGCTAAGTACTTGACATGAAGAGCACTTTTTGGAGCAGATGCTGCTGCTGCTGCTGTTTAAAAATCGCTTAAATGTGGGGTGTGGTTATAGGACTAATGGCCAAAATTATTATGGGTTAGGACTGTGTAGCCTGCGTAGGCTGCGTAGCTGATAGCAGACAGCAGGCAGGAGGCACATAAGCGCCTGCATACCAATGAGTGGTCCAGTGACCCACATCAGCCAAGTGGCGCCAGTTGTCAAAACCTTTGACTTGAGTTCAGCTTTAAGGTGAACTCGGCTGAAATGTTCGGGTCCCAACGACTCGGCCGTGTAGTCTGCCAATTTGCTGTGTAACACTCTGGGATTAGAAACTAGACATGGCACCTGTCACAAATGCTTATCAGTTTGGACACCTCATTTAGTTGAAGTTTGAAGGTAAGCATCAAAGTCACACAATGGATGTACGGATAGAGATTCAGAATGAGTCGGAGTCATGGATCTGACACGTGTGTTTGTATAGCTTTGCGGAGCCCCTATCCTCATAATCGCCCAGCCCATTTCGGACTGTCTACTAAGGTGTGTAATCAATGTGTTTGGAAGACATCTCACGTTTACAAAAAATAAATAATGTTCGGTGGGAGAGCTTTACTGAGTGCATCATAAAATGGCAGTTGTAATTAATGAATTTAATTCAAATTCCCCATAGCGTTTTAAATTTTAAAAAATGACAAAACTGTCTTCATACTACAGCCAAGGCAATGTGCAATTTTTGCTTCGTCCCCTCCTCCCTATGTCAGAGGGAATGGGAAGCCCAAAGTTTACACATTCATATGCCTTGAAGTTTTCTAGCGCACAGCTACACACGAATACACACACACACCACACACACATTGCACTTATGTATGCCGATGTATGTTTGTTTAATGTACATACTCGTACTAGTATATGCGGCATATTTGTAATGCCAACACATGCCGTATGCGGCTGCCACGGCTGCCTTGTGTCGCATTTAAATCTGCAAAAAACGTTGCAAATTCTGCCTAATGTAAATAAGCAGTCGCGACTTATGCGTACATAGACAGACTGTAGGCGAAGGGGCGTGGCTAAGCCGCAAGCCGGAGAACAAAGGCACTGCCATTGGCACAAAATGGGGCAAAGGGGCAAACAGGTGGAAGCAGAGATCCGTGCAAAAGCATAAGGTTGCGTCTAATGCTCAAGTGATTCACAATTTCAATGGCGAATTGTGCGCTTCGCGTAAGCGCAGGTTGTCATATTCAGACAGAGTTGCCACTTATTCGCAAAACTTCTAAGGAAATGCTCGGATATGGTAGGACAAATAGGGAGAAAAAATTCAAATTATTTAAATGAAATGTCGATTCAAATTTGGAGCAAACATTTACTTTTATCTTTAATTTCCATGCACATTTTTCTAGCGTGATTCACTCTGGATGCTAAAAATGTACATTACTTGTATATACATAGTTGCAAATAGAGAGAGAGAGAGAGAGAGATATGTATTATTCAAATAAAAGTTATAGCACGGCTACGTAGCTGGTTTCATCATTAGTTTCCAGATAAACGTAAATTCCTTTTATATTCGGGATAAATGCATTTTTGTATTCTTAAACAAAGAAGACTTATTTCCTAAACTGCGAAATATGGCCTAGAATAGGGCTTTAAGAACATGGCTTCAGCTTGTACCCCAACCAAGATGAGGGAATGAGGAGGGGAACAACAAAATGCTTGCTAGGCTGGGATGAAGAAAGCACTTTGTACTTGGAACAAACAAAACTAAAAATGAATTTTTCCTGCTGCCTATCCTGTTCTGTTCTGCTCTGTTCTCGTCCCTCTTCTCTATTCTCCCTTGTTGCTTTAATTGCTGTTCTTCTTGTTGTCGCGTGCAATCATCCGCTCGGAAGGCATTGCGTCTAAGTTTTCTGTTCTTTTTCTCCTTTCTTTCCCATAACCATTTCGGGCTTGCAGCATTTTGTTGGAGTATTGTATCATGCTGTTTTTTATCAGGCACTTGAGGCCGCTCTCGGTACTTCTAACTGTGCTGGCTCACGACTGGAGGCGCGTGCAGTTTCATGGCTTGTTTCCGTTTCCGCCATAGCACTGTTGGCGGATCCGTGTCCGTGTCCGTGTCCGTGTCGCTGGTGACGGGCATAATAACGCTTTGCGTGGGACGCCACTTGACGGCAGCGGACGTCTGTTCTGGCGCCTTACTCATCGCCATCGACATCGGCGCCTGCCCGGCCAATTGCCTCAAATTGCTTTGGTAAGACATGCCCAGACATTCATCTACACTGACGACCACCCCAGCACCCACATGGCCAGCTTATTATTATTAACAACATAATAACAATGGCAAGCAGCGGAAGCAAACAACTTGAGCGACACACACACAAACACATAAATACGTATATACACATACAGATACACATACAGACATACATACAGTTGCAGAGATGAAGCACAAACACTTACGCCCACGCAGCCATATTGCAATTTCTTAGGCAAACACACTTGCGGGGACGATGGGGACGATGGATAAGGAGGTTGCCTTCAAAGTGGGAGAATAGGTTACGGAATGGCAAACAGTGTGGGGGTGAGTGGGAAACAAGTGGGTTGGTAACTAATAGATACACGTACTTATTTATTCCAATTCTTTGCAGAGTTTCTGCATCCTCCTATAAATCTGAGCTTCCCATTTCCATATTTAACTCCAGAATGAAAGCACTTTACATTCATGTGTGTGCGACACACAGACCATTTTTTGTAGAGCACTTCATTTATTTATTTAATTCGACGAATAAGGATATTTTCTGATTAATTTAACTACGACTGACAATAACACCTTTGGGTATATGCTTTGTAGCAATTATTTGACTAACTCAACACATACTATACATCTATGTACATAATTGACAAGCATGTTTTAAGACACCCACAAGTACTATCTACTAGATGTAATTTTCAAATTTCAATATAAAATTCCAAAATGACGCGAATCAATTATGGAAAATCAGTTATAGCGGAAGGGTAGGGGGTGATTGTCTCCTAAGAATAGCTACCGATTCGAAAATAAAACCCAGCTGCTATTTAAACCATAAACAGGAACACCAAATTCAAATTCGTTACGTTTTACCTTTCAAAAGCATTTAGAAATTAAAGAAACCAACCGTCATTAATTATTACGAAATTAAATAAACCTAACAGCATCGATTTGTCTATTTAGTCGAGCAATAAATTGTAAGCCGCTTACAATTGTTAATTAGGTAGAAACTTTCCCACCCAGAAAATGTCAGTCACCTTAGAGCCCGGTCTTTAGTCTTGCACGACTTGAGGCTTCTCTGCTCGTAAATTAATAAATGTCAAATGCATTGCAACCACCGCCCACCTGCCGCACAGTCCATCAGGTGCCGGGCTCGGGTAATTGTTCATCCAACTTCCCACCTGCGGAGCTGCTGCATTGCCATAATGTCGTGTTGGGTTGCCATCACATTAATTTATAACGTGATTCCCAACTTCCACACCTTCGCACTCCCACACATGCATCCATGGGCTGAAACGGTGGTGGCTGTTGCTGTTGTTGTTGTTGTTGTTGTTGTTTTTGTTGCAAGCACTGTGGGTGTTGCCGCAACTCGCTCGAGTTTCCAGCACAACCTTGACTGTGAGCAGGAAAAGGCATTGAGAAGTGCAACTGAAAATGGGGCCAGAAGCATTAGATCTCGTGATTTATTGTCAGCACGGGTCTAATTATGGAATTGTTTAAGCTTTTTAATTTGTGCCCCGACGTTTGAGGACTTCCAAGCCTTCATCGCTTCATGGGATCAGGGCAGGTGGGCGTCTCTTCTGGCATTTGCCATTCAATTTTCAACCCAGCAGCTTCACTTCAATCCCATTCAATCCCCATGCTTAGCCAGCTCAACAATGTGGGGGCTTGGGAGGTGGATAATGCCTGATGGATGGGATGGAGGGGATCACGTGTTGACACCAAAGGACTTTGTATTGCACGCAGTGCGTCGCCCACATGCCGTGTGACGAAAAACAGATGTCACTTTAACATTTGTTGGGAACAAAACAAAACAACCCGATAATTGAAATACTCATAATAAGAAGCAACCAAAATCTAAATAATTTAAGCAGCTATAAATCAATACGAGCCATTAAATGGTTTTCCACATTTTTGTTTACTCAACTAGTTTGTTGTCCTTGCTTTGCTTGCCTTCTTCAAAGTAGCATAAAAAGGTTTTCTAAAACAATGCGCCACCTCTTCAATAAGCAAAGGACAGACTCTAAACGTTGTGTTATGTTTGAGTAAAGCCAGTTGAGGAATAAAGGGAATCTTTGCACGCCCAACACTTAATTCTAGGAAACAGTCATTTGTTTCAATGGCGGTAGCAACGAAATTCATAGATAAGCTATTTAACTTGTTATACTTAGTATTCTGCATACGCGATACGATTGCCTAATACGGACTTAAATATGATTGATGGGTGTCTAAATACCGCAAAAGTGTTCCATCAAATATGGCTTAATACATCATAGTCTGCCTTTCGAATATTTATTATTATGTTTGCGTTCATTTGAAAATTGGATTTTCGGTTACAAAATTAGTAAGAACCCGCTTCGCATCGTTTCCTGGAACGAAAACCACGAAACCCACTGAGCGTACCATCGATACGCTCAGATACGCGAACTCACGCTAATGAGAACGGTGACGAGCAGAGCAGTGTGCGTGGCTCATTAGGCATGGCAGAGTTTGGAAATGAAGTTGATTCGCAGAAAAGCTAAAATTGTCCAACCGACTACTCGAAACTAATATCTCAACTAATAATCAGCTGTTGAGAATAAAACGTTCCTGTTCAAGTAGGTCGAAGTATTCTCTTAATCTAATTACGAGTATATGTATTCGATTTGCAATCTCGAAATACGTATCATTGGATGGTTTCGTTTCCTGGTTTTACTTGTTTTTAATATGAATCTGGAAAATCTTGATATAGTACAGCTGAAATAGGTGAACACTAACAAGCGGTTTCGGAAAATTCCAACTAACGGAAAAGATTGTATGAAAAATCTGCAATTTTCATTTGATTAGCTTCAAACTTGGATTATGTAAACTATGAATGAATTCCAAAAGCACTACTTACTTACCATTTTCCGGGGCATCAAATATATGGGAACACAATCAGCAGACCACAGCCCAAACGGTAAGAGCTAGGACGCTGAAATTTGGAAACAAGTTGTCTTTTATGGTGAAGATAATTAAGAAAATCATAAATCCGATTAGCTTTAAACTTGGTTTATTTACTTTAGCTCTCGAAACGTACCAAAGTAATTTGCTATTTGGGAAATTAACTCTTTAGAAACTTTAGCGAGTGTCGGAAGAGAAATATCATATAGTAAATACACTTAAATTTGCAAGCACAAATAGTTAACCCAGCAAAGATGACACTCTACCAAATGCGAACAAATAGTGGAAAGCATTAAAAAAATCAATGGACGGTCCTTTATAACAAGAACAAAGATATTTAAGCTACAGCTACATTGAATGCAAATATGTAATATCTTCGATTGTTAATGATGCCATTTAATACATTTAATGCTCACAACATTTCAGTCACTCTGCTTATTGTTGCAAATAAGTTTGCGATTACACAGATATGGGATTACCGACTGGGCAGCGTCCTTTGGATGCAAAATGCCGGAAGCAGCTCACGATTGCTTCGCATGGAATTTAAGTGACGCTGGGGATTTCCTCGAGCACAGTATTACGCTGGTTTCCGCGGCAACTGCCTTCTCGATTGCAGACAGGGTGCAGAATATTTGTTAATCTTCGACATCCTTTTGCTCGCAATGTTGTAAAACGAACAGAAGACAATTTATAACCCGAAATCAAAACGGATGTTGCAGTTTCTATGCAGCTTTTCCATACCGGTTCAATAATTGAATGATTATGAAGGATATATTTCAATAAAGGGCAGCTGGAGAGCTCATTCATTAATAGTGCTGTAACTTCCTCGAGCAACGTTGAACAACGTTGTCTCATCGTAACCACTAAAAAAAAGTAACCTAGTTACTGGCTAGTAAGCGAATAATAAATGCTCAGAAATGTTGCAGCACTCGACTGTGTATTTTGTCCTTTAAATGTATATTAAGTAAACAACAGGATACGCAGAAATTCTTAGAGCTCCTTTTCATGTTTATCTCGCTAAAACCAAGATCTGAGACTTTTTAGATATAGTCGTATACATACAAGTAGTATACACAACTCTTCACTGCTGAAGCTGCTGAGAGTGGCAACGTGATGTGAAAAAGGGTATGCCAGATAGTTCATTAATGCTCGATGTTTCCGTCAGATGACATATGAGTTGGGTGGCAACACTGTTTACGCACATTCGTTGTGCTGTCGACATCGGTGCAGTTCTCATTATAGCCTGTACCCAAAGGGTGAAAGGCTATACTAGTTTTGTGCGAATGTATGTAACACACAGAAGGAGGCGTGGCAGACCCCACAAAGTATATATATTCTTGATCAGGGTGACAAGCCGAGTCGATATAGCCATGTCCGTCTGTCTGTCCGTCTGTCTGTATGAACGCAAGGATCTCAGCAAGTACAAGAGCAAGAATAACCAAACTTGGTATTCAGATTCTCCTAAGTCCGAGAATGGACGAGCGAGTGTTTTTTTTTTTTTTTTTGATACACCCCCCACACCCCCCACTCACCCCAATTCATCTTTTTCATAACTCCTGTAATTCTTGGAATTTTGCACATCCAGTTAGTGATTACATGTCCGTATATTAAGTTTCATCATGATTGGTCAATTCTGAAGAAAGTTATAGCCATAAATAAAATCGCTGCCTGCAGCTCTGCCCGCAGCTGTTGTTGTTGTTGCTGCTTTGGTTCAACTTTGTGCTGCATACATACACGCATATAAACACGCATAGGTACGTGATGTAAATGTATGCTGTTAAAACTGAACATAAACATGTATTCTAATTTAATTTAATTAATTAATTAATTTTTTTAATAATTTAATTTTTTTTTAATTTTTTCTTTTTTTTAAGTTTCCTTTTTTGTGGAGAGTACAGGCTATTTTACTGTCAGGCTTGCTCGACTGTAGCGTTCTCTCTTGTTTCTTTTTGGGGCACTGCACATTAAAAATTATATTTTTATTTATTTATGCCAACAAACATTGACTGTTTAACAAAAGAAATACGGGATGAAAACAAATCGTGACACTCTGAAATACGGACCAAAATGTACATTTTAAAAACAATATGGAATTCCGAATCAGTTTCAATTGGTGCTTCAGTTCATTATAAATTAGCCAGCCAGCTGCATAGTCTACAAAACGAACACTCACACGAATTAATCTAAACAGACCAAAGCGTATATGTATTTGCGGGAATACTAAATAGAAAGAAAAGAAAACTTTATTGACTTTGATTCAATCAATCAATGCGAGTCTTGAAAGCAGTGCAAGCGATACAATTCTAGTTTAGAACGAGCTCTAAAACAAGTAAGTGTGGGAGAGAATGCACCAAGAGCTCTCATCCATGACTATTGTTATATTAAGTTATGTATAATTGATATGAAATTGGGCCAACATTTGAAACAATCAAAAAAACAGTTAGGGTATTACCTTGCTCAGTTTTCTCCTTCTAGTGGTCGATAAATGATGACAGATTAATTGAAATGTGCCAGCATTAACATGAAAGAATTCTATAAAAACTTGCAGAGCTCCATTAGGAATGTAGCTCTGGCATAGTACATACTTACTAAGTATTACATACATACATAGTATATGGGGGTACTTAGTACATACCTCACACTTTAGACATTTGAGTGTTGCTGGCATATTTTTCAAAATTTCAGAGAGTCTGAACATACTTATACATATTTTGTTTAGTGTCAAAACATGTTACGGATAACTACTCATAACACCAAACGGCGATCAAGCCAGTCAAGTTCTCAGGCGAAAATCGATAAAATAATTCACCAGCTTACGACCGAGCACCGAGGATCGATACACAATCGCAACGTGATTTTGTCGGTGGAGGACATTAGGTCGGTGTGTATGATGGCGCGAGAAGCCTTTTTGGCGCAGCCGATGTGCATAGAGGTGAAGGAGCCGTTATGTGTGGTGGGAGACATACACGGCCAGTTCGACGACTTACTTCGCATCTTCGACTACAACAATTGTCCGTCCAGCAGACGATTTCTATTTCTGGGCGACTATGTCGATCGAGGCAAAAACTCCATAGAGGTTATCGTGCTGCTAATGTGCTATAAGTTAAGGTATCCCGATAACCTGTACATGCTGCGGGGAAACCACGAAAGCGAGGTCCTAAACATGCACTACGGTTTCTATGACGAATGCAAGCGTCGCTATACAATCAAGCTGTTTAAGACTTTCGTGGACTGTTACAATTGCATGCCAGTTGCGGCGGTGATTTCAAACCGAATCTTCTGCTGCCACGGTGGCCTGAGTCCAGATCTGTCCACTATTGAGGATATCAATCATTTGGAGCGCCCAGCACAGATCCCAGTTAAGGGACTTCTTTGTGATTTGATGTGGTCGGACCCAGAGAACATCTTCGGATGGGGTAAAAATAATCGAGGCGTGAGCGTTACCTTCGGGCGTGATATAGTGGAGCGTTTTATTCGTAATCACGACTTTGACTTGATCGTTCGAGCACACCAAGTAGTCGAAGAGGGATTTGAGTTCTTCGCCAAGCGTCAACTGATCACACTTTTTTCAGCACCCAACTACTGTGGCGAGTTCGACAATGCCGGCGCAACGATGAACTTGAATTCGGATCTGAAGATATCGTTCCATGTCTTTTCACCCAAAATTGGTGGTAGAGCTATTACTAACATTATTACGGTCGCAGGACCACAGGTCAGGATCCGTAATTTACAGTCAATGCCCACAGAAAACCAGCCGGGATTGGGCGAACAACTGTTGCGGTACAAGACTCGGGAAACAAAGAAGCAATAACGCTAGTGAAAGAAGTAATTAATCAGCTTTTTAAGTTATTAAAGCAAATATAATAATGTCATTCCATGGCTTGAATATAAAGTGCACAATCTTCTCAAATATATAACTCTTCGAAGTTAAAAATTGTACTAAGTGTATATCATTCATTCAATATATTGTCTATTTCTACAAAATACTGGCGCAACACGGAATTTTAAAGAAATAGACAATACTACACGTCTTGATTCACATTTTAAAACAAATAGCCCATACATACTACATTATCCAAGTAATGCCATTTTGATTGATTTCAGCGTTTCCCTTAGCTGGCAAAAGTCTTGGCACTCATGTAGTTCACTTATTAATTAAAATCTGAAACTTTTGGCAGCCATAAATATTTAATTTTTGTCAACACTGTTATTTACTAGCTTTACATATGAACCTCATTGTTGATGCTTTCTCGCTACAAGCTACATGTTTGGATTATCTTATGTTTGAATTGCCTTTTTTATTGATTTTCGTAGATATACTATAATGTTAAAAGGTGAACTGTAACAAATAGTTAACTACAGACATACACAACTGTGGCAGGTTACAATTCTGATTCTGGCGCGTGCCCTCAAGTGCCCCGACTGATAATTTATTTAGAAGAATTATACACAAACACCTGCACTAAAGTTCACACTCAGTTAAGATAATAAGGCTTGGTCATTACACAAGCCAAATAATGCTAGCTTTTGCTAAAAAGAAACCTTAAGGAAGACCCAGGTCAAAGCAAACAGTCAACAGCCGAACAGGATAGGGGATGTAATCAAAAATTAAATGTACAAGTTTATATTGAAAAACTTTTAACGTAAAATTGTTAAAGCTCTCATAATTGCCACTCAGTAAGCTCAGCTGCGAAAAGTTCATTATAGATTAGATATATACGCTATGCTTATGCAAGCAGCCAGCTGCATAGTCTACAAAACGAACATATACACGAATTAATCTAAACAGACTGAAAAGAAATAGAAGAAAACTTTATTGACTTTGATTCAATCAATCAATGCGAGTCGTTAAAGCACTGCAAGGGATACAATTCTAGTTTAGAATGAGCTCTAAAGCAAATAAGTGTGGGAGAGAATGCACCAAGAGCTCTAATCCATGACTATTGTTATATTAAGTTATGTATAATTGATATGAAATTGGGCCAACATTTGAAACAATCATCAACAGTTAGGGTATTACCTTGCTCATGTTTTCTCTTTATTATTTTAGGGGTTTTACATTTAGATTCAGAATTTTTCCCATGACCAGTTAAAACTAAACATAAAGGCATGTTCATATGAAAATTGTTCAATAACTAAAATACACTTACGTTCACATATCTAGCTGGCGTATGAACGATCGGTGAAAAAAGCACTCTTTGTATGATGACATTCTTGTTAATGCAAATATCTTAATCCAGTCTAAGTATTTACGCGCCCCGCACTCGGTGCAGATATCAAAGCTATCAAGCAAAAACTCTAACACTCTACTCGTTCCACTATTACTCAGCATATTCAATTGAAAATGAAAACAGCAATGAAAATAGCGTCCTTGTTTTCATTGTGCCAGCCAAGTTTATTAACTTACTGATTGGCACTACTATATACTCGTACAACAAAGGCAGCAATAAAGCGCAAAAGTGTGCTCCACATGCAGTTCTTGAATTTACGACAACAATGATAGCAAACAAAAAACAAGAAGCATAAAAAGACGGTTCAAAAACAAAGACAAAGACAATGAAAATGAAAAGCTGACAACAGTGTCAGATTATAGTTTTCACCCTGACCCCCACGTCCCTTTTGCCACAACACCCCACGAGCACCCGAAGTAGGCGACCGCCTCGGGCTCATTAAGGCGCTGACAGCACAACAAATTAATAATTAATTTGATTTTTCGCCAGCAGCAAAGCTGGCGCACAAAAATAGAATGATGAAAAAAGCAAAAGCTATATATGTACAATATAAAAAAATCATTGAGCACACCATGCAGCAGAGTCATTAATTAAGCCAGCGCGAAAAGCACGAAGCCACGAAAAGAGGCGAAAAGTGGCAAAAACGAGGCGAGGCAACTTCACAATGCAAAAGCGATTGCCAAGTGCAACTGTTGCATGGGACGCTCACAAGGGAGAGGGATGGGTGGGTGGCAGTAAACGGCTTTTAGCATACTTATGTGCGCACATATAGTACATACATATGTATGTATGTATGTATGCGTGTATGTACTTGTCAACATTCGTGTTAACGACATTTATGTCGACATGCAACTGTACATGCATTTTCATTTGCCATTCATCTTCCTATGTATGAGTTTCTTGTGTATTTTTAAGGAATAGCAAAAGCGCTTAAAATAAACCAACTACTGGTACACGCACACGCACACGCACACACATACATATTTGGGCCACGGCCACATGCCCACAGGCGGAGCAAGCGCAACGTGTACAAATAAATGTGCCAATAAAAGCAAATAATATAAAATAAATAAATGTGAATTGCAATTCCATTTCATTCAAAATGTGGGAATGCAACACATGCACTCACACACACACACACACACACACACACACACACACACAAACACACACACACACACATAAACACACGCAGACACACATACACTCATCGCAGTGCAAGTATGTGCGTTGCCACTCATACACGCACAAAGTTTTGCCTTTAATTTAAACTTGCCTTATTTTGTGCGAGTTCTTTTTTTGCCTCGAACTTTTTGGTTTGTTTGTTGCCTCTAGTTTTTAATAAGAGTTAACCAACCGAAAACACGACGCCAACGCATGCAAAACTCAGCCAGCTTCACAGCCCCAAAGCCCCACGGCTCCACAGGCTGCACATGCTGCACGGCCCACGCCATATGCCTCATGCCAACAACTACATCAACGCCCACTCCCACTCCCAGACCCACGCCCACGCCCACGCCCCTGCCCACTCCCACATCCACATCCCCCCAACGATTCGCTACGCCGCTACGTAGCATTGGCACCACACGAAACATTTTCAAGGTTTGTTTAGCGCCCATGTTAGCGATTGCGATGCCGGAATCTGTGGAATCTTATCGGAGCCGCCCTTGCGCACCTGCTTGCACCCTTTGCCAGCGTAGTTGCCACTGAACTGTAGCAACACATGCATATTTGTAGTCCTGGATAGCATATCCATACAAACTCATCCCCGCTTCTTAAACTACTCAAACAAATCGACGCCTATTTTGGACTAGCTCTTTGAGAATAACATAATAAACTCAACGTAGAAAATATTTAGGCATAAAACAATAATATTTTGAACATTGAAAATACTCGTACATACAAGTTATTATTGACCTTAAGCGCAATTTCGGGAAATTCGCAAAAATTTAAAAAAAAAAAACAACAACTCTTAAAGACGAAATATGCATTCAGTTTTTTTATGCAATTGAATCCTCGGAATATATTGGACAGCTATTTGGTAATTGGATCTCCATCCCCATACTATTCATACAAATTTTTCACAAAAAATCAGCATTACCATGAAAAATTATTTACATATGAGAACTTGAGAACTCATTTTATGATATGTTATAATGCATATATGTATTAAAGTAAAATTTTTCACTTGTGTAATATTTCATGAATATTTCCACCGATTCTTTTCAGACTTTAGAATGTTATTTCAAAAGATTTAAACCCTTATTTTTAGAATTTTGTCAATATATCTATATAATGCTATAACACAGTCTAACTCATATATTCCCGCTATAGCTTTTAGCTGTTCATATGAACTATAGTTAAGTAAACTAAGAGCACGCTTCATGGTTGGGAGCGGTATAAATGGACTCTTGTTGTGACAGTCGCTATGAAAGTTTTTCGTTTGTTGCCATAAATGCATCGAAGAACACATTGAACTGCATTCTACTTAATTTTTCAAGAGGGCCAAACAAAAATAAGATATTATTTCTGTTACAATTCAAGTGAATCAAAGTATTTTATATGAGATCTCTTATGAGAACCCGAAGCTCCACATTCGAATTTTAACGGACGGTGCGATAAAATGAATTAAGCACAAAATGTGGCACTCATTGACAAGACAAATGGGTCTATGTTGCAAATAATTTGTAAATAATTGCCAAGCAGTTAAAATTGCAAATGTTGCGCATGTCGAGAGCACAAGTCGACTAATTATGCCATAAATCTAAGGCAGAGTCTAGGATTTATGTTTATGTATCGCACGATTATAACGAGCCCCAGCACTTGTTTGTTTGTTTGTTTATTTGTAATGTGTTGGTTACATTTTAAAATCTTCATAATTTAAATTTAATCTTTTATTAGCGTAAATTGTGGCAAGGGGCATTGACATGACACGAGGCCGAGACAAGCGAGTTTCCTTGTTTTCTTGCAGCCTCACTTTTATTTTCAAGGAAAAACACGCACGCACACATGTCTGCGGGCCAAATCTGACAGAGCAGAGGGCCATGTACAGGTGCCATCATACACACACACACATACATACACACGAGCTCACACAAGCAGCTGACAACAAAGTGTGACTAATATGCTGGGGAATTTGCTGCAATGAAATATACTTCGAGCAGAGCAAAATTAATGCAGCGATGTGCCCAACGGGGGCAGAGGGGCTTCGCAGGACATGCCAATGGGTGTCTGTGCGTGTGTGTGTGTGTGTGTGTGTGCATCGTGTGTGTGTGTGTAGGTGCGTGTGGCATATAAATGAGCAGCCATTTTTTAAAGGCACCACATTTGCCTTTCATCAATTTGAATATTTTGCAGCGCTGATTTGCCAGTCGAGAAGCAGGATGTACAGAGCAGTACGGTGTGGAGAGGGGGAGGGTTAGGGTTAGGAGCAGACAAGGCAAACAGCATCTTTATTTACAATGTGCGGCAAAAACAACACACAACATCGAGTGCGAGGTTTTATACTTGAAGGCTGGCGTATTTTAGCAAAGTGAATTAAAAATAAAATAAATAAACACATCAAATGTAAATGAAATTCATAAAAGATAAGATTGGTGGGCTTATTACGTTGTGTGTACGCGTATGTTAAGACCAACTACCATACCATATGAAGTTTTACCATTGGAAAGACCTGTATTTTAAAGTGTTTCAGCACGGTATTTAGGTATGTCGAAGAAAATGGCTCGCTCTACTTATAGAATGTAGGTACTCGTATGTTAAACAATAATTCTTCTAATTAATGAGAAATTTCGATTTTCCCACGCAATGGCCACAACTTGATTGAGTGCTTAACGTACAGCTTTCAGGCACATCCGAGGCCAACCAAAAGCATGTTTCGCCAGTCTAAGTCCATAATTATGTTTCGCAAAAACTTTTAATAGCTTATCTAGCTTAATGTCAAACTAAAAGTATTATTATTAACAACTTGTTCTGCTCCAACTCGAAGCTAAACAAGTTTTCAGAAAATGCAGCAAGCACTACTTGCTATAAAAGAATAAAATACATTGCGTTCGACTAATAAAGGAGAGAAAACATATGCTACATGCACGTGCATCCATACAACGTTCATATCTAGTTTCTGAGTTAAAAAAATATCTCATAACACAACATCCCAATCAAAAACGTTAGTTGGGCAAAGTAAAAAGGTTTGATTAATTTTAGGATCAACCTGTTTTGGGCTACATTTTAAGCAAATGTACTTGTATGTATAATAGGGGCATTCGAACTTAAAACATGGTTGGAATATTTTAAAATACTCGACGTAGCTGATAATTCGACTTATGGGTGCTTGACTGTAAATGAAACACTGCATGCTGTTAGCAAGATTATTGCTGTCTGTTGTTCTTCCATTTTTTTCGCAATTCTCGCCCACATAAACATGAGCAATTACTACCTGTGCGCTTTCATCTTTACACCAACAACACATAAACAACATGAGCAGCAAAAGCAGCAGCATGAACAAGGTCTGCTGCATAGGAAGAAGATGAAGGGGATGACCCAAAATGCTTTTGTTGGTGCACTCAAATGAGTGACGACAGCAGCAGCATTACATGCCTTATGAATAGTTCGAGAAAAAAGCAGCTTTCATCGTAAAATGGCCAAGTAGCCAACAGCTCACGGACACGCACTTACACACACGCACACACATAAGAGAAACCACCTTCAACACTCAATTTGCTTGCAATTTATTGTCAGCACACCGCGCTGAGAAATAAACAAAAAAAAGAAACATGAAAGAGAGAGGGAGGGAGAGAGAGAGGAACGAAAAATGAAAAAAGTTTGCCACAACTTACACAACTCTTGCCAGCCAGTCGCGCTGTTTGCTCCTCTTCGCCGCTATAACAACAGTTATTATTTGCTTAAATAGCCTGGGCAACCGTTCAACGCAGCCACAAACACCAACCACCACCCACAACTCCCCTTACCACACTGAGCATGCCATTGTGTTTGCAATTTTTACCTTCACAGCGCTTGGAACCTTGTTTGCATTTTTTATTATCCCTATCAAGGTGTGTTGCACTCTGGTGTGATGATGCGTACTGCACAGTGGATTAACTCAGTAATCTATGTGTAAAGTAATCTCAAGTGTAAAGAGTATTTGAGCTGGCGTCTTAGGATCATTTCATGAAAATGTGCTCACTCAAATATGTATATATATATGTAAGATTAATTGCTATGCAATGGATCTGTTTAGGCGTATTTGTATCTCCTTTATTTATCGATGCAGCCATAAATACAAGTATATCTAATTTAATATAATTCTTTGAGTGCTTGCTGCTGCAGTGGAATTTTATTTATGTTGCTTCTATTGTTGGTTCTATGAAACTGCATTTGCCTTCATAAAATAAATTGTTATTTAAAGGCTAGAAAAGTTGGCAAACACTCGTAGATTTCTCACCTGAGTAACACATTTATGTGCGAGTTGGCAAGAAAGCTTTTTAATAAAGTTCATTATATCTATCATTATTTGAAAAAAACTGTTCAACTGTTTTAACACTTAAGTTAGAGATGAAAAGTACATCTTTTATGAATACATTTTAAAATAGACTTTCAAAATGATTGCTGCTTATATCCCTGACTTGCAGGTTTCTCAGATTCCAAACCGAAGATGCATAAATAAGTCTTCTCTTTAATTTTGTGCTCTGTTTTATGCAAATTGAGGCATAAGAGCTATTGTGACATAATATTTAAATTTAATTTTAGAATAATGTCTAGGAATAAAACAAATTAGGGCTACAATAGCAATTTCGGCATATACTTCGTATCGTATTTATAGTAAGTGCGAACACACATCTACAGTTATATGAAGTCAACTGAAAAATAAATATTCTTAGCAATTTCATGCTTGGGAGAGAAAGAAATTTATCCAAATAGGCTAGCAGCATTGGGAACTGTGCGATTGCACGTGCAGTGACGCCTTGGTGCCACGGTGGTGGTGTGGCGTTGTATCCTGAGGACAGGGTTGGGTTTTGTGTAACAAACACGCTCGGAATTCACTTTGCCACATTGGCTACTAGAAAATATTTGTTTAGTTGCTGTAGCGGTTGCTGCACACTTTTTATACTCTCTACATAAAAGGTGCAAGAGTATATTAGATTTGTGCCGAGTCCAAAAATGTAACAAGCAAACTATATATACTTTTATTCTTGATCCGCATGACACACACAAGACGAGTCGATTAGCCCTTTATGAACAACTAGATCTCAAAGACTGTACAAGCTGGAGACACCAAATTTCCCACAAGCTGCCTTTATGTGTACGCAGAGTTTTTAAATCAAATGTTTGGTTAAGAAGAAGTTATAGCCACATATCTAATCTCTGCCCAAGCTCTGACCCATTTCTGTACTGCACACATACTCGCACACAGACACACATAGGCACAATACCCACGCAAATGAGCAGCTTTTACGTGAGCTTGAGTCCCGAAGGAAGTATTATGAAATCGTTTACTATTTATTCGTTTTTCCATTGTTGTTGTTTCTTTTTTAAAATTAATATAATTATTGCATACATAAGTACAGAGTATTTCAAAGTCGGGGCACCAGAATTTAGTTTTTCAACTTATTCTTTAAGTTTTACTACCATGCCGTGGTTGTTGGTGTGCGTTAGATAAGAATTGCAATCAGGAGCAGTAGCCGCAGTAGAACAACAGCAACAACTAGAAGAAGAGAACTATAGGAAGTATTAACTTGACTTACGGTCGGGAATTTTTCCCATTCAGATAGGGACTTCACGTTTACTCGGCCAGTGGTTGCTTAAACAATTGAAGCGCAAGGCGTGTCTTTTGTGTCATAGCTCAGAAATGGACATTCATTGGGACTTTACAGAAAAACTCTGCATTCACCTACTGTGAGCACATAATGCCGGGAGGAATGAGCCAACTGTGGTAATTGCAAAGAGTATGCTTTTTTTCTATTCATAAATGCAATTTTTCGCGACACAAACTCAATACTCAAAAGTTCAGCGAGTAATGATAATAATAATGATGATGGGCACGCCTTGATGGTGTGGGCTATGCTGGAAGAAGATGAGAAACTGAAAGTAGAGCAAGGTAAAGGAGAAAATTATATTTGAAAAATGGCCATAAGCTGACAAAGTAAACTTGAAGGAGCAATAATAATGTACAGTTTTTCCCATTATGTTTAAAGCAAACATTTTTTATCTTACGTGCTTGTTTAATAAATTATTGAGGACAAGGTAGTCTGCAATTGCGGGCTAGACTAAAGGTAATTTAAATGGCTTGTAAGCAGTTGGAGACGATTTTATTTATTTAACTGCCATTCGAATTTCAATTTTAATTGCATTTGAATTGCGACTGAGCTCACTTTCCCGTCTCTTTTGGTTGCCTGTGTTTTTCCGTTTAATTTGCAGGCGACATTTCTCTGAATTCTTTGTAGTCTTTTGTGCTGTCGCAGGATTTACTGACATTTTGCCAAATTCCACAAATGTACATTTTTTGATTAGCTTGAAACCATTGCAAACATAATAGCTTCTGTAAGTGCAAGACAAATGTATTCATTTGGTTATTTAAATGTAGTGAAATGAATATTCTTTAAGCTTTCGAAGCAAACACTAGTCTTATACACTGTAAGTATTTACAAAAATATGTAATCATATTTATTTATCTATATGTATATGTATATGCATATGTGTGTTTATTGATGTTATAATGCCCAATAATTGTATTTTAAGTGCAATGGAATGTAAATCAAATATGTCTTGCACGGGCGTGATTTAATGCGGGATTTAATGCGCCATGACTTTGTGCGCCCATAAAAGTATGCAACAGATTTTTGCGTTCATATTCAATCTCATGACATCACGTAATCAAATAAAATTCAATCGCATGCACACACAGGATCCATATTTACATGCTCGTATAATATGTAGCATATATAGTCTGTATGCAAATAATTAAAGCAGACAGATATTTTTTTTTTTTTTTTTTTTTTTTTTTTTTTTTTTTACATATATACAATTTATTAAACTAGTTTTCTACTACCAATATGGCAGCTTAAGCTAGTTGAAAGTTAGGGAATACAAAAGTTGTCTATAGTAAGCATCTATAGGACGCACTTATATCTATGTACATATATACAATATTTACAATGTTTTACATGAAAAATGATTATATTTTATGATATATACTATGTATTTTATACAAGGGCTCTTGTGGGGAGATCCTTTGGATGGCACTTCTTCAGTCTTCTCTTCTTAGGTTTGGACAGGAGCCGCCTCGCTAGTGCGTTGGGGTGACTGCCGAGTCGCTTCTCGTAATTGCTTGCGTGCATTTGAATGACATCGCCAACCTTGGGGACACATAAGTCTCTTTCGATGTCCCTAGTGCGCATATACCAGGGAGCGTTGCATATTTTTCTAAGTATTTTAGCTTGCGCAACTCTTATTTTGTTTAGGTTTGAAGCAGCGGCAATGCCATAAATTGGTAGCGCATACTTCCATATTGGACTTAATATGGACTTGTATACTGTCACCTTACTGTGCAGGGACAGCTTGTTGCATGGTGCAAGCAGCCATGCCATCTTTCCGGCTTTCGCCATGACCGATCGCTTCACCATTGTTGTATGCTTGCTGAAGTTGAGTCTTCTGTCCAGAATTACACCAAGATATTTGTGCGAATTTGTATGACTGAGCGTGGACCCCAACATTGTGATATCTCCGCATGACGACGGCCTTGTTGTAAATGTGACATTCGCACACTTGCTGGCGTTGATACCAATGTTCCAATTCAGAGCCCACTTCTCGAAACTACTTACATACTGCTGTAAGGCTTCCGAAGCTACATCGATATCTCTGCTTCTGGTAAGCACCGCAGTGTCGTCTGCGTAAGTAGCTATTAGTGCGTCATCCTCGTCTACTCCAATGATCTCTTGCGGTGCAGGCATATCAGCAGTAAATAATGTATACAGGGTAGGACCGAGAACACTGCCTTGGGGCACCCCTGCACAAATTGAGCGCCTCGTGGATTTCACTCCATCAACAGCAACTCTGAAGCTTCTGTCCCTTAGAAAGCTTTCGATGAGTTGAAACAATTGAGGAGTTAGCATGCCTTTCAATTTGCAGAGGAGACCATCATGCCACACTCTATCAAAAGCTTGTTTAATATCCATAAACACAGCCACTGAGTACATCTTTTGCTCCATGGCTTCCAGGGCGAAGTTGACCACACGGTGGAGCTGTTCCGGTGTTCCGTGACTTCTTCGAAAACCAAATTGCCATTTTGGAATTCTGCGCGTCACGGCTTCGAGCTGGAGAATCCGGTCCAGAATCACGCGTTCCATCATCTTCCCGAGGGCAGGTAGCAGACTAATCGGCCTATATCCATCTACTTCAGTATGCTGTTTCTCTGGCTTTGGAATCATCGTAATTAGCGCCATTTTCCAGCAGTTTGGAAAGTGCCTCAGCCTGAGTATGTTATTCATGAGCAAGACAATATACAGCAGAGCCCTTGTGGGGAGCAGTTTCAGCGTCCTGTTGTCTAAAAGGTCTTCTCCAGGCGCTTTTTTTACCTTTAGATTTTTTATCTGCTGTACCACTTCTTGAAGTGTAACTGGGCTTGCAGGCAAGGCCATTTGGAATGGCATCTCCAGCCTAAGCTCGACTACCCTTCGCCTATCTGCTGTTGTAAAGTCAAAAGGCTTAAATCTTTCCTCTAGGCTGTTTGCAAAGATTTCAGCTTTCTGCTGACTGGAGTAGCTCCATCCACCTGTAGGATCCTTAATTGGAGTCTTAGGGATGACCAGCCTCTTAAATCGCCTCGTAAGCTTCCAGAGCGAGTAATTAAATGATGCATCTGGACCAGCACTTTCCAATATGTCATCAATTCTGCCTTGTCTGATTTTAGCAAGCTCTTTTTGCAGTCGATTGGACAGTCTTTTGTAGATTTGATGAATGCGAGTATCTCCAGTTCTTGCATATTCTTTCCTGACTCTTCTTTTCAGGCTTAAGAGCGCAGCAGCCGTTGGTGGTAGACTAGCTTGACTATGTTGGGTTGGCAAGCGTAAAGTTTTCGGTGCAGCAGAAGACGCAGCCAGTGAAATGTTCTTCATGAGGATTGATATCGCGTCTTCGATATCCTCTGGGCTGTTAATTTCGACGTTCAGGTTAATTCTTCTTTCGAGATCGGCTTTAAAAACATCAATACGGGAGCCAGGTGGTAGAATATATTCCCTCTTGGGATTATATTGCGGTGCATGATGTAGCGTCGCTACTACTGGAAGGTGATCCGATGCGAGCTCATATTTTGTTTCAACGGTGAGTCTGTTTAGGGCAATCCTGTTGACAATAAAGAAGTCTAGTGCAGAGGGGTTAAGTCGTGTGTTGTAAGAGTAGAAAGTTGGCTCTCCAGTAGCAAGAACTTGGCAAGTAGTACTAGCTATGGCCTCTTGCAAACACCTTCCTCGCCTGCAAGATCTGGAATTACCCCACCATTGGTGTTTTGCATTAAAATCACCGCCTACAATAAACTTATCTCCTAAGGTTGCAAGCAATAGATCAAAGTCGGCCCTGCACCAAGCTTCATTGGGAGGAAGATATAGGGAGGAGACTTTGATGCTTCCACCATTCGTCGGTATAGTTACGCTGGCCGCTTGGATGCTTGTTTTTAGAATTGGCTCATTCTGTGAATGAGCGATACTTGATCTAATGATGACTGCAGAACCACTTTTAGCGGTGCCACTAGGATGATTAGCGTAGTACTGGTCGTATCCTGGCAAATATGCGTTCAAGCCAGGACGCATATGCGTTTCGGTTATTAACATGATATCGATCGAGTTTGAACTTAGGAAAAGCCTGAGTTCATCATTGTTTTTGACCAGGCCCCGTGCGTTCCATAATCCGATTTTTAACAGCGGATTTAACATTTGGATATTAGTTTTTGTACCAAGTCACGGAAGGCTCTATTGGAATCCATATTTTCCTGTATGAGCTTATACATTTGATCCATTCTTGCGTTTAGATCTAAAATCGCCTTTTCCAGCATACTAAATTTGTTGTTTAGATGCCAATCTTCGGCGGAACTGTGTGATCGGGGCGAGTTTTGGTTTGTTGGCGCGCTGGTACGTTTTTCTCCAATTGGCCTAGCTGCATCAGCATAAGAGAAGCCACTCTTAACAGTAGAGTTTGAGATAAACTGTACTTTAGTGCCTTGGTTATTTGGGTAACTCCTATTGCTACCGATAACTAGTCCATCTTTCGGCAACCTCACAGCTGGCTTAAGTTTTTTGGCTAGATCAATTCTTACCTTGCAGCCTCTGAAGCTCGACATGTGGTCTTCGCCGCAATTAGCGCATATAAATTCCCCATTATCATTCAGGTTACATGATTTTGAGCCAGTATCATGGTCCCCCGAGCATTTACCGCAAACCGGCTTTTTAAGGCAATAGTTCCTCGTGTGCCCGAAATCTTGGCATCTGAAGCATTGTACCAGCTCTTTACTCTGTTTGGCCTTTGATATTGTAACCCTGTGTCTACCAATTTGAGTTATTTTTAGTGCCTCAGCAACGTTGGGTGCGTTCTGGAGGTTAACGTAAAACATATTTTGTCTTGTTTTAACATTATTTATGTCCTCACCATCCTCCTCATTAATTTGAATGTTACGCCAGTCCGGTTTTCTGGGGCAATATATATTCAAAACTGTAAAGCCCTTGTCGGTAAAGGTGCGCTCTATTAATTGCCTGGGTACATTGGGATGAATATCTCTGAGCACCAATCTGCAGGGTTTGTTCTCCTTCAACTGGTGGTGCCAGAATTGACAATTTTGATTGGACAATAATTTGATTATTGCACGAAACGCATTCGAATTCTTCGTATAAATACGCGAGATCCCAGATTTCGATGTGCGTATGTCGTAATCGTTAGGGGAGACAGCAGAATTGAGCGCCACCTCCAGCTTATCCAATTTGTTGACTTGTGGCACACATATAGCAGGAGGCTTAGGAATACTACTTCCCTGCTGGAAACGGCTGGCTTCATTTTGCTGGCTCGATGGATCTTCGGAATCTGGCTCTTCCATTTCCATAATGGAATCAGCTTCTTCCGAAAGGGCTGCAAATCTATTATTTTGAAGCGCTGGCGGAGAGGAGGACGCAGTTCGTTGTCCCTGGGTTGTATTGACAGGAGTTGGCTTATTTTTTTGAGCCGATTTTAGTGACTCGACGGCTCCTTTCCGCTTCCTATTAATACCGGGTACTGGCATTTGAAACGAGCAAAATTTGTCCAGAGTTGGATTTGCAACTAAGTTTGTCATTGAAGCCGGTGTACTCACAACGGCGGGTGTGGAGCACAAACTGCCATTTGATGTCGCTACTGTAGTATACATTGATTGAGAGTTCACCACAGAAAATGTTAGGGTACTTGTAGTCGATGTACAAGTGGTTGAGGCAATCCAGTTACTGGTTGAGATTGACGGCTTTAAGTATGGTTTTCCCATTGACATATGCAAGTCCTTGGTTATTTTTGCTCTCAGCTCCGAAGGTGATTTACCAGAAATTTTTCTCATCTCCACGTACTTCGGCAGCTTATTGACTACTTCCTCAGCTGCTCCGAGAGCGGCCGAGTCTTCATCAGCATTCATTTACGTGAGATAAGATGACTTGCAAAACAAGCAAAGAAGAAAAATTCTGGGCTGTCTCTGCTCCGATGACGTGTATACGTCAGCAGAGCAGCCCCATACAGCAGATTAATTGTTGATTGGAATCCAAGAAAATAAGGATACTAAACGATTGCCAAAAAGCCAAGGTGAAACTAGGTTTCCGGGTGGTTTTTTTTTTTTTTTTAACGCACTATACGCGAAATAATTGAAAAAGAGGAATTTATTACAATTTTTCACGGAGCGCACAATAAAAAGTCGACTAGTCACTTTGACAGCTACCAGGGTTGTGAGACAGATATTAGCAATTAAAACTTGATGATTCGAGCGAACGCACACTGATTTATTCATACATACATACATACATATATATTCGTTCATATACGTATGAATGTATGTATACGTACGTATGCATGTATGTATGTCGGCATTTTGCGCGTGAGTGGGTGGATTGGGGTCTTGTATTTTAGCGCTCTGCTCTCCCGCCATTTATGCTTGACATTTTCATTCGTTATGTTTTACAATTTTCCTTATAAGTTCATTTCAATTGGGCCCTACAGGCCCTCAGCTGCTTGCCGCTGCCCAAAATGGCGTGACAGTTGGTCCTGACTGGCAATAACTTTTCGTATCAATAAAAACAATAAAAAGCAATTTTGTCATACACACACAAATATACATCTACATATCTGTATATATGTACTATATATGTATATCTATATATAATTTTGTAATTTCAACAAAGTTTTGGGGCACAAGAAAAATATGTCTATTGAAACAAATGAGTTTTTACAGCAGCAACAAAAACAATGGCTACAAAAGTGAACCAAAACTTTGCTTGCCATTTTTTGTTGTTTTTGTAAATTTGAAATTATTTTTATTGATAACGTGCGAGATGTGAAATGGCTAGCTGGAATGTCTTCTTTTTGCTGTGGCCATAAATGTGTGTATGTATGTTACCACACACACACACACATTCATACCTACAAATATGTGTGTCCAACACACACACACACGTAAGGCCGAAAAAAGGCCCAGTTCATAAAAGTGAGCCTTGCACGCGCCAAAGTTATGAGACAACAGATGCCGAATTCGTGGCCCACCCCGTCGCCCACGGTCAGCACTAGCCCGTGGAGGCCCATTTATGACTATCTGCTGAATGAAACGCTTCCAACTAGCGTACAGAAACGAAAAAATGATGAGTTCGGCTTGCAAACAAAGTTGCATACCCTACCCTCAGACATGTTCACAAATTAGATACACTTAGTGAGAAGATTTTCACAAAATTATACGAATATAACCGTTGAAGGCCTCTACTACTGCTTATATAGCTTAAAGGACCTTTTGTAACCGCCCGCTCTCCATAATTCACACTTTCACAGTGCAGTAACTAGTATACATGAATTGAAATGCTACTAACAATTATTTAAATCCCTTATCTATGCTATATATGTTTGTCCTTATAGCACATTTATTGAAAAATGCGGGAATCGTTGACCGCTTGTTATAACGCCGTTTCCCAATAAGTATTCACCAACTTGTAATGAAAAGTATCATCGAAAACGATATTGCAACCAATTGCAAATGAATATATTAATATACATTTAAATATAATCGTATTTGTTCAATCTATATAGTTACTTTCGGCATTATAGCCTAACAGACGAAGTCGACGAAATGATCGTGGGTTCGATTCAAGCCAGGTATATGTGTTAGAATCTGTTTTTTGTATTGATTTTTTTTTTTATTTAAATATGTTTTGTTCCATTTTTTGTTAATATATTAATAATTTGAACTTTTTACTTATCTACTAACTTTTAGTTTTTCGGTAATGGTGAACATTTTTCTTTGGAAATGCCCATATGTTTGTTATATATGACCATAACGGCACAAATAAATACACCTAATTCTGTTTTTGCACGCTAGATCGGTACCAGAAGAAGACGTGTAAAAAAAAACCGTGTAAAAAATACATTGATCATACGTTAGCTAAATGGAACAATGTCGTGTAACCATATAACAATTTTTTCATTTTTAAACCGTGCTAAATCAAAACCGTGTAAAAACAGAATTAGGTGTAATCGGTATTTTATATGCTACAGATAACATTATTGAAATTGCAAAGTCTGTCGATTTGTGTGGGTGGGCCTTTCATATATGGACTGCGTCATTATTCGTAAAGAGCCCATCAATTTTTAGCAATATTCGCACCCAACACAATGCCGGCACTTAATGTAAATCAAATTTGCTATCGACTTGATGCTGCTACCAATAATAAATTAGGCTTTTGTTTTGCCATTTGTGCATATAAATTACATGAAATATGCACGCCCACGTGTGAGGAAAATGCGAATATGAAACAATTGGCTTCATGTGGCGATCCCAACAATTGCGGCGATGTAACAAATGCATATTTGTTTGGCTTTGATTTGCGGTTGGGGCTTTAATATTTCAGCGATTACATACAAAAATATGCAAACACTTTCTCACACACCCACACAAGTGCCAACAGCGAAACGCAAATGCCAAATATTTGCCAACAATTTCGAAAGCACGTGGAAAAAGAACAGGGCCCGCCAAGTATACCTAATGCTGATGCATTAGTACGAGTATGTATGTATGTATGCAGGTATGGGCTTGTAGATGGGAGAGAGTTACATACTCGTATTGTACTCGCGAGTGTGATATGCAGCTAGTCAGTTGAATATTCAGGAGGAATCTGTGGCTGCTAATCACCATATCCCTAGCATAAACTGTGCACATCATTTGCCATTCCACATTAGTTCAAATGTCGTACAGGATAATTCAATCCGAATTGGCTGAGCTTGAAGAATATATGACTAGACGGTGGCCAGTTTTAGCCTGAATTTATTTATTCTATTAAACAGAGAGGTACTCGTACGAGTATACAAGTATGTACATATATAACACAATTCTGGTTTATGGCTGCTCTGAAATACCAAATATTGACATCATGGCTATGAATTTAATTTTGGTAGAAGGTGATTGTTGCGGCCATGGCTTAGTGGCCCGACACTGCCTAGAAATGCGAAAAAAAAAACATGCTCGCGTGCGTGGACATAGCTATTTGTGTATTTTAATAACAAACAGCTAAAAATAACTGCCTATGTCTATGGTTGATAATCAGTATTAATACAAGCTTAATGCATTAAAGCATTATTAAGAAATATTATTTTATCCAAAATTTAACTAAGAAGCCATGTTTGTCGCTCATATAAGCCTAGGTCAAAAGTAGAAAAAACGTTCACTGGTTGCAGAACTTACTGGAAAAGGACCCCCAGTTTTGTGCCCCAATCTTTCTAAGATAATCCCCTCCAAACAGCACACAAGGAATTTATGTAACAAAGAATTTCTAAATGTTATCATTATTTCTTATTCTTTATTAACTAACAGTATAAAACTTTGGTGCCGTTGGTGCCTTATTTGCATTTCACACACGTAATAAATAAAAAAAATAAACAGAAATAAACATGCAGAGAAGCAGTGTTGCTAATTTTTTCCCGTCAAATCTGGTTGATTTTGAAATCGTATTACGGGAAAAAATTGCAAGACGGGGGAATTCTAGCTTTTTAAAAATACATATATTTTTTACATAATTTTGCCAATATTTATGTAAAAAAGTGGAATCGTGGCAGCCTTATTAATATTTGCCAACGGTACCACCATCTTAAACCATCTTTATGTTAAAACAAAATGCGCGAATATGATATTAAATGTTCATCAAGATGATTAAAATACTGTGACAAAAATGTTTTTCTTAGCATTTTTTGCAAACAGAAATTTTGATTTTTTTGTATTAGCTATTTATTAGCTTTATTTACTCTTCTTCCCGGCAAAAATAGATTTTTTTCCTTCAGTCTAAGGTTGGCAACAGTGCCACCAAAATTTTGGGCTGGCAATGCCTTTACACGCTGTCTGCCATGTCAGCTTATGAGGACCATTCGTTGCCAGTTATTTGTGTCCGGCGTAGCTAAGCGAGCTAGCCGGGTCCACATGAGTGAGTTTTGTACCCAGAGGTAATAAGAATACCCGGGTTCGATTCACTCCGCCGCGGTCACCAAACATCGTCGATCGAAGCAAGAGGATATTGGCGCATTATTCAAGTTAATGGAGCCCCTTCTAGTCATAATCTAATCTTAGGCGAAAAGTGTTGTAATAATTTGTCAGAGCAGAGCATTTAATCTGATAATTAAAATTTGGTAGTTTCTGTAATAAGAATTGAATCAGATGGCATACAAATGTGCATGGGGAAATAAAATATCAAAAAAAATTTTTGCATTCAGGAGAATTATGATTTGGGAATTATAGCCAAAAAGTATTTTTTTTTTGTTTGCTAACAAACATGACAGTTTTTGAAATAATGAATGAAAATCTGAAGAGAATGTGGGGCGTGTACCAATTTCGATGGCATACATTTATCTATGCGTGCCTATATAAGTATGTATGTACAACTATATGCAGTACAACAACAACATCAGCAGCTAGCTGACAAAGCAGGAGCAGTACATTAAAGCCTATAATTCAGATACGATGACATGAGGATGAAGCCTTTGGCGAATTCGAGTACAAATCGCTAGCAGCAGAAGAGTGTGGGATATATCAGAAAAAAGGGAATACTTGATTTGCTTGGGGCTTAAGGGAATACCTATAAATACTATCAAGTTGCGTTATTCCAGCTCTTATACTCTCCGAGATAATTGCGTGCACGCATTTGAACGGTCGGGGGGACAGACGGGCGAAGATATACCGATTAGGATTATACATATACTTGCAGTATGTAAGTACATAGATATTTTGTGAGGTCTGCCACAGAGTATAAAAACTTTGACCTTCTTCAGTGCTTTTCATCGATTTGGGCGCTAAATAATATATGCATACATATGTATGTATGTATGTATATTGTTTTCTCTCTCTGCATTTATGTTACGAAACATTCTTGTCCTCCCACTGGAATTAGCCTTTGTTATATTTTATTAACTATTTATTACTAAATTATTCAATTTGATTGCTAGATTATAAACAACGAACATTTGTGTAATTCTTGCTGCTGCTGCTGCTGCTGCTGCTCTTGTTGTTTTTAGTTTTGCCCGAATCCTTTCAGCCATTGCCAATTGAATCGTGTAAAAACGCATTTGTGTGTATGAATGAGAGGATGTTATACACATACATACATACATACATAGCAGTATATACGAGTTGCATATTTTTGCAGGCTGCATTTAAAATCGGTTTCAAATAACAATATGCAAATGGGTGTGGTTGTGTGTAAATGTTAGTGTGTGTGTGTGTGTGTGTGCACACAAAGTGCATTGAATATTCGGACCCCATTTTTCGATTTAGATAAAAGCAGGGAGCTTTCGGTGTGCCTCTTTGGCACTGTCTTTGGCATTTGCATTGGTGGCCAGAGGTCTGTTCCTCCTAATTGGCATTAAAATTGTTGCTTTTGCCTACAAACCTGACTGGAAAGAGAAAACACTGGCAGGATAGCTCAAAATCGAGCGTGGAAAGCACATTTGCTGCTGCAAACTGTCTTGAGTCCCAATCAAGAGTGACCCAAAGGGAGATACCCTGTACCCAGTCCCCGGTCTCGGTACCCGCTTTTGAAACTTGGTTGACTTTTTGTTTATTTTCCACAGAAAATAACTTTGATGCGGTCTCAGTGAGTTTTGCGACTGGCAAGTTTTACTACTTTTACACCCATTTCATCTTATTATCCATCTCGACTTGCCCGCCAACGGACGATGCTCAACAGGTCTGCCCAGGGGTCAACAGGCACGGGCAACGGGTTAAGGGCTGTGGCTGTGGCGGTGGATTTGGCTGTCCAGCGTAATTAAATGTAAGTACTTGGCTGGCAAGTTGGCCAAAATTGATGCACAGCAGTGGCCCTTCTAGCCAACTGACTATCGCCATCTGCTCTTGAACCGCACAGGTCGGTGGTAACTAAAAAGTTTGCCTTTCTAGCCAACCGGTGCGTGTCTGCATTTATATAGATAAAGTGGCCATAAAACAAGCCAAGCACAGTGGTACGAGTCAACGTTTATACACAATTCTAAATTTTATCAAATTATAATTGAGCTAGTTATTTCCTTTCAAGGTCTATCAATACCAGACTTTTCTGGGCTCTGCATTTCCCTATAATGCTTCGTCCTGCTCGGAAGAACCCACATCCGATGGGGTGTCAAAAATTGAGCGCTTCTTCACGGTTTCTGCCTTAGGTGTACTGAAGGTGGAGTCGAAAGTGTTCTCCTTGTCGCTTCCATCCGCTTCACGTTCCGCCTTTGGCGAGCCTCCTACATCAGCTGTCTTGTCATCGCCTTTTTCGCTAATCACTATTGACGGGACAGAGATCTCGCTGAGGCCCGACTCGTCGGACAGAACGACATCATCCAAGTCTCTTCCAGTCTCAGAACCGACTTCGCTTTCGCTGTCCGAGGAAGCGACTAGAGGCACCGGCGATGCCACCTTCGGCATTGGCTTGTACAGCTTTCCTTTGAACTCCATGTATGCTGCTGTAGCTTCCTCAATAGTCCCATTCACGGCATCTAGCTCAGCTTTCCACTTCTGAAAGCGCTCGTCGTGCTCAACCAATAACTGCTCCTTGCGTTGCAGCTCCTCTCGCAGCTCCCCGTTCTCCGCCTTCAGTTTTTGCAGAGGCATCAGGCGAGCGGCTTTTTCCGCTTGTGTCACAAAATATGCGTTCAGATCCTGGGATAGCTGTGCGAAGTGATTTGCGCCGCGATTCATAATGTCCACAGACTGTTCAGTGTCGATCCCATTGCAGCAGGAGTCGATATATGCCATCATGGCACGGGCGCCCACCTCAAAGGCCTCTTCCAATTCATCGAGTAGATTGTGTTTTGTGCTGGCCATACCAACTGCAAATATTATACAAATCAGTTGATGTCGCTTTCCTGAATTTTCTGCTCTCAGCATTGCCAAAGGCAAAAAAAAAACAGACATCACTTGTAAAAAGCTGAGTCACGTGCCTATTTTGGCCTGGCAGTGCTGTAAAAAAATCAAACGTTGGCATTACCTATTTGAACAATTCGATAACTTACTTATACTTTTAATTGAAAATAAAACATTTTTCTTATTGCTCAAATGAAAATCAGAAAATTAGAAAATCTTAAGACACTCCTATGGATTTCCATTACTCCATTACTATTTCTCCAACGCGCTAATGATACATTAAAGACACCTTTATTAAAATAAAATAGTACAAAAGTAGTAATTTAGTTTATTATAAAATGTATATTTATTTTTGTTTTAAAAAGGAAACATATTTCTACTCAGAAATTGACTTTGTTGCCATTTTGTTGCACGGTGCTTTGCAAGAGCCAATAAATTCCATTCCATTATTGCATGGAGCAGCACACACGCGTTTTTGAACACCCCCGTCCACTCCGGCGACCACGCTTACAGCCGGGTAAAGCAATTAACTGTTGAAAAGCATAGGGCACAGAATATCTTGTTAAAAATATACACACATGACCAACTTTTGGGGAGCTAAATAACTTGACAAGGTACAAAATACTCTCTGTCCATAAGCCAAATGTGTGAGTGTGTAAAAACGACTTTTCCACATGTGTGTGTGTCTGTGTGTGTGCTTTTGTATGGCTGTTTTTTTTATGTGTTTTTAGCATATACTTATATGTTTATACATATATACTCGTATACTATATTTTATGCATGAGTTTTGCTGAAAATCTGCTTAACAGTTCTCCGAAGTCGAGTGCGAGCCCAGAATGTCAAACGAAAAGTTTGCACGCATTTATCAAATGAAATACGTAATTTAAAGTTAATGGAATAAACTTTCTGGCAATACACCCAATGGGAAAGGTATCGCTTTTGCTTGATTCTGACACCATCAGCGGCATTTTGTGACGGAGTTCAAATGCAAATCAAGAAGACAAGCGGCTCCCATTGTCGCAATGGGGGCGGGCACGCCCACAAATACATTAAGTGTGCACCCTAAATTGCAATTCGGTTGCCACTTTAAAGGTCAAGTGCATATGCGTCCTCCCCCCTCTCTCTCTTTCTCTCTCTCTCTCTCTCTCTGTCTCCTTTTCTCTTGTTTTCTTTGTTTGCGTGTGGGTTGCAGCTAAAATGCAAATGGGCGCCAAGGGCTTTTTTGGGCCATTTTGTATAATGAAATTAATGTTGCAACTGCGACGGCGTGTCTATGTGAGTGTGTGTGTGTGTGTAAGTGTGTGGGTAGTTAAGTGTCGGCTAGTCTGCATTCGCTACATGAGTAGGCAGTCATAACAATCTAAATGTCAGAGAATTACCAAACGACTGTATTAGCCACAAAAGCCTTGCCAAGCCGTCTACTAAAGCACATTAGAAATTATTGTGTGACTGGCTGCCTTTGCATTAGATGTGCTAATGAAATAGACGTCTTATTTATTTAGCGTTTCATTAACCAATCTAAACAAAGTCTCTTTACATACATAGCCTTTATAATGTTACAAAAAAACATTTCAATTACATTTCGAAATCATGTTAACCAAAAAACATAACAATGAAGACATTCGTGTTCGGGGAGAATCAAACCCACGACCTTTGGGCTAAAATATTTTTAAATATTAAAAGAAAAATCCACAAACAATTATAGATATTTTGTATGACAATTTGCCTCTTTTAACGATTGTGAAATGTGAATAGGTATACATATATACTACATAATTGTTGTATGCTGCCTTCTGAAAAGAACTGCAAAATGCGATGGAGTGAAAAAAACTACATTCCATCATCATTTTGTGTTGGCAACGCCTTTACACGCTACATATATTTTGCACGATTTTGATATAACACGCTTTGAAAATAAAAATAGCATATACATAAAGATAAGGAGCCAATCACCTATTTTTTCATATGATTAATGTCTTTTTTTACACGGTTGTTTCTGGAACCAATCAATCGTGTAAAAACAGAATTAGCTGTACTAAATTCTATACTCGTTGCGAGGTGATTGCGGACGAGAAGCTTAAATAACGAATTCATTGCATATCTATTTATTCCGTTAATTTTAAAACTGTATATAAAGCAATGAAATGTTGATTTGGTTATAGAACAATATATAATCAATATAGGTGATTCTGATTAGCCGTCTTTAGTCATAATTTATGGCTGATTTTTAGCCTATAGCTGAGGCAGGAACAATCAGTCGATTCCGCAAAACCTTCTTTGTTTCAAAAGCTATTCTTGATATGTGGTGGTTTTTAAAATATGGCACAATATACCAGAATTTTAACAAAATAGAAACGATCAAATGAAAGTTTTTGTTTGTAATTTAGAATTAGTAAGGGTTTATATTTTTAGATTTGTAAGATTATAAAAGCATTAATATATTCGTTAAATATATTTGCTAAAATGTATTCGTTTTTTGAGGTGAATTTCTTTTAAATATAAAAGTTATAGTATTGCGTGATCAGAACCTTATTAAAAAACTGTATTTGCCTGTTTTTCTGCAGGTACAATTATTTAAACACAAAGAAGCATTGCAATATATCCCCAACCCCGAAATATGAGGGGTTTAATTTTGGCATATTTTCAAACGTATTTTGCATAACCACCCAGATATTCTAACGCTTAATGAGCGACACCGCTGCGGACCCAACTACATAACTTCGCAGAGCTTCCGGCCACTTGCCATTTATTGTCATAAAAAAATGAAATTATGTACACGCCAACAAGCCCATCAGCCCATTAGCCCATCAGCCCAGCAGACCTCAGATCGAGCCCAAGCATCATTCGCCCCCAGCTTCAGCAAGCAAAGCACCAGCAAAGCACCCACACATTGCAGAGTATTTGTCGTGTATTCTCTGTCTTAATTATTTGCATTAGTACCTTAACTTTTCCTCTGCCACCCGTTCGCACCGATGGAAATGTTGCTATTTTTAAGCATTTGCATATAATTTCCATTTTTGTTACGGCCCGCAGCTGAGGCACCCAACAAACAAAGCTGGAAGGTCCAGCTGTCCAGGCAGCTCGTGCTACTCATTGAGCCATGTCCAAATGCGCACAGAGCTAAATTTAATTTTGTTAATGAGCTCGGCTTGTTGAACCATTTGCTTACCCTCAAGCCCAATGGCCAAATTGAAGCTGCCACTGTCCGCCAACCACCGCCAACCACCGCCAACCACCGCCAACCACCGTCACCGCCACACCTGCCCTGCTTCTGACATCCGCGAATTTTGTCACTGTCGGCCGGCCTGGTCTATTAAAGCTCGACATGAATATTTTAGCATTTGCCAACTGTAATGTGAACGTCGCCCACGCCGAATTGGCGCATCCCTTTGAGCTCTGGCTAAGCGTGCTGCAAGTCATGGGTATGGGAGTATGGGGTTGGGTGGGGAGGGGGGAGCAAGGGAGAGGGTATATGGGTTAGCAACTTGGTTGGCTGCTTGCGTGTATTTGCGCTGTGTTTGTTTGTTTGTTTGTTGACTTTGAAGAGAGAACAGTCGTCGCTGCTTTGGACTAAGCGCAGCTTGTCTAATTTTTTTCACTTTTTCGAAATTCTTTCCTTCTCTATTTGTATTTGTTGTGCTGTACGAGTACACAAACAAAAAGTTCCGACTATGCCTTTGACAAGCTGCATGCTCATCAGCACAGGTATCTGCGCCCAGTGCCTTGACCTACCTAAAGGTAGTCCTCGAGCAAGAGCACTGTCGAGCAAGGCCGACAATGAAATACTCTGTACCATGCGAAAGCAAAAAAGAAAGAGGTGATGGAGTGAATGTCTTTCACTAATAACTTTGAACTTTACAAATTTGTATAGAATTTGAAAACAAAAATAGCAATTATATATTAAATACGTGGTTGACAGGATTAGCGAAAGTCTACAACGGGGAGAGGGGGGAAAAAAAGAAACTCTTATTGTCCGTCGATAATTAGAGTCCTCATACCAAGTATTGCCAATGTGGGCTCAACCATTTCCGAACTCCAGACGTTCATCCAGACAGACTGTCGGCTAGACGGACATCGCTGTATCTATTTTTCCCGCCATGCTGATTTACGGAATCAGAGATGATTTCTTCCCCCTATTACTTTGCACAAACCTTACATACCCTTTTTACGCTTCGGGTACAGAGCATAAAAATCCTAGCAGACGTGTGCTTCTTAAATTTTGTGCACCCTCTCGGATGTGCAAAAACATTTGTAGCGATTTTCTTAAGTGATTAATTGCCAACATTTTTCTACCCGTCTGAAACATTAGGCGCGAGGGCTACCAGTGATATCGCAAGATAAGATGGGCTCGTGACGAAACGATGCGCCCAGCGAATCACGCAGAAATAGATGGTTGAAGCGCATTTTGTTACTAGCTACGAAATAGTTTTGATTACTTATCTGTTTAGTGCTCATCAATTCGATACGATGTATTGAATAACTTTTGGAGGGAATCTGAAATTTGAATTGAATTTGCTTACTTTTCAAGATGCATATTGTTCAATTTTAATTTATTTTGATTATTTTTATTGAAAAAAACCTTCAGAAATATCCATCCGATAATTATTTATACAAAAGCTAGTCGTTCAGCAGAGAATAGTTTTATATTCTTTTGACAAAACATTATTTTAAACAAAGTCACGCGGCCATCCCCAGCGCCAATTCGTCGCTCAAGCAGTCAAGTCACGCAGTCATCGTTGGCTCATCAGGAAACCAAATGAGGTTCATTTGTTTTGAAAAGTGAAATTGTTTGTAGACGATGGCAGCCAGCAGCCAGCAGGCAGCAGCAGCAACTAGCAGCCATTCAGACAAGCATTAACATTTTAATTATGCCAAAGGTCAGCATAAAGGCGACTCTAAAACACAACTCTAGCACTCGTCCATAGCAAAGGATGCGTCTATGGTTGGTCAGCTGCCATCACTACAAATGTTCTGGCATCAAATGCTAAAGCTTCGCAATTTATCATTTGCCTTTCGCCTTTCAATGTGCCATTGCAGCCGCCTCTGTAGCCGTCTCCTCCTGGACTCTGGTGGCCATCAGCTGCGAGCGGTACTATGCTATTTGCCATCCCCTACGCTCCCGCACCTGGCAGACCATCAACCATGCAAACAAAATCATTGCGTTCATCTGGCTAGGAAGTCTGGCGTGCATGACGCCCATTGCGGTCTTTAGCCAACTGATGCCCACAAGTCGACAAGGTAAGTGCACAAATAGTATTATTTACTTGCATACATATGTACTTACATACATACATACATACATACATGTATGTATGTATATCCAGAGACAGCAGGGTCTGCAATAAGTGAAATAAATAAATTCGCTTTTAGTCAGTGTTTGTCGTTATTTGCATAAATCTGACTGCAACCTCAAAGACCCTTACTTATTCCCTATTTCTACATTTAATGCAGCTCCGAGCTCATTTTTTTCATCAGCTTACTATACATACATATGTACTTACATATGTATGTACATACTAGTCGTACGAAAGCAAGCTCGTTGATCAACAACGAAAGGCATCGCAAACATTTTCCTATTATAAATAAACAATTCATTAATTTGCTGCCTATTTATTTACGTTTTAATTGGAATTATTTCTTTCTGGTACAGTAAGTACATATGTATGTATATTATCGATTATCATTGATTTAAAGCTCCACATTTTCAGTTCATAATTTCTATACGTTTCCTTCTTAATCGATAATACATAGTATTCGATACAGTTCAAATTTTCAGCAAGTTGGCATTTTTGCTCCAGAGTTTATTTTCTGTAAGCAAACGGATTGCTTAGCTGGTTTTCTTGAGAAAAATGTACATTTCCGAGAACCTCTCATCTCTTGAACAGGAGCTTTAGTTTTTTTTTTATCATTCTACTTGTATTTCGTCTGAGGAGAGCATCAAATAACAAGCCGAAGCAAGCATTGCCAATGAGCTCATTCGTATTAGTAATTTCGATTGTGATTGTAGATAGAGCACATTTTCACACTATCACATAACAAACACATACATACATACATACATGCATACGTACATCTTTTCGGCTAGCCCTAGGTGAATTCGCACAGACGTGAAGAATAAAATAACCGCGTTGTTCCACACTTTAAGTCTTCAACTTGATTTTGCGTTTGAAACAAACATAGTTGTGTCCAAAAAAAAAAAAAAAAAAAAAAAAAAAAGCATTGGATTGTGAGGGTGTTCCGCATAGAAACGCAATCCTACGGACAATTGGCGATACTTGGGTGAATTGTGAAAACGATTGATTATAAAGTGTTAACACACCATAAGGTAATTATTGCAAATTCCTGAAATCGAATCATATACACTTTTTTTCTTTTCATCCAAGTTGGCTTCGAAAATACACTCAATTTGTTTAGTAAAACCAGTCCAATATTTGTTCAGTATTGGGGATTTCAAAATTAACAAAATTGAAAAACTAAAGTAGTAAATTATTAACAACTAGCTTGCGAATCAGACCAACCAAAAGTACACGATGCCGCTGGACCATATTGTCATCTCGATGATGCGCAGCAACAAATGGATCAACGTCCTGATGCTCAACTCGGGGGAGTCCCGAAATAAGGTCATCAATGTGAGCGCTAATGGCATTCGTTGGATCGAGCGCAACTGTGAACAGCGCTTGCTTCTCAGCGAGTACTTCCTGATCAATACTGAGGGTGTCAACAGCCCCGGTGGTGGGACCGGTGGTGAGGCCGGCGGCAGTTCCGGCAGTTCCGTCAATCCTGGCAACACTGCGAGCTCTGAGAATGACAGCTGCAATGTGAGCAACGTGCGTTACCTGCGCTCCCCAGAGGGCGACGCTACACTCTTGGGCTTGAGTCTCCAGTGCGTGGATGACGAGGCTCTAAACAATAATACCGTGGAGGTGGGCATCAATCCGTTGCAGCTGCGTTTCGATGAGAACACTCCGATCGCCCTACATTGTGGCCACTGTGCCACCGAGTTGGTTCCAATGCGGCGTTACGGGCCGGTCGCTATTCCGGTGTGCACCATGGAGGCAGCTTCCTACTTCTGCCCCAAGAACAAGACTCCGCTGATTCCAAGCGAAAATGAGATCTTCTACGGACTGAATCATATTGTGATCAATCCCCGTCTGTTCGAAGGCTGTGTGACGCAGAATCGAATGCATGTGCATTGCAACAGTTGCCTCCAGCAGCTGGGCGATATTCTGGGTGATGGCGTAGCCCTGCAGCTGTGGGCGGACACTTTGTGCATTGGCCGATTGAATGCGGATGGCACTCCGTCGCAGTATTTGATGGAACTATTCCGTCCAGTGACCTCGGTGCAGTTGATGTTGCGTCTGCTTCACGATGCTGTGCCCATCAGCTTTGAGCAGACCCGTCTGTTCCTGAAAACAGTCCGTCCAGATGGACAGCTGCTCTATTTGCTGCTGCTGATCGATACCCATCAGATACATTTGTTGCGCTCTAAATTAGCTCTTACCTCTGACTTGCATGGACCTCAACAGCAGCCGCGTGCTCTCATCTACCACGTCGAAGGACACTCCATCCAAGACATCGAGCTGAATGGCTATAAAGGCTGTCGGATCAACTATCAAACCTTCTTCAGTGACGAGGAACTGAAAGCAAACCATGATCTGATTTCGCTGTGGCAGGAGATGGGAACTCCCATGTTGCGTATATCCCACAAGATGATGGTCGAGCTAGTCAGCGACCTGAATATGAACGAACGTCTGGTTATGAACCTGGAGAAACTTTCGCCTGCCGACATGGACGGACGCACCAGCTATCTCATCTATGAGCTTGATTCTGAGATTTTCGAGAAGAAGCAGCTCCAAAACATGTCGGGGTCTAGACGTTTTTAAACTAAGCGCAATAAAATTAACTATGGAGCAATATTGTAATTGTGTCTAATCATATTTCGAAAGGATAATTCCGTGGTTCTCGACCGTACCTCTTTACGAACAATCGACAATTGGCGAGTAGACATTTAACGAAAATATATGTATCTGATGTGTATAAAATCTGACATTGTTGTTTTCCCTTACTCTTTTGAGGCAACAACTCTTGGACGGTTAGAGAAAGAGTCGATAGGGTCAGCTGAATAAATAAATCGCAAGAGTATTCCATCATAACGATGCTCGTCGATGAATATTCGTGTGGAGTATGATTAAGCATATAAATGTAAAGGCAAGCTTTTATTTATTTTTGTGCGATCTCTATATCCTTTTATTACTTCCTACTTGATTGCAGGTCTGCGTAAGTGCCGCGAGCATTGGCCAACTGGTTCGCTAGGCTACGAGCGGGCGTACAACATATTCCTGGTGCTGGCACTTCTCGTTTTTCCGCTGCTCGTCCTCAGCTTTACGTACTTTCTGATCACGCGAACCCTGTACGTGAGCATGCGAAATGAGCGCGCCATGATTTTTGGGAGCAGTGGCATTGCCGCCAGCAGTGGGCCGGGAAGCCTTGTCGCAGTTGCCGGACTACCTAACAGTGGCAGCAGCCAGAGCTGTGGTGCTGGCGCTGGAGCCAGAGTCGCCAAATTAAGCTATACCGGCAGCAACTATCATGGCAATGTCAATCAATCGTTTCGCTTTCAATTGCGTCAGAGCTGTGGCGGTGCAGTGGATGGCAGTGGCAGTGGCATGGATGGCGCTGCAGAGCTGGAGTTGCTCTTCCAACAGCAACAACACTCGCAGCAACAACAACAGTTTGCAGCACCCCAATATTATTATGGTAAGTAGAGCCATTCGCACTTTAAACACTGCGCCGTATCTTTTCTAAGACCCAGGCATACTTTATACAATTTGCAAAGTTATGTACATTCGTCCTTCTATTGCTTTTAAATATACTATATGTTGTATTTATATTTGTGAATGAGTGAGGCGACACTTAACACTTTAGATACCATATATACACTTTGAATTAAATGAAAAAAACTAGTGCCGTCATAAGAATATATTGCCGTTTAATATTTCCAAGCTATTCATTTTATAATATACTTGTAAAGTAAATATTCTCATAAATTTGTAAGCCAATTTATTATTCATGTTCATTGTTTATTTTAAGAGAGAAAATGCATATAAAACTAAAAGTCGTCTTTGGATTGTGGCAATTATTATTATATTTTGTCTAATAATGTCTTTAAAAATAAATACGAAGACAAAGCGACAAACAGATAGTCCTTGGATCGTTTGCAAAGTGAAACCAGCTAGCATCAAAACAACAGGGCTCGGAGCTTAAAAGACTCATGTATATTTATCTAGAAACTATAGCGGAGGGTGATCAAAAAATCAGTGTTTTTACAGAAATATTAAAGTCATCCACGAGTTGAATATTAATTAAAAAAAAAAAAAAAAACACTGCGCTTACGCATTAATCAATCGAATTTACGCTTACCATCCCGTCAATTAGCCCAGCGGTTTCTGCTTTGGATTCATGTTCATGCTCTTTGTGTGGTCAGCCATATGGGCATGGATGCAACCTCATCTCATGATGGCGGCACGTTGCATTCGCAGCTATCCACGCCAGCACAAAATACCAGGTGTCAGTCACATCCACATCCCTCCATCACAAATTGGTTGCCCGCAAAATTTACATGCCAAAGCTTGTCACGCACCGAATGATTTGCATGACGAATTCACTCAATGTCGCGTCAGCGCAATTGCTGCAACAAACACACACACCTACATACAAGTATGTACTGCTATATATACAAGAATATGTACTATACATATGTATGTGCGTAGCGATTCAGATGTCGCAAGTGCCATTAGTGGGGCACTCACTCAGCAGCTGCTGAACTGGGCTGAGCAGAGAAACTGCTGCTGCTACTGCTACTGCTGCTGTTGCTGCTCCTGGTTACCATAACGGCATTAAGTTTGAGTTTGCTACCGTGTCGCCTTTTGTCAATTTATCAGCCACAACAGCAACAACAACAGTAATAGCAACAGCAACGCAAACGCCAACGACATCAGCAAAAACAAGAGCAGCAAATTATGCAATGTCGATGCGCGACACAGTCTAAGGGACGGACAGATAGACAGCACTCCAGACCACGTGACGTATGCGTAATATATGATGTTGACATACATACATACTTGTACACGCACATGGGTATTTATATTTTCTGCGAGGGTTATATCTGTTTCAGTATGTGCTATTCCCATAGGAAAAATCTAAAATTTGACTCGTACTCTTTTATATCAAAATATCTTGACTCTAAGCTATTTTATAATTATACGAGTATAGTAGTATTTGCTTAGCTGCATCGGCAAGACAGTTGCTTACAAAAGTTTGCTTTTGGAATAATTAAGAGTTGATTTTGTATGAAAATAATTACGTTTGGTGCATTCAAGTTAACAGTAGTGATAAAAAAAAATCGATTTTAGATTAGATGCGCCCATAGCAGAAGCAAAAAGAGGAAGAAGAAGAGCGAACTTGTTGCTGCAGTTTGTGGGGGTTGTACTGGCGAGAATTTGTTTCGCTAATAACCTTTCTTAGAATTGACCGAATTGGATAAAATTTTTCTGGTTCGAGTCACGCCGCAACCATCAAGTCAGAAGACTGAATGAAATTTCAAAGTATTCGTAAAATTGAATAATGTTCAACCCAGGAAATATCTTAAAGATTTAAATTTAAATAAAAAACGAAAGTTACATATTTATACAAACGATTGTTGTCATTGTTAAAACTAACGGGATCTAGCATGTGTTGTTATGCCGATTTTCGTTTCCGATGTAAAACATCGATGTTCATTTCGGACTTACATCACTAATTAACAGACTTTTGGCTTAACTGCCTCATATCGGCTGTCATTTTTTGTCATTTTCAATGAATATACGGAGTGTTCGTTGCGCCATCTATGAAAATTTTTTTTCAAATTCAGTTGGAATGGCAATGTGTACATATTTTTTTTCAACCGTTTACTGTTTTGATTATGGCTTTTGTCTTTCAGTGCATACATACAATTATGTACATAATTAATTGTTTAATTATAAAAACGTGTAAAACAAGGCGCCTAATTGGTATAACAAATTACTGCTGCTATGCAATTGTACCAGATTAGCAATTAACTATATTATTAAAAGACAAGCCGAAAACAAACAATTTGCAGTCGCGCGAAAGTGCTAACGAAAAGGCGCAGCTAAGCAAATTATATGTACATACATACATACATATGTATGTCGGCGTAGCTTCAAACTGCAACTAAAAATATTGCTGACATATTCGTATCTCCCACAATTGCGGTGGCATACTGAAAACGACTATTTATATTCGCAATAAGATAACTTCACGTGCAGTCCTCGTTAAGATAAAATGTGCGGGGCTCAAATTATTCGATGCATTGCGTTTTCAATGGCGTTAGCAACACGGACACGTAGACAGCATCAAGTGCGATGGCAAAGTAAACGCTTAATGGAAGATGGAGTACAGGTGGATATGGAAGACGGCCGGGACGATGGCGACCGCGCCGGTGACGGTGACGACGACGGCGACAATGACGGTGACATAGTGGGCTTCACAGCCAAGACAAGGACTTTGATGGCGATGGATTTGTCGGCAGCGCAGTGTAAACTTTGTCATGTCAAAGTGATTTTCATTTTCATTCATTTCGGCAGTTTACCGGTGCTCTTATGGTTGGACCATTTGATGCTTGACACACACACACACACACACACACACACACGCGCGCGCACATACATTCACATGCTCACTCGCACTCACACTTTCGCAATCAGTGGCATAACTTATCGAAGAGTAAGAAATAAAATAGAAATAAAAATGAGGGCGCACAAGATTGCAACATCAAATCAATTCCTTCTCGTTTTTTATACCGATTTCCGTTTATAACATTTTGTATCCCCCTCGAATTCCACACTACATTTGTCGCAAAGTCTGCGCCGTTTCCTTTCATTTATCACTCCTGGAAACGTTGAAAGAAAAATTGGAAAAAAATGTTTTAATTCCCATTGAAGTCGGTTTTAGTCGGTAGTGGGTGGCTGACATAATGAAGCCCCCAGCACAAAGCCCACCTTCCGATATTACTTACATACATAAAATACAACTTGTGACAGTTGCCATGTGAAGTGTTCACACAGATATAGGTACATTATAGACAGAGAGAAATGTAGAAACGAGTGTACGAGTATACACGCACACGCATATCGATGTCCCCGGTAACTATGCGGACTAATGAGACATCAGAAAATGTTATTGGTTACATTTCATTTGATGTAATGTGTTAAATTTACATAATTGCTTTTTATGTGTACGAGTCTGTGCAAATAAATTGAGGCATCTGATATCATCAAAATCACACACAGCTGTAAAAAAAAATATAACATGAGCAGGAAGGAATGGTTGGAGTTTGTTACAATTTGGACTAAATTTTGCCTGTTTATCCATAAATACCTAATCGCCTCATTCCATGAAAAGGGGTTTTCATTTCATTTTAATACAATTTTAATTCAATGCTGAGAGCTTTTTTTAATTTGTTGCTTTCACAGCATGTACGACCGGCAAATAATTTGAAGCCAAATGCTGCCTAATTTATCTTTACACATCAGCTATAGGGCTGCCCACAATGTGCGCACGTGCGAACAATTATCCTTCAACTAAACCGACAATTGACTTTCCACTAATCCAGAATATATTCATTGTACTCGTGCATAATTCGCTTGCTAAGTGAAACAAAACATTAGCTTTCATTTAAATATATAAATATTAAATGAATATAATCAAAGTAGCAACAGCCTTTCGCTATGCTGATTTCAATTTCGATTAGTATTATTATATCAGACAAACATGTGAGCAATTTATGTATGTTTGTGCGATGTTTAGGGTGTTTAGTAATTAAAACAGAATGTAATTTCCTGTTCGCATATTCAAAGTTTATGTTGCATTATGTAGTTAGTTTTCAACACAACAATATTTTGTTGGGAAATCACTTTTGTTTAAAAAGCACGGCAGAAGGTCATCTCATTTATTTGTGGTGATTTACTTAGCCAATAACTCCATCCATGGCATGCGTCATGACAAAACAAAGTGCAACATTTTCAAAATTCTCGTTTAATAAAATCAACTGTGAATTTCTATCTACACAGTGTGGCTATTTACGAGTGTGTGTGTGTGTGTTTGTGTGTTTGTGTGTTTTCACACACACATATGGAAGCAATTAAGTTCCAGTCAAAAATGAATTATGATGTAGCAACGTAAATTAAGTTCAGGCCAAGGATAACAAGGTGGTTGGTGCTACCAGCTTCAACCCTTTCTCTATCCAAAAGGGGGGCGAATGGGTCAAAATATTGCTGTAAATTATGCAAAAGGCAAGCGTTTAAGCGCTCGTTAAAATCCCTTATCTAGACTAAAGTAAGTCAGGCCACATGCACGAACATAGAGCTTTGCTATTGGGTTTGAGCTTGAGCTTAGGCCCGGGCCTGGGCCTAGATGCTCCTTGGGTGCTTTGCGGGTCGATTGTCAAAGGCGGCAACAGCTCACATTTTCACATGCCACGTACAAGCATATATGTTGTATAGGAAGGATGCCAGCAACTGCCATGTGACAATAAATTTCATTAAATTTCAAAAAGTACGTGCAATTTACGGCCATAGCTTAAAATGTCTCGTTTCTCCTATGCCTTGCATAAATTGCCATAAAGCGGTCCAGTTAGGGTGGGGGGAAACAACCGAAGGGGTGGGGTTAGCTGACGGTTGGCAGCTGCTGTGATGTTAGCTGGTTATGGTTTATTACATCGTCTCACAGTTCGCTGGCAATTTGCATATTCAAGTGCCATATAATTAGAAACACATCACACATAGGTATTTTTCATGGCATCCAAAGTCAAAGTATGTAGTTCAAAAGCTCAGCCTAAACATTTAATTGGCTAGCTATTGCAGCATTTTACATATATACATACTCTTATATATTATGTGCACATTTGTTTAATTACGCCATCGATTGATATGCATTTTATTGCAACGCACACAAACGATTTAATAAACAAATCGAAATAAATGTAACTTATTTACCAATTTTTATAATTAGCGCATCGAATGCTGCAATACAATAGATTAATAGCAATTACTATAATTAGTCATTGTATTTAATAATCAAAAACCGAATCAGAACGGTCTGAAATAAAACATCACTTTTTGATTGCGAGTCTCTCCTTCTCTTAACAATATCTGTTATATATATAATTGGAAAACCGCACTACCTTTAATTAAAACAAATGTACAAATTCTGCATCATTATTATTATAAAAGGTATTGTCGATATTTAAATTGCTGTTTTACCATTTCAGTAGCCACAAATAATACTTTCAGGCAATTGCTTTAATTTATTAAAGGCTTTGGGTGTGAATTATGTTAAATCTTAAGAGGAAATGGATTATAGATATCCGTTAGAGTAGCTCATTGGCTGGTCAGCTTTATGACTTTAAACGCTACAACTTGTTAAATAGCTTCTTATTCGATATTCCCCTACTTGAACTGCCAAATATGATTATGCCCTCACCATTGTCAATTGTATTTTTAACCGTTTTAAAGTCGCGGATATTGTCTCAGTATACTGTCGTATAAAAGTTAATTTACAAATGAGTTCAATAGTCGTTCGTATAAAAGTTAATTTTTATAAAGATATTTCTTCTTATTCTCATATTATTATTGCTAGGCATATTGTAGTGTCCTTGGCTGACACTGGCTCCAAAAATAGCAATAGTTCTACCTACATAATTGTAAAGGAATGCACAATTATTTGTTTACTTTTTAGCGCATATTAATTTGTGTTAGAATTGTTTGAAGTCGGCTTGTTTTTGGAAAATTGTTATCCTTTAAAAATGAAACTAGATATTGGCTTGCTTCCGTGGCATAGCAAAAATATTTAATTAAAATATATATTAACATCCTCAGTTGAGTTTTATTCCAGCACATAGGGCGGTCCATACTCCCCAAGCAGCAGAAAAGGCGCCTCTTCCCCATAAATGAAAGCACAAGCCGTTGAAACAGTCGCTCTTAGGCTAGGCGGGTCAGTCGAGGCCCCAGAGACGATCAGTTCACGCTCTTGGATATGATTGCTGCCCTTGTCAAAGTGCTCGAAATTGTAATCGTCCGCAGCCACCAGATCTAGATAGAGCTCTCAGTTGGTTAGGCAACATACGAGTATGTTGCGCTGAACACATAGCTTACCATCCGCATCGATGTGGCCGTGCATATTAATGGGTCCCATATTTGAGGCTGTGATCACATGAAAAGGTTCTGAGAGCTCGGCCCTCGCTAGTGCTGCAGAGACTTCGATGGCCAGGCGTGCCTCCTCCACTCGCCGCTCGAACTCCTGCTGGCGGGCAGGATCGTTGCTGCTGTGCATGACCGTGCGATAAATCAGATCGATCAGTTGACTGCTATAGCCGTTGTCGAAGACCTGAGATCTCGGACCCAGCAACTTTTCACGCTGACGTATGGCTTGAATGCCATTGGCATAGAAGTTGACACCTGATGATCATTGTATTATGGCCGACTGAAGCATTGAAATTTTAAACAAATTGGAGCTATTCCTAATCTATCATGTAATGCGATTGCATGTTTAGAACATGAAGAGATAAGTTAGGATCTGTGATCAGCCAAGTTATCGGCTTTTTACCATTATCATGGAATTATAATTGTGCTTAACGTTCATTAACTTTTCTGTTTCTGGCGAGAATATGATCCGCAATGGGGTAAAATCGCGATTAAATGAAATAAATCGAAGCACGCTAAAATAGATTTTAGACTTCTTTTGTAAAGCACCTTAGAAGTTTCCCTTTCAATTTGTGAAAAGAAGAAATTTCTCTATTGCAATCATATTAAGGTCTTTTATAATCCAGCAAAATATTCTGCACAGTACGAAGGGAATGCCGCGATATGTAGCAAGCAACTTACCCGTCTGCGATTGATTTATAGACACGAGACTGTTGGAGCTTGGCTTGAACTTGGCACTGGGAAGGGTATTCTCGGTCAGGCTGTCGTAGAATTGTGTAGCACAGAGCAGCACTGCAGAGGTGTGAATTGAATTTAATAGGTGCATTTTCTCAAGTTGCGACTTACGCCAAACCACAACAGTGGCAACCACAATAACCTTGAACCACACGCTGGACAAAAACGTGAACCGCCTATGCACTAAAATGGAGCGCGGGTGTAGGCATAGGGGGTCCTTGGGTCTGCAGTCACAGCTCTTCGGGGATTTTGGCATCATAAATCAATAACAGAGATCTGCACTCGTTCAAGTTTCTGAACGATATTCAAAGGGGAAAATATGTGAAGCAAAGCCAAAGGTTGCTGTGACCAGACACAAGTTGTGTGTCCAACTGATGGGAGCTTATCAATTCCAGTGATGGCGTAAAGTTTAAAGTGCGCATGGAGAGGCTCAAAAAAAACATTAGCAAAGTTTTACTTATGCAGCAACTGCTCTCTAACCAAGTACAATACATACATACGTACATACATACATAAATAGATACAAGACAAACTTTTCGCCCAGCTTATCCAACAAAGTGCATAACAAAGTTGTTGACTATCCAAGCCAAGACGAACAACTTTTGCAATTGCATGCGACTGACTGCTGTGGTTAAGTGTAGATCCACCCACTCATCTTGGTTCCAGTCGCAGCCAAATACCCTCTTTGCTGGCCGTCAGAAAGGTGACCGGCGAATGCTCTACCGGGCTGGAACTTTCCCCTTCGGCCAACCGCACAGAGTAGTCCTGCAATAGCGTGACCAAAGCTGCTTGGGTCTGTGCCAGCCCGAAACGCATCCCCGGACACATGCGTGGACCCTCGCCAAAGCCGAGAAAACGGCAGCCCAGTGGCGCCTGCGACAGAAAGCGCTCCGGTTGAAATAGTTGCGGTTCCGGGTAAATCATGGGATCACTGTGGAATTGAAAAGATGAACTATTAATTGAGCTCAGAACTCTGCTGATTAGTTAACATGCTGATGAATCGCACTTTTCTATTTCGAAGTGCTTTGAGCATTTTCTTAGGTTCTTGGTTCAACTTGAAAAACCCACGCAGTCGACTGCTGTTTACTTTTAGGCTTTTCCTCCTGGCACCATCTTGTTGAAATGATATCAGAAGACCATCAGTTTTCAACCATCTTGCCTTCATAATGCACATCGAAAATCGTAAAATAAATTGTGACCCCTGCATGATTTTCGCATTTTTGCATTTGCCTTTCATGAAAACAGCTTCAAGTTCTCCATAATAGAATACAACTCGTGTGAAACGAGACATGGACTCCAATAAAAAATATGGGGTTACGTTCGCAGATTTTGACAAATGCATAAAAAGTTTTGCTGTTTAAATTTGAACTGGTTTAAAAAAAGTCTAAACATTTTCAAATTTAACAAAACCTTACTTCAAGGTTGAATATTTATCATTAACAGATTAATCTTATTATAAATGGAAAATATTTGTAAGTGTAAGAAATGGTTGAAGCAGGTTAATATAAAATTTAAGAACCATTTGGTCCCATTGGCATATAATCTAAAAGCCATTTTCTTGCTGAATCCTTTTTTTTAAAAAAAATAAAGGGCTTTGCGATTGTAAATAACCGCTGGTCATAATTATCATTTCCAATATCCATTCACTGCTGCCTTCTTAAGCTCTTTTAGAGATGAAATAAACAATTCAAGGCATGATTACATCGATGCAACCGAAACCCTAATCGCCTCAAATACTCGTATTAGTATGTTTTGAACGAACAAACTTGTATCTAAGCACTCATATTTAGTTAGTATTTATTGCATATTGCAACAAAAAATGTGAGTTCAAGTAATACCCTTCCTTTTTTAATGGTTCTCAACGTCTATTGTGTAAGAACGAGGTTTCCAGCGCGTTCAAAGAGAAAAGCTATCAAAGGTTTAATCGTGCTAGACCGAATTCGTATTAAAGGGGTCGTGTTAGGTGTACTTACTGGTGTATAGCCTGTACGGGTATGACGAATACCATGCCTACTGGAATATGCACTTCCTGGGTATCTCTATTAGCTTCTGTGTATTCGGCCTCCGGACCCGCAACCTCCTGAAAAAAGCTGCGACCTTCCGGATTCTGTGACGGCAGCACGAACGGCTTTGTGCATCTCTTCTGCAGCGTGGACATGGCCGGATGTAGGCGCAGTGTTTCGTACAGCGTCGCCTCCGCATACGCCAGGGAGGTAAGTGCCTCGGGCCTATGTAATTGACCATCATTTTTAGCCGACAAGGCATCAATGTCTGCCTGCAGACGCTGCTGTGCCGGCTCATGGCGCGCCAGCTCGTAAAGTGCAAAGGCCAAGAGGGAGGCGGACGTTTCGTAGCCTTCCAGCAGCAGAGTACTGCAATGGCCAATTATTGTTTTCACATCCACTGGCAAGTTGGCCCGTTGTCGTGCATCCACCAGTGATTGAATAAAGCTGGCATTGCCATCGATTTGGCGGCCGATGCAGCTCTGCAGCAACTGTTTCACAATCCTGCTCAACCAATGTTGCAAGTTGAGCGGCATGTACCTAGAGAATGAACGACGGTTGAATGAGTAGAAAACAAATGCAATTGCAGTATCTCTGCTTCTCCTCAAGCAGGCTACTCAGCTGATAGAAAATGAAAAGTAGGAGACTTTCATTTTGAAGAATGAACAATGAACGTTTTTTTTTTTTTTTGCGAATGAAAAACAATGCAATGGTCTTTATAGGGAAATCGAGAGCTACTCACCGATACCCCAGGATTCGACCTATGGTGGGTGAATGCAACAGTGCTATGGTCTCCAGCAGACTCAGGGGGTTTGGTTGAAATAGCGGTCCAAGCAGCGAGAACCACTCCCCCTCCATTTCACCATTCTGTCTGGGCTCAAAGCATTTGGCATCCAAACCAAAGACCACCGAGGCCACCACCTGAAGCGTGTACCGTGTGGCAAGGTCCTTGGCCTCAAAGCGCTCACCTGGCAAATACTGCTCCACATAGTCCCGCAACTGTGCACAAGCAGCGCCAATGTGTGGCAACGTCTGGCGTAACCGGCGCGGCGTGAAGAGTGGCATGAGCTCGCTCCGCATCTTCCTCCAATGCTCCCCACTGGCTATAAACGGATTATGGCTCACAATGGCATCCCGCTTGGCGTCCACGCACACCGCATTGTCAGCACAGTGCGAAAAGTGGCCGATGAGCAGCTCGCGCAGCATCTCCTGATCTCTGACCAGGATGGCGGGCTCATTGAAGAGACGATAAATGCCCACGTAGCGCCAAGTACGCCAAGACCTGAGACACACACAAATGAAATAATTGAATGAAAGGTTCTTTCCCTCGGTTTACAACTGTTTATTTTTTTAAATACAAAACGAGACCGTTTTATTCTCTGTACTACTCAAGAGTTTTACTTTTATTTTATTGCCACAATAATAATTTTTGAGAGCCTCGTTCTTCTCTAATATGATGTTGTTGACACTGAGGTAATATAGTACATATATCCAGTCCTTATGTCGAATTGTTAAGGACGAATGTTCTGAAGGGATTGCCTTAAAAAAAAAGCAGCTCTGGGGAAAGAGATTATGCTTTCGTCTGTATTCTTTCGGTTCATAGTCAAAGCTGAATTCCAATATAAGAATACCTCTTATTTGTATGATGATTTCGCGTCACAAAGCACATTTAAAATCTTCGCGAATATACTAGTACCTCAAAGAAGACGAAATGAACTCACTTGTAAAGCTGTACGTAGATATCGCCATATGACTGACGGCCTCGCACAAAATCCGACAGGCTGCCACATAGTAGCCAACCGGGTCTGGGACCGCTTACACTACGACGTCGCCAGTAGCTATAGTGGCGCCCTATGCCAGCTCCAATCAGCGCAATAGCAACGCTCACGAGAAACAGCAGCAATGCAGTCATTACCAGTGCTCGTTTCACTGACTTCTCCCGGCCAAGTTAAACGACTTATAGCCTACAGCCAACTGAAGTCCATTACTCGGCATCTCGTCCATTACAAGCACTCAGCAGTCACGCAATCAGCTGCACGCGCTTCCAATCATATAATCATTTTAGCATTACCGTTCATATTGGTACTAGTATTGGAGCATCTTCTCTACCGATTTTCAAATATCACGAAAATCATTTACGTTGAATGACACGGAGATCGTAAACGATCCGAAACTACTTTTTAATTGCCAATGGACATGGATTTCGATATGAATGTTTGCCAATATCTATAAGAAATGACCTAAGATTTCAATAAATTTAGAAAATCTTACCGCTTGGAATACAAAAATTGTTGAGCAAAGAGCTTGAATTCAATCAGTGCTGACAAGTTGAAACTACCCCTGCGATAAATATACATAATTGTAAAGAATAATAAAAATGTTTGATGCTAACACTTAAATTAATAATATGAAAATAACCTAATAATAAGCTTGATGTCATTAAAATTGTAATAATTGTAATAATAAATAAATAAATGCAGGAGGGTTGCATATTAGAGTGTCGTTGTCCGAACATGGATCTACGGCATCTAGGTTTGGGGATTGGTCCAACCCTAGGCGCGTCCAGCTGCTCTAGAATGAAATCTTACCTTACATGAGCGTTCAATCAGCCATCTAAAGAGAAGATGATCTTATAGATGAAGCTGTTAATATCGCTTCAAACTTTTCATACTCAACATTACATTATTGGGGCCTGGCATAGCTCGACGATCTAACAGACATCCCACGAATCACGGAGCCTACCATCATCGCATAAAAGCATAATTTCAACATTTCTTGCAGCTTAAAAATAAAAATGGTCTCTTATCTAAAAAATCTCAAACTGTATAAAAAACAATTGAAAAAAAAAACATTACATTATAAATTATGGCCACAAGAATAGGAGAGACTGTGAGAACTACTTGTATTTAATTTGAATAATTTAATACTTTTCAATCAAAGTCAAAGATAGTCTTTGAGATTAGGAGAACTTTTTAGTCATTTTTAATTTGGTTTCTGCGTAGAAAACGGGAAAAGCAGATTAGAGTATGTACATGGGTTAGATTAGACTAGATAAGGTAAGGTTTAGATAAAATTAAATTTATCTAGGTTGATCTATATTAGGTCCATTTATTGAGATATAATATTTTTTTGCCAATCTCTAGTTTCAGAATACTATTTATTACAAGTGTTTTTAGTCGATTTTTATCATTATGCGAAGCAATTTTATGTGATTTAAAATTCATCATCATTATTCAATCAAGTTTAAGTGATTGTTGCTTTTTTGTGATTTATGATTTAGACATGTAAGCAAATACTCACACTCTCTCGTATTTCCACTCTCCCTTTTTAAATGGCAGCGGACAGCTTTGGACACGGAGGGAGCAAACGCAAGTTGCTGACTTCCTGTGATGGCCGACGTCATTTGTATTGCATACGAAGCGCCTCATTTAAATCGCTACGTCAGACCCCCAATGGGGGCGGGGATTGCTGTGTGCGAGCCCCAAACTCATCGCAGCCCCCACAACGATTCCTACGCCAACAGCATCAACAACAGTCTCTCTATATGACGGACAGTGAACGGCGCAAATCGCTTTCGACTCCCAGTCTACGCATCAACGCGGATGCTGCTCTACGCAGGTGAGTCTGAGATCATGGAGAACCTCAATTAAGTGCTTTGAGTGCTCATCCCCTCTTCTCGCCAACCCCCATCTCTCTGACAGATCCAATGAGACCAAGAGCTTGGAGAGCAAGAAGCGTGTGGTGAAAATGCTGTTTGTGCTCGTGCTGGAATTCTTCATCTGCTGGACCCCACTATACGTAATCAATACGATGACCATGTTCATTGGACCCGCTGTCTATGAGTATGTGGACTATACGGCCATTAGTTTTCTCCAGCTTTTGGCCTACTCCTCCAGTTGCTGCAATCCGATTACCTATTGCTTCATGAATGCAAGCTTTAGGCGCGCCTTTGTGGACACATTTAAGGGTATGCGACTGAGCGATGGCGGTCGGTTTTGTCGGCGACGTTCCAAGAACGAAACGAACCTATCGGTGGCTGGCAATTCGATTGCCCTCGCCAATTCGGTCATGTCAAGCCATACGATCTTGGAGAGTCCGCGTCTATGAGGGCGCCAGCGCTCGCGTGACAAACGTGCGAGTCGTCGCAACGAAATGGAATCCGAGTCCCTGTAAATGGTACTGTGCAGCAATTAAATGAATTACGAACATGCCGATTTGCCACAATATTTTGTGATGCTCTTAACGATTTTAATTACAATTGTTACAATTTTTTACGTCTAGTCTATCATACGACTCAGCTTTTAGACATCTCGTCGAGCTTCTGTGTCATTCGTACACCTCACCTCTTTGGCTTTTGGTACCATTTCATAAATCCGAGCAATGAAATGAATTTAAATAAACATAAATAAGCACTTTAAAGAGTTTAATCATTTTCAAGCAAACACGCAATTCGTGGCATTTCGGCATGCAAGGCTACGGTGTTGTGCAGTGCGGTCGGACTGGAGCTGATGTGCTTGGCGTGGCTATAATCGAGCGTGGCCGTAACATGTGATGTTGTTGTTGTGCCGTGCGACTTTGTTTTTGTCTCGTTGTCGTGCGGCACACGAACGAACGAAACTGAAACTGTGGTTGTCAACGATTCTACGTGTACTTAAAACCTAATACTTATACTTATGCATAATAATCTACTCTCTAGATGTGTCCAAGTGGGTGCCAAATGTGCTCACCTAATCCCGATACCCCGACCCAAGTCCCTCGCCCTAATTGATGTTGAATTGTATTTTAAATGTAAATTTTGCATCTTATTGTTAAATGTAAATCGTTAGCGAGCCCAGTAGAGCGTGTTAGGCTTTCTGGCATCTGCGGTATCTGACGCCAAGTAAAGCAATTTTAAAGCTATTTTTGTGCTTTTTTTTACATAAATTATAATATACTATAATATAATAAATGTGCAAGCAATCAAGTAATAAGAACAGCGCAAAGATGCAGCATAAAATGCGTAGCAAAGTTTAAATAAATTAACCTAATCATGCAAACAAACATTGGCCGAGGGTTGTGCAACGAGTTTGATTGTCGAGTGAGAGAAATCAATACATAAATAAAAGGTTTCAATGAACAATATAATAATAATTTAATACTCAACATTTAATTTCTTATACAGTTGATAGTTTTTAAAATATTTATTCCGATATCGCTTGCATTATTAATAAGAAATACTGGAGTTTTGTTGTGACATACTTACCGTATACGTAATAACAATTTATTTTAAATTGTAAATTATAAGCAGCAAACTGTTTAAAATTTATATTAAATTGTAAATTATAAGCAGCAAACTATTTCTTTTTTCTTTTTAGTTGCGTTTATATGGTTGAATCAACAAAAATAGCTAAAATACGAACATGAAATATAAATACGAGCTTGTTGCATTTTTTTTAAATACATTACCACAACTGATTGCTCAGCCCTCGCTTTTGCCGAAACAAATATATATATATACATATATAAATACTTTTTTTTTGCAAACCGTAACAGTGCAAACAACAATTCATAAAGTACATTCCATATATGAATATGAATATTTAATGAATAAAGGTTTATGTGTAATTTTTTCGCTCTTGTACACTTCAACGAACATAACAATTACAATTATGTAATATGTAAATTTAAATGTCTTATGTAAATAATAAATACCTTAAACCAACAAAAAAAAAGCAACTGGAAAAAGAGCAGAATTGGAATTTATTGCACTTAAAGAAGGTGTTGCATACTTTTGGGCTCAGCAGAGAAATGCAAAATGCCTGCGCGAAGATCCACACACACACACACACACAGTCACTCACAAAAGGAAGTACATACATACAGTTCACATGAAACGAATGCCTGGAAATTAGCTTTAAATGGACTGTAATCCAAGGACCCAGATGTGTCCATTTGTGGTGTGGCTTGAGGCTGGGCAGGCTGCGATTTCTCTGCTTTGCTGCAGATAAATGCAAATGACAAACGGTCCACGATCTGCTTATCCCATGCTAGCATTGATTTCCCATTTTCCCATTTCAGCTAATGAAGGACACATAAATCTAGCCGACTTGCCGATGTCACATGCTCATAATGGCAGCAAGTTGTGGCAACAGCAGCCAGCAACTGGGGCATGAAGCTGTCAAGCTCAGGTGGCCGACTACCTACAGCAGACACTGTAGACCGGACACAGACTACGCATTGCTGCACTGCCTTCGATTAAGGGGTGTGTGTGTGTGTGTGTGTGTGGGAGTGTATGTGGGTGTAAACGTCGCGTCTGGTCAGAAACAATGGCAATGTGGAGAACACATAAACAACAATAATGATGTACAACATAGCAAATGACTTTTCTACGCTTCGCCTATCTGCTTGTGTGTTTGTGTGCCCGTGTGTATTTCAGTGTACTTGTGCATGTGTTTGTGTTTGTGAGTGGGTGGGCACATGTATGATTGTGCAATATTGCTGGCATAGGCACTGCCAAACAATTAATACTGATCACAGGGTTTCCCGACCTTGTTCACGTAAGGAAAAGAACATTTGCCGTCCATCTTTACACAAAAGGGAAATATTTTTGAAATGTGTTTGCATTTTTTGAAATTTATATAAAAAACTGAATAAAACTACAACCATCCACACCTATTGCAGTAATAATCAATGCTGAAAGTGGAGTTTGAATTTATTATTATTCTAAATTCCATCAAAATGTGCCTTAAACATCAGTTATTTTTTTGGAAACTTACCGGTAAGCATAAATAGCGTAGTTGATTTCGTTACCCAATTACCGTGATATCGGTTTAAAAATTTCAAAACTATATAAATGCAATATTTATTCCGCATTCATGGCGCATTTATAGACATTTTTAATAAGCACATTCAAGGCGAATTCTTGAAATGCATACAAAGTCTTATCTAATAGAATAATACGTGTTTTGTTGTCAGTTTGAAAAATGCGCTATTGTTATAATTTTGTTGTAAAATGTCATTTAATACTTAAAGCAGATATTTGATATTGTAACATATTTCCGTGATCGGTGGCTTGCTGATTTATTTCCGCTATTCCCTATATCAGCTCTATTCGCAAAGCCTGCTCAACAAAAACAGAGAGTTAAGAGTTTTAGGCAATTGTTTTCATGAATTCATTCCCTAACTGATCTTTACTTAAGTATTACAGTCCTCATTTAGAAGGTCATTCCCTAACTTGAGACTGCTAATTAAAAAAATGACTAATCCATAACTTGAGACTGCTTATCGAAAACAATGAATGAGTTTTCCTAAATATTCGAGTGTAGTGGAGAAGAAGTAAGAAAGAAAAAACATGTTGATATAGACTAACATACATATCTTTGTAAGTATTCGAATGTATATCACTTAGCTTTGTAGTATAATTCCGTTGTTATACATTCAATACTTCGTGCCAATATTTTCTTCTCTACAAGTGTTTTTTCCATTATTATACAACTTGAATGAAATATTCACTTTTGTAATTTAAACAAATTTCAACTCGGTTTAGATAACTACCCACGTAATTGATGAGTCTGTTTAATACAGTGGCCAATGATGATGTTTGATGTTTTCTGTACAGGCTGTACCCGAACTGTGAAGGGTATAAAGGATTAAGATTAACACCCTTCCTTCAATCATGAAAATATTTATCAAACCAGTCCCAGATCCGCTGCCTTCCATTTCTTTTTTAAGCAGCTAACCTGAAATAAGCTGACTTGGCAACACTGCCTGCCCATTGAGCATGTGAATATCTGCCCAGCGCCTAGCCATCATCCATTACATATGTACATATGTATATGTAGCATGTATATATATATACATGTATATATGTATGTATATGGGCGTGTTTGGATGATGAGAGTGAGCGCTGGTCAAGGGAAATCAATTACACTTTGACCAGAATAAATGAAGTATAAGGCATGATAAGTGATGGTCGTGTTCGGCAGAGGCGCCCCAGAGCGCTGACTGATAGGCTACGATTCGAACGTGGTCGCACGCGCCGAGACCCCGAGACCGGAAAAAGGGAAACCCAGTTTCATTACATTTATTGCAATTAAAATGTTGGCAAGCACAGCAATTGAAATGGCTGGAAAGCAAAAGAAAAACGAATTCGAGGCAACTCGGCGAGACTCAAAGCAATTTAATGCATCATTGATTATATGATAATGACGAGGGTGACGATGATGATGACGATGAAGGGTATACTATAATATGCAATGGAATTGAAGGGATGAGCAACGACTGCGAATTGGATGCAATGCATGTCGCGTGGCAATTTCCAAACTCACCGCCATACCCGTACGAACATACATACATACATACACACATACAAGTATGTATATTCGCCATCCCAATTCTCGATTCGTGCCGCTATTTGTAACAATTGCAATGGGCCGTTTGGGTGGCATAATTTAGCGATGATGCGAGCGAGGAAGTGTCCTTAGCTATTCTTGCTGTTGCTGTTGTTGTTGTTTAAGCTGTTACGATCGCTACGTGACAATTACCGCAGTTATTACACGTAATGAATGCCAACAACAACAACAGCAGCAGTAGCAGCAAAGACAACAACAATACGTGCACGACAAGCGAACCCAAGCAGTCGGCTTCCACCACGCCCTCCCCCAAAATAGAGACCCACTAAAAAGAATACTAAACTCGACCAGAGACGGACTCGCTTACCAATGTTTGTCAGCTGCTGTTGTTATTTTTGTTGCAGTGAGCAGCGAGCGTTCATGAAACCTTCTTGGAATTTAAATCAGATCATGGCCAGCATAAGAGGCCGCAACATCAAAATCAACATCAACATCGGCCAAGTGCGACTCTGACTCTGACTCTGACTGTGACTGTGACTGTGACAATGTCTACGTAGTAGCGAGCACGTAAAATGAATTGAAAGCGGGCTTGGACACGCGAACAACAACAACAACAACAACACCAACAGCTACCAACCAACTACAGAAACAACGGCAGGCACTTAAGGGCCTTGCCCACCTGACACAGTTGCGCAAATTCTCAAGCAATTCCAAATATACAAATGCAAACTGCCCCTGATGAATGGCCATTTATGTGTATTTGTATAGATATGTACATATATGTATACTTGTATATACTATATGTATCAAAAGCAGGATGGCGCAAACGGAAATAAAGCCAGCAACCTGTCATGCCCGTCACACCCGGCTCGGCCTCCTTGCACTGACTCGGTCACTTACATACATACTCGTGATAAGGTACAGGCATATTTCGCTAAAGCGGGCTCGAGCTAGGGTCCTCTCTACAATTTCAAATAGAGAGAGCCTGTTCCCATCTGTTAAAACACGAAAAAACCATGATTATAATTATACAATATAATAGTGTATGCATAATATTTGGTTGAGCGCAACATTCCTAATCTTTAAACTAAAATTCTATTACTACTAACATCTTCAATCTAACATATCAGAGAATATCCTTTTAGAGCTGATTTTAGAAAGCTAGCTATATTGGTTTGTAATTTATTCAAAGTTCTCGTCCGTCAAAGATATACTTGTACCATTATAAAAACTAACTCATTTCTTATATAAGCATGTAGATATTTAAAATTGTGCCCAACTTCACAGATGCCCCTTCCATTCGAGTACAAGTCCTATTAACCTTTTGTCAACGAATTGTCCACCATAATGATGTTCGACTGTTGTTTTATGGAGTATATGTGCTCGTGTCAGCACCCGCATTGCGCTTTCCCTCACTTTTATTTTTAGCGACTGCCACGCGATATGCGACAGGTGTCGTGCTCACGATCTACCCGTACTTCCCCCACCGCCCCTCCCCTTCCCCATTTATAAACAAATCCCATTGAATTGCTGCCACGTGCCCGGCCAACAAAAATCGCCGGGATATTGGCAAGATGACTTTGCTCATTTGCCCACTTTGGGGGAACTCGAGCCGAGTGCCAGGCTGCAAAGCAGGGAAATTACGTGCAAAATGCATTTAGCTAATTGGCTTAAGTCATTAAAACGATTGCAATAATTAATAGTCAATTGAGTTACTACCCGAGTGTAGGGTAGGCGTTAAAATTTACAGATGAGCGAACGAACAATCCTCGCATTACAAAGCACAACCACAAAACACACACACGCACGAGCAGTCGTTATGTAAATTTCTACTCCTGTGCAACGATAATTAAATTAATTACTTTAATTTGGTATATGTGTGTTTGTAATTCGATTTCTGTCTGAAACAAACAAATAAATACAAAACTTTAATTCAACAATTACTGCAGATGTCCTTTGGTAGCCAAAGAGTGTTGCAGTCCCCTGCAATGATTACTACAAATTGAGTTCAAAAAATCGCCAAATTACTGTTTTGAATACTCGCGACTCGCACTTTCTCTAGGAATCCTTTGGACCTTGAACAGTTACCCATATATGTATCTTTTTAATGATTGTTGTCCAAATCAAAGACTTGCTCTTCCACATTATATTTTAGTTTCTAAAAAAATACATTTTTAGTAGCAACAAGATTTTGTTTTTTGATTTTGTTTGTACTTGTATTGTTTGTCTCAGAATTATGCCAATTTTATATCAGTTTATATAAAAACATACAATTTCAAATGGACAGATTTTTTATGTTCGAAAAGTATTCGGTGTCGCTAACTATTTTTGTATGCTTCGCTTGAAAATAATAGAGTAGCTGAGGTTTTCCAGAATGGAGTGCTTTAATATCTTCCAATTTCTTCAATTTTTTAAAGATTCGCATTGGCTTAGTTAATTGACAAATTTTTAATTTTTTTAACTATTTATACTATTTTTTGGCTTAGTTTTGTGAAAAATTCATTTAGTAGTTGTCATTTGATATAGCAGACTGTTTTTATTTCGCATTTTCTTCAATTGCTGATTGATTTGTGGAAATAAACTAAAATGTTTTCATTGAAAAACTCGTACCAGTTGTCGAATTTCTCGACGTACATCTCCCCAAGACTATACGATTTCATGCAAATGATAATATCAGAAGTAAACATCTTAAAATTTCACTGCACACCAAATGCCGCCGATTGTTGAGGCGGCGGCCCAACCCACAGTTTACGCGATCCATAATTATAAAAGAGTCAATTATAGCCACCGACTACACATATTGAACTTATGATGCCTGAAATAAAAATACATACATATACATATGTACATACATACATACATACTTGTATGCAATGTTATGCAATCGCAGCCCAGACTCAGTGCAGAGTCAAGCAGTGACGGGAAGGGGCGTGGCGTAACGCACACAATTTCGAAACTTCGGATATCCATGCGAAATGAGCTCATTACATATTTTAATGTCGTTATTGTTGTTGTTGTTGTTGTTGTTCGTACGAGTACATACTCGTATGTACATACATACATACATATTTCAACTTTCAAGTGGACGGACGGACGGACAGACGGACTTGATGCCGCCTGACTCTGACTTATTAAAGTTTATAAATAGCCGCAATCAAAATAACAACAACAACAACAATAATAACAACAACTGTAGCAGGTTATACATTGAAGTCATTGCGTCCATATATGGTTGCATTGAAAGCGTGAATTAAGCTCAAGCCCAAGTCCAAGCCTAACGGTGGCCATATGCACAGTTAGGCCAAGCGGCATCGCGCATTCGCATATTTTGACCAGAGCCTAGAGATGGGCGCGTGATGGAACACTAAAAAAAAATGCCGTCAACTAATTGATATTGTGAATACTTAGTTATAGAAACAAAAATGCCAAAATATTGTAAAATTAATTTAGACTTGAAGAATGCATTTATCAATTCTAATTCAATAAATCTTTTTAAGGAATGAAATAGTCGTCATGATCTGTTTATACGTAATTATACCTCATAGGTAATACAAAATATTATTGCTTTGCAGTTCTGGGCTTAATAAATGGGCATCAACACTTTGGATATATAGTACACTATATGAAGAACATCCTCACGATCCCCTTATTAAATGGTGACCTCAACTGCTGACCATTGCGTGCATTTTTCAGCTCACGAAACTCTGGGTTATCTACAAACCTGTCTAATTTTGGTAAATCTATTTAGAGACTTATCCACAACTATGCAATCCCTCTAACGAACTTTCACTCTGAAGAACATCCTCACGATCCCCTTATTAAATGGTGACCCCGACTGATGACCAGATTTTAGCTGCCATCAACACTTTGGATACACAGTACACTTCAAGTCTAGCTCGACTACTAAGCATTTCCATTTCGTGAATTTCTGAGCTCACAATACTCTGGTTTGTAGAAACAAACCTGTCTGATTTTTGGTAAATCTATTGAGAGACTTATCCACAACTATGCAATCCCTCTAACGAACTTTCACTCTGAAGAACATCCTCAAGATCCCCTTATTAAATGGTGACCCCGACTGATGACCAGATTTTAGCTGCCATCAACACTTTGGATACACAGTACACTTCAAGATTAGCTCGACTACTAAGCATTTCCATTTCGTGAATTTCTGAGCTCACAATACTCTGGTTTGTAGAAACAAACCTGTCTGATTTTTGGTAAATCTATTGAGAGACTTATCCACAACTATGCAATCCCTCTAACGAACTTTCACTCTGAAGAACATCCTCACGATCCCCTTATTAAATGGTGACCCCGACTGATGACCAGATTTTAGCTGCCATCAACACTTTGGATACACAGTACACTTCAAGATTAGCTCGACTACTAAGCATTTCCATTTCGTGAATTTCTGAGCTCACAATACTCTGGTTTGTAGAAACAAACCTGTCTGATTTTTGGTAAATCTATTGAGAGACTTATCCACAACTATGCAATCCCTCTAACGAACTTTCACTCTGAAGAACATCCTCACGATCCCCTTATTAAATGGTGACCCCGACTGATGATGATTTCTGAGCTCACAATACTCTGGTTTGTAGAAACAAACCTGTCTGATTTTTGGTAAATCTATTTAGAGACTTATCCACAACTATGCAATCCCTCTAACGAACTTTCACTCTGAAGAACATCCTCACGATCCCCTTGTACCATCTCTAACAGACTGTTTAAATGCCAGACTGGCTACTAATGACCTTGACCAGTTTTCGTTGGCGTCGTCGTCGTTGCCTTTAATTTGTTGTTTTGTTGTTGTTGTTGTTGTTATTGTTGTGGTCCCGAGGCGGATTTTGCGCAATACACGCGCCCTTTTGCCCAATTATACAATTGTCATCGGCTCGTCGTTGGCCGGCTTTGCTTAACATTTGCTTAACGGCTTTAGCTGAAACGGGTTTTGCGCCAATATCAATAAATGTGTTGCATATTAATTATTACTGTTGATCTGTCGCGCTTTGCAGGCTCGGAGAAGTTTCGCGCATTTCATGCAGTTGACCTTCGAATGGCCGACGACAACCAAAAACCGAAAACCAAAAACCAAAAGCCGAAAACCCACAATCGCCACCAATCATCGACCATCGACCACCATCGATCGCAATGATATTTTCAAGTATGCAGCATTTGTTTTGAATTTGATTTCTCACTCCTATACTCGTATACTCGTACATACATACATATGTATGTATGTGTAATAATGCTAACAATGCTAATAATGTATTTGACCTAAATATTGCTTTTATTATTAAACAGTTGCACGGCTGGTGAAAGGCAGCAGCCAACAGTTCTCGACAATATTGTTGTGGAGAGCAAGCGATGTTAGCAATCACTTGAATTTTGCAGCGCCCCCGGGCGTTCAGTTTAGTAAGCACGGCTTAGCCAAGAACAGAACCAGCTACTTAGCTGAACGAGTGTGACCAGACCTGCGCATAGGCCTATGAGCCTGCGCCATAGGCTTATTATTTGATGAGTAACATAACTTTCAATTGCTGGTAAAGAACATTGCGAAAAATTCCAATTAACAATTAAATATAACCATAATTAAAAGGGGAAGAATCCAAACTAAAGCTCTATCGAATATTTCAATTATCTATCTAGCCATATATATAAGTATGTATATGCATGTCCAAATTTCGCTATAGACTCTGAAACTTCTCAACCGATTTCCATCAAACTTTGTGGCAATATTCAAAATAGTCCCGTGGTTGATCCTGTGAAGTTTCGTGCCCATTCGTCAAAGCAATCTACCATCGTTTTCTGGCTTTTTTCTGCTTCTCTTCATTTGTCTGTCAGTGTTTTATTCATAAATAAATAAAATTGCAAAATCAAATTCAAACAAGTTCCACCAAATGAAGTATCTATTGGTAAAAAAAAGGATGTGCAAAAAAAGTGCAGCTGAAAATGCCGGTGAACGCGAATCACATTTAGGAGATCTTTGCGAAAGGAAATCCATATCTAGAGCCATAGAAACGAAACAAGAACACATCTGATTCAAGCAACGATGCAAATCCTTTGTACAGACGTAGAAAGATGGACGACAGTGCCGACAATTGAAGCCATAAAAAGCGAAGGACGTATAGGAAAAGCTGTGACATCGGATAGCTTAAAAAGCCGGATAAGCTAAGTTATAAATAATATTGAAGAATTTCTCCAGCAATGCATTTCGATATTATTTTATAGCATTCCTTTCAAATGACCTAACATTAATTACCTAATAACTTATATTTCCTTGGCCAAAGGAGTAACTGTAACCTGGTGTTTAAACAATGTTTAATGGAAAATGAAAGCTAACAAATAACAATAACAACAACAACAACAACAGCAGCAGAGTTTGTTCGGGTCGAGCGAATTACCAGGAAGGCTGAATTTAGGATATGGGGGCATAAGGCTATCGCCAGCATCCCCTATTGACGCATCCCTGGTCCAGTATGGAATCGGTCGTTTTTGAAAGTGTGTCATAATTAATAGTTAACTTTACAACGTATATGTACTTAATGAGCAATATTTAATAAACTACTTTACATTGAAGAGCTACACAAGCATCTACTTGTATTTTATGATCCCTTTCAGAGTTTATTTCAGTTTCTACTGGATTTGAACGCTTAAACATTTGGGTATATCAACTCCCTTAGGGCATTCAGAGTCAGTTATTTATAACAAATAATTTATTTATACGCGTACACATGGATAAAATAACGGTCTATATGTATGTGGGTTTGAAAAATGGCAAAGTTCGCCCTTTGAAGCAGCCCGTTAGCCGTATTTTTCAAGTATTCGTATTACAGACGCACTCGTATGCGACATTTCAAAAGCAATTTGTGGGGCTTATCTGCTCTGACGCAGATGCCAACAGCAACAACAACAACTGCATTGTAGGCAAGGCCAATGACAACAAAGCTCAATAAAATAACAAACGAAAATAGAAATGGAAATGCAAATGCATATGCAAATGCACTAACTAGTGCACACAATTTAATCATTGCGATTATTTGTAGTTGATAATCACAGCAGCAAATTCTTGCCTCTGCCAAAAAGTTATACACACTTGACCGACCCCAGCCAGTGCCAGCACAAATTTCAAATTGAACATGAAATGAATTTATAGAAAGTATCAGGCACATTTGCCACCAACGCTATATACTCCATTACACTGATCGCCACAATTATTGTGATGAGCTTCAGAGCTGAGCATCAGAAAGTTCTTTGATTCCGACAATAGACTTGTAATTATTAATGTATATATATACATTAAAAAGCCAACCTCAATTAGTGTGTCTTTAAGCCATTGCCAGTAGCGAATAACGAAAACACTCCCAGAAAACAGACTTGTAAGGCTAAGTAAGGCTTATAAATGAGTAAATAAATAAATAAATAAAAAAAGAGCTTTAATGCACTCCACGACTATCCAATATGTACAAATCCTTTTAATTGATACTAAAATTAAATGCAACCAATAAAAATTAGTCAGAAAGTTACAAGTAAAATTGTGGGAAATAGCAAAGCATTCAAAGTGTAACATTTTAAATATTTAAGATCAGTTCGAACCCAATTTTAAATTCAAAGTCCGTTAAGTCCTTCTCTTGCCTCATGGGTTGGATTGAATTCTGAGCCCAAAAGGAAAAGTAAAAACAAGCAAATAGACAAATTATTTGCACACAAACTCGTCATCGTTGACAAGCAAGTGTTTTGAGATCTGTTTTCGAATAGATTAACATTGACATTCCTGGAAAATCTGTGAATTTTAAATGTGACTGATTTTGCAATTTATTTGTCTCCCTGATCCTGTGACACGATTCTATGCTTTTCTGAATCAAATAATTTCCTATTTGATCGGTTTGTCTGCTTGTCTGTTTCAATAGAGAGCTCTGAAAGACTACTCTGAATTGTCGTCTCCTCCCACTTACTATATAAAAGGACGACCCGAAATTACACTCAACAAGCTGAAACATAAAAGCCCTTTAATAAATAAAACTCATAATGTTGCACATCTAGCGATATACTCCACTAGTTGTTCACGGTACAAAACGAAAGATTTATCAAAATAGTGTTGCTATAATTTAGAAAAACTGCAGTGCAAGTATACTAGATCGAACCTATATGGAAATATATGTATATGTAAAAATAATATCTTTTGATAATTGTTAATTGTAGCTCTGACATATATCCGAGCTATAGTACATATTTCGACTGACAATAAGCTTCTTCATTAGCATTAAAGCAGTGGTACTGGGAACGAGAAGAGACCGACCCCTGTATACCCTGCACCCGTCTCTGCTACGAAAGGTGACTTCTTTTATCGACATTCCCTAATTTCCGCATCCACAGTTCTACTCAAATAAATAATTGTATGGTATTTATGCCGCGCAGTGTATGCGTACTCGTATATTACCCGTATGTACTCGCACATACTTGTATGTATGTACATACATGTGTAAGTATATAGTAGATGGAATGGATGTGTGCATGTGCTTAACACTTAGTTATCATCCACAGCGAGGCTGCTCAGCGGGCGTCTCGGATTACAGGTGACTGACTGACTGTATTTCAAATCATGATATGCATTCACACACTTGTATATATAAATATACATATATTCATATGTACTTATATACGTGAGAATATTATTTATGTGCATATACGTACCAGATTGTGAAGGCACTGGCTACTGACCGTCTGGACTCTAAGGTCTGACAGCCTGTTCCTAATCACTGGTCAAGTGAATAGCGCAGGTATGTCGGCGCTGTTTTTATCAACAATTGCTGATGGGGTAGAATAACTACGGATGTGTGTATATCTCTGTGTGTGTGAACTTATATGTAGTACGAGTATTACACAATACAGTACAGTAACAGTAGCGCCCTGCAGTGCCATCAGACTCTACTCTGCTTGCGTCTCATCCGTGTCATGGGCTCGACATCGTAAACAAACCGACGGACCGCATCACTGTGCGACTGTCCACGATAAAGCCCCAACTCCCGACATGCCGTGATTAAGTGGGGCAGGTGCCACGCCCATTCGTCACATGTGCCCGCCAAAATGGCAAAAATTGCTGATCTCTGCACTCGGCACTTGCAGTAATCATTGCATAATGTCAACTGTGATTAATGCACTTACTAAACAGCCAAAAACCAAGGGTCCCATTATTAAAATTTAAATAAATTGCAAATTTAAAGCCCCAGCAACAATTTCAGGCAGTCAGTCGACTGGTCGCCTGGGGTCCGAAGCTTGACAATAAAAAAATCCCAAGCAGCAATCAATATCAATTTCTTGAGAAAGACGATAGAACAAAAATAAGTGTGGGCAACAACAACAACAACAACAAATTGGCGAAATAGACACAACAACATTTTCGTATTTTTTTGGCAAAACCAAATGCGAATTTCAAAGTGGTTGGAATCGATGGGCTACGGCAGCGATCTTTGGGGAATCGGTTCAGATGGTAAGAAGCATCCGCTACACGAGGCCGTGAATGCTTTCGAAAAACTATTGCCAAATCGCAGTTACAACTATTTATAGAAACAAGAAGGTTACACTAATTTGAAATTAGGCTTTATATATAGAAGCCTAACACAAGACAAACATACTATATATACATTAATGCCTCAATTAAATGTATGTTGCCCGTTTGCTTGGAAATACTTTAATTAAACAAATTTCGTTAACGAAAAGCTTAAACTAAACTTTCATATTAATTCTAATTCTTTACAAATTTTCAAGATATAACTAAATTCAATTTAATATTTTATATATGGGATGAAGAATGTGAGCTCGAATGGCTACAAATTTACAAAACTGCCAGTCAATAAAATTAATCAAATTTGTATTATGCTTAGAAATAAATATGTATGTAGAAATTATATAAAACGCCCTTGCAATTTCTAATTTTTTTTTAAACAGAGTAAACATCGAATTACATTTTTAAAGACAAATAAAAATTAATTACAATTTTTTAAAATATTTAAGCAGCTTTTTGTTGCTTTCTTGATCAAACCTAGATATAGCGAAGCATTTGCTAAATGTTGCCTCAGAAAATACCATAAGCTTTTCCAAAATTAATCTGAACTATTTACGTATTTCTCCTTTCTGTCAAGAAAAGTCTCACGAATAGTTTTCCCCCAACTAAGACTACGAAAATGTTTTTTGAACTTACTGCTATTTTCCAAAATATATTGCTAAAATAATATAAAATAATTCATTTAAATGAATTCCTTCCTAGAGCCAGGGCTTTTGCTATAATTTTACACAATAAACAATAATTTGAAGTACAATAAAAAATGATTGTTTTGATGAACTCATTTGGAATGCTTATATATTTAAAAACACTGCACACACTACTTAAATACAGTAACACTGAATTATAATATTATGCTGGCTGTGCTAAAGTTTGTTTTTTTTCTTAATATAGTTTTCATATCGCAATTCGGCTTACATTTTCAATTATATTTGCCTAAAGCTTCGGTCAGATATTGAAATAATTTGCCCAAAAACTTGTCCTGTTTTGCAAACATTAAGCAGGTTTGAAAACATGTTTGAATTGAAATTTGAAAAATAAGGAGGAAGAAACTAAGTGACATATTTGGGATTTTACATGGTATGCAATATATTTAGTAAGTCAGCCTTTCCTTTGTCGTGCAACTCAGAGAGGTAAGACACCTAATTCTGTTTTTACACGGGAGACTGCTTCCTAAAAAAGTCGTGTAAAAAACCGTGTAAAAAAGACATTGATCAAATGCAAAATGAATCGTGCTAAATGGAATAAAGTCGTGTAGCCATATGTAACATTTGTAATTTTCAAAGCGTGTAAAAACAGAATTAGGTGTATAATTAGACAATTATAGTAGACTAGTGCCAGTGGCAGTTCCAAGCGATCCCAGTGCAGGGTGCGCAACGTTAAGAGCTACCCATGCTCATTCAAATGAGCTTGTAAAACCAAATAGGTCAATGGACATGAAAACAAGAGTAACCTTGAATGCCGAACCCGAAAAACTACACGAATAAAATTTCAGAATCAAAACATAAACACTTGAGAGTACGACAGAGTGTTGACGCCAATAGACTGTGACTGTGGTTGGAGCGGTCAAGAGGATGAGGGCGATGGGAACGGATCGGCAGCGGGATTGCGGGGGTTCCTAGGCTGTCGAAAATAACACGCTCCACGTATGATAATTCAAAAGAACACGCGGCTTTTGTTTTTCTGTTGTTTTTTTTTTGCTCATCATTTTCTTGTTATTTTTTACAACTTGCTACGACATTTCAATGAAGCGGCCACGCATGCCAATGGTCCGGCATTTGTGGCTTTAGAACAGGCCCGGCTCCATTGAAAGAACGTGGCAAAAAACCCAAAGAACTTTCAGTCATGCGCACAAATGGCTCAACAATTTGGCGCGCTTTTTTTCTTTTTTTTTTCATTTTTTTTTTTTAATGCCAAGATTCTTGTCAACTCGCGTAATCCGGAAATCTATGGACTTGGACCAGAGCGTGGATGTGGACTTGAGCTTGGATTTCTGTGTGGATCGCGGTGGGAGGGGGGTTGGGGGGAAGTGGGCGGAGGGCAAGTTTTTGGGCCCGTTCATTGACAGGTGCCAGTGGCTAGGACAAAACAAGTGTGGCGTGTTTTCTTTTATCTTTGCTGTCGCAGTTGTTGTTAATCGACTAGTCGCTCTAGAAGATCTCAGCGAATTCGCCGCCTATTTAGTGACAAATTTTTGGGTATTTATTATTATTTTAAAATTTTCCTGTTTTTAATTTTTTTTTTTTGGCAAGGAATATGAAATGAAATCAGAATTTGCATGTCGGTTTTATTGGCTTTGATTCTTTATGGTGATTAGCTGTTGGATATTTTCGAAATTTGTTGCTTCTATTGCTGCTGACGCAAGTCCAAGTCATGGGATTGTAAGATATTTTTATTGTTTTGCGTATTTTGTTGTTGTTGTATTTTGTAGTTGTTGCTGTTGGGTGGACGCAACCCCTTCGCCCAACCCCATCATCGTGAGAATATCTGCCCGGCAACATTATCATTGTCGTTGAGGTGCGCTAAGGTGCTTGAACTCTCGGACTTATTTGGACGTTATGGCGCAACAAGCAGCAAGCAGCAAGAATGCTAAACGGCTCAAAAATCTAGACTGGAACTGAAACAGCAACAGCAACAGCAACCGAAATCGAAACCTACACCGAGACCGAGACTGAGACTGAGAACAAGACCGAGACCGCGATCGAGGCTTGGGGCTTGGGGCTCGGGGCTTCGGGCTTGAAGCTTGAGGCTTGGACGTGAGACGTGCCGTGTTGCCAACGCTGTCAACTCTGCTACTGTTACTGCTGCTGTCAACTCTGCTGCTGTCGCTGCTGCTGCTGCTGCTGCTGCCGCTGCTGCCGATGTCAGCGTACGCTCTCAAGGTTGTACACGCGTATGCGGCAACTTGGAGCGCAGCGCATCGCTTAGCATTATATAATACCTCTACGGCAGAAGCAATAACAATAACAGTAACAACAACGACAACAACAACTCATTTAGGAATTAGAACCTACGCCCACCAAAGTTCATGGCTATAGGAATACGCGCAAGCACGTCATACAGCGCCCTTCAGTCTCCTAAGACAGTTTCAGAAGAAATCTTGACCATATTTTTCACTCTTGTCGTCATCTATCTGCAGATATAAATAAATATTACGAAATGCAATTCAAATATTTTCATTGCCTTTAGCTCTCGTTATAAATAACTTCGATCAAAATAATTCTTAAAACAACAAACAAATATGCTGCAAATATGTTAAGTGTTTATAAAATATATACAGGGTGCGCCATCTTTTATGTCGGCATGCAAACATTGAATATCCTTGAAAATAAACAACCGATTTTCAAGTATGAGATATTTTTATTTAATTTGGTTCTGTAGAATTTCTTGAACTGAGGTTTTCAACACTGGTCTACTCAAGTCAATCGGTTCACTAATGACAAAGTTATTCAATATCTACATACCGACATAAACGATGGCGCACCCTGTATGCATTTCGCGAATCAATTTGAAATATGCATACAAACATTGCACATTGGCCGCAGATGAAAACGATCCTTGCACAGATCCTTGTAAAAGCCTATTAATAATTAAGTGCAAGCGAAAATGTTCTTTAAAAAACTCGCAAAAAGTCGCCATCAATTATACACCAAATCTATATTTTGTTTTATTATATTGACGCTTCTCTAGATGGATATTAAAACTGATACCCATACATATTTGAATAAACTCTAAAAAAATGCATAGTAGTAATGAATATTTCCATATTCAATTTATTATTCACTATTTAATAACTGTTTACAAATCAAATATAAACAACGTAAATTTTACTAAAAACATATTAAATTAACATATTAAATTAAATTAATGATTTAAATATGAATAATATTCAAAACAAAGTGTGAATTTGTGTTATTAAAGTGTATTACAGTCGATTGAATGTTGAACCATATTTAATTTTCATATAAGCCCACTTCAAAAAACAAATAGTTACATTTAATGTATTTCATGTAATATATTTAATAATTAATTCGAATATTTTCAAATGCAAAATAGAGACAAACATTGACTGGAATTCCCAAGTCGGGTTTCAGCTGTTGTGTGGTATAAATATGAAGTGTAAGATCCTGACATATTTGGTGGTTAAGAAATTGTCAAGTAAGTGTATTTAATCACTCGTTTCTCACTTTTTAATTAATATCAGTATCAAACTAAGCTTTAAAAAGCGGAAAACATCAATATTTATAATAACAAGTTGATTCGTAAATTAATTTCTAATAAAATTGTTCTATAAAATGAATAAACATATACGAAATGCAATTTACAAAATAATTTTAAAAACAATGAATAGTGTCGTTAGAAGAGTAAACAAAAAGGTGGGAAAAATAGTATATTATTAAAAACAGAAACCCTTGGCGTTCGTCACACTTTGAAATCAATATTTTATTATTAAACTCGAAATTGAAGTGTGCATCTACTAAAACACATTATGGTGAAAAAACGATGGTGAAAATATTTAGATCTAAGTGTAAATATTTAAGTTTACGTTTTATTTTTATTATAATTTTTCCATTAACAATTTACGAGTATATATCAATATAATATAGTACTTACTTATATGAACTTTCTCAGCATCACTTCGAAAATCTACAAGTTTCCTTTTTGTAAACAAATTAAATGCCACAATTTTCAAGATAAATTGCACTTAAATATATGTTTGGAGAAACGGCGTTGGTAAACAAAATTCCACGACAATGACTTGTTTTCCAACCATCCATTCTCAACTACGGAAGAGAGGGTAACGCCCTTTGCCACACAGTAATTAGTAATTCCACTCAATACTAAGAAGCAATTGCCATATCTCATAGAAATTTATCATAACCTGATAGTGGTGTTAATCCCTCTATCTATCTCTATCTCTAATTCATTCACTCGAGATTATTGAGTTGCAAATAATTAAAGCTCTTATTGATGTGTAAAGCATTGTAGTATGTATGTACTATATGTATGTACAAGTATAGTACGTACATATGTATATACTTGTAGTATCTGTAAGTCACAGCATCTGCCTTTCTATCGACATCTATCAGTTGCTTACATATGTATAACGTGCGTAAACATCACGTAGTAAACAACGCGCCCACCTGTAGGGTCAATCAAGAATAACAACAACTACAACAATTTACAACAACTACAACAAGCAGAAGAAGAAGAAGAAGAGAGCGCTTGTGGCTGCCCTGCGGCATGAGTCAGCAACGAGCACTCGGCAACAGGTTGAATGGCGAACGCCCTTTGCCTTTGCCTTTGCCTTAGCCGCCTGCGTAGAACTTACGATTGCTGACGACAACGTTGTTGTGTTTTTAATATTTGTTGTTTTTGTTGTTGTTGTTGTTGCTGCTGCTGTTGTTGTTTATCATTTGTTGGTATTAATAGTTAATTAAGCGCGCACCCGCCGCTGAAATGTCGCAGTTTTGTTTTCAGTTTCAGCCAGGCCCTAACAACAACAACAACAACAACAGCAGTAACAACAGCAGCAGCTACTGGCAGTTTAATGAACTCTAAAGTATGAAACAAACAACGAAGCAGATGATGAAGAAGAAGAAATACGCACATTCTACGCATACTTACGAGCATAGCTCTTCTCTCTTCTCGACCAGCCCCAAACTTTTCAACGGCCTAGGCGACGTCTCCTGTTCACTACGAAACAAAAAAAAAACAAAAAAAAAATATATTAATAATATTAATTTATACACATACATATGTAAAGACGAAACAAATAAATAAAAGTATATGGCGCGTCAAATTATATAAGAGAATCGATTTCAATATTCGCAGTTTCATATTTTCGGGTTCAATGAATTCCACAAACGGTTCACACGGCCGGCCCGGCCCGGCCCGCCTTTCAAAAATCTCTAAGCTATGCATATTTCGCATTCAGCAACTGAAGAACACGGACACCAACAACAACAACAACAATAACAAGAACACCACAACAACAAGAGGGGAGGGATATTTCGCAAGCTTAGAATTTTTAGCGCAAAGTTGCAGACTCAGTATTTTCTGCGCCTTTCACGCCGTCAATGAATGCCACACAATTACATAAACAATAGCTCCCCTCCCTCCGCCTCAGCCGAGGAACACAAACCAAAATACACAATTTGTCGTATAATTTTAAATGTTAAATGTTATTGACATATTGTTTTACATCACTAAGTCCCATAGTCGCTGAAATTTTGCATTCGCAGGCAAAAAAAAAAAAAAAGTCTGAATGGGATTGGACACATTTGTGTTACATCAACAGAACAGCAGAGTTCCAAACGCATTAATTATATGAGTTCGAGTACACATATATCAAAGGCAGATCTTAACTCACACTTTTCTCGATTATTCCAATCTATTTAAAAATCATTTTGATTTGAGCTCGCATTTAAGCAAAAACAGGACTTTGATTTAGTTTGTATCCATTCAGAGTAAATTATTGACTTGCGTTTATTTCATTTTTTCATAAAGATTCTTAACATTTGTTTCATTTAATTACAAATCGATCTCAAATTTAAAGTAAAGGCAACAATTTACTTCAATTCCCAGGTAGATATTCAGTGACTACGGGGTATTAATGCAAATTATAAACTAATACATATATTTCGTTCTTGTATTAATGCAAGCATACATTTTGAGATAGACTAAACAATTTAAAAACATGAAAAAGAAACAATATTTTAAAAATCCCAGATTGAAATAGTTCTGAGTTAGTAATGCGAATTGTTTATTCTGATACTTTGTATTAATGTAAGCAAAAATTTGGAGATGGACTAAGCAATTTAAAATAAAAAATACGGTAAAAACATCAATTGCAATGAAAAAGAAGCAAAATTAAAAGAAAAAACCTGCAAAAATTCTGTATTTTTTAAATTACACATTGAAAATCTATACAAGTATAAAGAATATGTTTCAGTATCCCGGGACCATACAAAACGTTTTTCAATTTGGACATTTCTCGCACATTACTCGTTTTTTTCGGCATGATTTAAAAAAGCAGTATCGGAAACTTGCACAGAAGCTTAAATTCTTCATAGCATCTATAAGTACATACTATGCATTCCAGATGTGATCTCTATTTTTGCACTTTTTTATACTATATATATACCTATTATAGTGCTAGTTGTTTCCTCATTTTTATAACATTTTGCAGCAATCATTTCAATAGCAAAGGAATCTGTTCGTTGAATTCATTTTGCTCATACAAGTACATAGGTGAGACTGAAGCCATTCAGCTTTATAGGGCATCACCTGTTCTACTATCGGAAGTATTAGGTATATGTATGAGCATTTTGAAGAATGTTGTGAAATTCTCAAGCTGTCTCGAGTATCGCTTCTGGCTGTGACTACTTCGGTGGCGACTTCAACGTCGTCACATCGATTAGTGTGCATAAAAATTAATAAATTTTCAAGGCCAAAAAGGATGAAAGGCGGCTGCGAGGTGAGCGGCAGCATAACAGAGGCAACAAATTATGTATTTAGATGTAGATATACATATAGTAGACGATGATGATACCGATAATGATCATGATAATGATGGTGACGATTATGCAGATGTTGCGCAGTTGAATAAGGCATTGAATGGCCGAAATGGCCAGAGCGGCTAAACATATTGATGGCTGAATTGATGGCCAATCGATGGTACGTTCAACAATTTATGAGATTTATTTTTGTTTTCGTCGCGAATTTCATAATATTCCATTCCATTCCCGTTTGGCCAGAATCATAATCAGAATCAGAATCAGAGTCAGAGCTTGGACTTGGCTGGACAGTTCTTACTACAAGTATGTGGCTGCTGCTTCATTTCGTTTGAATCTGCGATGTCATTCGACAGACATTCTTTTTTCTTTCATTTCATTTCGTTTTTTATTTTATGTATATTTTTTGTTGTTTGCCTTTTTTGTGTTTTTCGATAGGCTGTTGTTATTTATGATGTTTTTAACAGGAATTCGCGCTGCTGTTTTCAAGTTCAAGAGCAGCAACGGCCACAACAAAAGCAGCGTAATTTAAATTTCGCATGTTTTTTTGTTGCTATTTTGCATATCTCTTGTTCTTCAGCCACGCTAGGACAACAGAATTTGCGCAATCGCCGATTTCTCCCATTGCCTTTCTGCGTAGAAAATTCTAAATACAAGACATCGATACTGAACAAGAAAAAAATTGTTTACGCCTTGGCAAAAATACATGCATATATTTTATTTTTAATTGGTTTCTTCAAGTTTTCAGCTCTCTCCCTCCCTCTCTCTCTCTCTCCCCACAAAATATATTACTCCTTTCATTGTCTAAAATGTGCAGCAGACAATATGTAGCTGAATTGTTTAGCTCATGATATCCATGAAATAAAAGTTAAATACAATTTCATGCAAAATGTAAATTAGAAACCAAATTATGAATATGAAATGAATCGAATTATATCTGCTATGTATACTAAGCATACACATACTATATATGTAGTATCTATAGCTCGTTCAACAACATTAATGAACCAATTTTAAAAAAGGACCAGATACTCACACATCTAATTTAATTAAATATGTAGAAAGCTTCACAATCCCCCATTCAGTAAGCAACCTCACAACCATCCCCACCCCCCACCGTCATTAATTTCAAGCATCATCATTATTTCTGTATTGTTATTTATGGCGTTTTGATTTGTTGTTGTTTTTTTTTTTAAGTATAGAACAGGCTGACGTTGGATTTGTGGTTATGGTTATGGTTTTGATTTCAATTTCAATTTTGTTGCTTATCCGCCAGCTTTATTTGTGTGTGTGTGTGTGTGCGTGTGTCCGCCCCAAGGTCGTGCGCATTAGCAAGTGCAAAAAGTGAAGAAGAAAAAGAAGAAGACAAAGTAGAGAGAACAACAAATATTCTAAATGTTGCATCACGAATGAAATACAAATACTAATAATACGCTTCAAGGGGGAATATGTATGGAGATCTAAACGCAAACAAATCGCCATCGCGATCGCCAATCGCCAATCGCAGCCAGCATTAATTGAATGGTAGCTGGGTGCTTGAGGACGGAGGGGGAGGGGGAGGGGGAAGTGGGCGGTACACTTCACACGACAAAATCGAAGAACAAAGAACGACAACTAATGGCAATCTACAATCTGCTGAAATCACGTTACTTAAATACACAAATATACTACGAGTACGAGTCTATAGTATGTACATATGTACATACATATGAAAATAATGCCTGCTACGTGTGTAGTATTCTTGATAGATAAGTAGTAGTACATATAGTATATATGTACATACATAAGTACTATATACGTGCATATGTATCGCAACAATTGAATGGCTCTATAATTTGTGTACTCTCCACAAAGCCCAACTCAAAGTATTCCATATCTGTTTTCAAAGAAGTCTGCTTAATGCCAACTTCTACTTATAGCTATATACATGATCAGCCCTCCAGTGCGTTTATATGTATGTCCCAGATTCGAATTATGTGCGATTTGACATTTTATGTTTTTATGTAAATTCAATAAAAGCATGAGTTAAGAACTAATATTTGTATTAAGAGTTATGCTTCCACTATCACTGCAAATATTATTTGAAGCATTTTTTCTTCTTTTACAAGTATATCCCTCTTTCTTAATATAAAGATTATTGTTCCGTGCAGCGGCATTATTTGTGGGAAATTTGTTCTCATTATTTCCCCCACACATCATAAGTAGAATACAAAGAAAACAAAAAGAAAAGCCATCGAGTCAGGAAGCTGGCTCTAAGAATATCCCAGAACTTAACATTCAGGGAGGCAATCATGCAAGAAATTTATAGATAAACCAAATATTGAAATAACTTTTGTCTGACTATGATAACCAAATGTTTTAAAATGCTTAATTGAAATGGTTCCAACAAAAATTCTGAGAAATTAAAATTTAATGAAGAGTAAAACCAAATATTGTATATATTTTAAAGCTCTACTTAAATAAACTCTTCTGAATTATCCACCACGGTCGTAAGTATAGTTGAACACATTAGAATATCCCCCGTTTTAAATCAATCATAATACTTGTATTTGCCATCCTCTCATAATTGTGCAGGCTACATTATTTACTTCATCCTTCTATAAAAACACTTCAATCCTAATTATTATGTTATGTTTTCTAATTTCTTTTCATTGCCCTTTAATTGCTTTATTTTCGGTAAATACTTATTTAATAAAGATTGTTTTCTCTTTTCGGTGAAGCGTGAACTGTCGACCCTAGATTTTGAATATATTTTTCCTTAAATTGCATGAAAAATACCCGCATATTAAAACGGTATGTAAATAATAAGTTGCAAAATAATATTTGAAACAGGATAACTTGTATCTGACAGTTGAGCTGCTATGAGGGAACAAATATCATTTCAGAGCTGGAAGGAAAGAAAAGCGAAACTTGACTAAAGCTGCGAAGGATCAGTTGGCAGAGGAGGAAATAAACTGGTCGAAGAGCTGGCGTGATCAGGAAACGGGCCAGGGGAATAAATAGCCATAGCGAACAATTCACAATTTACAAAGTCTATGGAACTTCTGGGATTGGGAAAACCACTAGTCAGCAAGAATTCTCTAAAACAGTACTAGATTCTTCCATATACATACATACTATACATACATATACTATATCCTAAGATCAGAACACCCAACTCCTTAGAGTTGCAACAGAAAATCAGCGACACAACCAAAGGCCAACTGTACAGGCAGAGCAGTGAAGAGCTGAGCTGGGCTGAGCTGAGCTGAGCAGAGAAGAGAAGCTGTTGTTGGAGGATCGTTGTTGACTTTGCCGCCAAAAGGAAGAGACCAGCAGGCAATGGAAAATCACAGAACTATAAAGCGGCATCACAAGTCATTGAACTCTAGTATATAGTCTGCTCGACAACATCAGCGTGCAGGGCAGGGCAGGACAGGGCAGGACGGGGCAGGGCGGGGTAAATGTCGCAAGATGCAACTAGGACAATTCTAGAAAGTCAAAAACAAAGCACTTGAGGCAACAGCAACAGCAACACTGAACGGCAACAGCAACAGCAACAAGCAAAAGCAACAGCAACTGGAGGTCAATGCACGAATGCATGTATGCAGGACAACAATCAACAGGCACAGGCAACAGGCAACAGGCAGCTCAAGTGGTTACAGGCAATCGGGGAACTCGAGCCAGTGGCAGTGGCAGTCGGGGTCGGGGTTGGGGTTGGGGACGCGGTCGGGGTCGGGTCGGCACATGTCTGCCAGGATCGCGCACGTGTAGTTGAGAGAGAAAACAGCGTAAAATAAAACGGTTCACATTGGCCTTGGAATCGGTCAATGGCCCGTATGTATGTATATGCAGGTATGTATATACATACATAGATATATACGTACATATGTATGTTTGTATATAGACAGAGTGCAAGTGCTGTTGCTTGTCGGCAGGGCAGACCTTTCCAGGAACTGGCATTGCGCCCATAGCCTGGTAAACAACGAAACTGCCAAAAGGCTAATGACTGCTAGGCAATAATACTTATATTTAGTATGTCGTGTAGTACAGTCTGAGAATAAATGAGCACGGCCTCATCTTTGATGCACTCTTCCCTCATACTCTGCTCGGCGCTGACGCCGCTGCTGAAGCCGGCTGCGACGCCGACGTAGGCGCTGCCGTCAAGGATGCTGAGCCAGCAGCGCCGGACATGAGTCAGTGCAGAAATATGCGCAGGCTCCGACTTTGATGCTGACTTCGATGCTGACTCTGACTCTGATTCTATCTCTGGGCTCATTCCCATTCCCATTTCCATTCACATTCTCAGTTTCCAATTTCAGGCCCTCAACTGGTTTTCCTGTCATTCGCCGACCATTCTGCATTCATTCAGCTTAGCCTTAGCCGTGGCCAGAGATTCAACTCAAATACACACAGCGAGCTAGGGATTAGCACGAGCCCCATTTGACGTCGTCTGCACTTATAGGCCAACATTAAAGGTCAGAAAATAAACCACTAAAGGCCGACCATCGCGAAAGTAGCTAAGTAATTAATCATGAAACAATTCACTGAAGGAACGCACATAAATATGAACACGCAATTGATAATGTGTTTTGTCACAAATCGGCAACAAAGGCGCAACATAGTCTCAGATATGTATTTGCGAGGGCTGTTACAAAAGTTTGGATGCAGGGACAAACTCATTACAATGCAGGTCCCTTCTGGACCTTAATAAACAAAGCCCGAAAAGACTGCAGACTGCAGACTGAAGTTGTTGCAATACAAAATTTAAATTGGTCATTATCTATTCGAATAATTGTATTTATTTATAATTGAAAAAAAAAATGCATATTGAAAAACAATCAGTTCTGAGTAATTGTGAATGTCCAAAAAACAAATGAGCAATATAAGTTAAAGTTAAAGATAGCTGGACAATTAGTTTTAGGCATAAAAGAATATTTTCACAATTAATTAAAAGTTGCATAACTCTAGCGATGAAGCTAATATTCAAATTATGTTTTCAAAACTGACACATCACTTTTATCTACATGCTTGTATTTATTTATACTGTTCACTGAATGCTCCTCAAGCTCCTATAACATCGATAGACAGCTAGAAGAAGAAACGAGAAAATAACAAATCAAGTAATTAAAGTAATTTTCGTTCTCCAAAGCGCATTAAAGAACCACAGATTTCCTCACAAGTTTTCCCCCACTTGAGAGCTGAATTGTGTGTCTCATCTTTAGTTCTCTAGCCCTATCAGTTTTTAAACATATCGTATATAGTGAGGCGAGAAGAGCAGAACGAGCGATCGAAATGGGAAAAACTCTGAAGTGCGCAAATGCTCCCAAGGTGCACTCAAAGAGCCTTGAATAGAAAACTTTCGGTTATGTGGCTCGAACAACTAATCAGCAATTCGGTGATCATTTGATTTGACTTGATTTAATTTATAGTAATTTTATAATTCATAAAATGTATGTGCATATACATATGTATATATAAGTAGTAAGTAATATGTACATATTTTTCAATTGATTGTTATTCTTGTTGGTGTTATTGCTGTGCACTTTTTGGCGCGTGTAGAACGCAGCCTTGATCTTAACATTTGGCATTTGGCGTGCGCGAAATTCATTGTTGTTGCTGTTGTTGTTGTTGTTTCAGCTTTCATAATGCCGGTTTGTTTTTTTTTTGTTTTTGGTTTTTTTGTTATTTTTTTGCACCACCGTGCGTTCCGATCTGCGATTTCTTTTGCACAAAATTCTAATTTCAGAAGCGTCTAATGCGTACCATTAATCAAAATAATATATACATACATACATATGCATGTTCATATATATGTATATATCTATGTCTGAATGTGTGTGTGTGTGTGTGCAAATGACTGCATTTGCATGGCATTGTCTGCTATCAGCTGACAAGCAGCAACAACACCAACAAGCAAGAGCAATACGTAAGTTGTTGAATGATGACTACATGTTTGCCGAGTGTGTTAGTGTGTGTGTGTGTTTTGTGCGATATGTGAGTATTATTTTGCCGAGCACAGCATTTGATTATTGCCGCTGTTGTTGCTGATAATAATGACGAGAATCATGACAATTATAATTGTATACTAATCACACAGGCATCGACCAATACACACGGAGAGGCACACACACACTTGGCTCGAAAATTGAATTGAATTTGAAAAGATGCAAATTAGTTCATTGGCCGCAACCCACACACACACACACACACACTGGCACTGACAATATATTCGAAAATTGACAAAGGCGCATGAATTGTACAAAACTCTGCAATTTGCATAAATATTTGCTGTTGCTGAATTATTTCTGGCTTTTATGATAAGTGTGCGAGAATATCGTTATCGATTTCGATTCGATTGAAAACAGTTCTATTTCGCACCCTGTCAGCCAGCCGAAACCACACCTTGCCCAATACTAATGATCCTTTTGAACAACACTAGGGTAGGCTGTTCGTTTCCCCGTTCATGTGCTGACGCTTTTAGCAAAATATTTTCAGTCCGATGCCTGGCCTCGTATAGAGCGCATCGGACTCAAATTTTATTTTATTTTAATTGAATCTTTTAATATTTATTTTGAAATTTCTTTTAATTTTCATTTAATATACAATATTATCCTCGGGATATCCGTCCCAGTTTTGCCCTTCGCCCTGCCTTTTCTCTTTATTTTAAATTTTAAATGTTTTTATTTTCAATTAATAAGGCATATCTCCCGACTGGCCAATGCCTTTTCTTTTTATTTTAAATTTTAAATGTCTTTATTTTCAATTAATAATGCATATATCTTGCAATAGTTCTGTTTCTATTAAACTCGACACAATTAAGATTTCTTGGGATATCCGTCCCAGTTTTGCCCTTCGCCATGCCTTTTCTCTTTATTTTACATTTTTTTTATTTTCAATTAATAATACATATATCTTGCAATATTTCTGTTTCTAATAGACTCGACACAATTAAGATTCCTTCGGATATCCGTCCCATCTTGTACATTTATACATAAATAGAAAAAGAAACTTCACTGACAGCAATATTTTTTGCCCCTCGCCTCAATGCATAAGGGATTGTAATGCCTGTAGTGTTATAGCATTCAAAAACATCTTCAGTCTAGGCAATACCTAGCTTAGCAGCTTTTCAATGATGTAAATATTTGTTATTGAAAACTAAATATTTCTAAAACTCCATGAACCAGTTTTCTTAAAGGGGCGAATGCCCCTTGAATGGAAAATTTTCAATGAAAACTTAAACAAGAAACAGCAGCAGAGCATTTGTCGTACATGTAGGTATTATGTAGTAGGCAGGTGCTACTATCCACTAATGTAAGTCGGACAAAATCATGATTACCATAAAATGCATTATTTCCGATGAACAGAAGAAGTGCAAACTTTCTTCAAGATATCCTCACCAACACAAAAGTTATCACAATAAAAGTTATATTTTCAAGGATCGATCCTATGGGAGTTTGATCATATAATAGGCATATATATGGTTTGTAGTAATCTTGAATTTTGTAAGGATAAGACAAATCGACATACCGAGTTTGATGTCCCTACTCGCTAGGACTAAAAAGATTTCGATAATTTTACACTCGAAATCCCATGAAACTTATATTCCATATTCATTTTATTCACACTGTTAAGGGACAATATAATTTATTAACTATAGCATTGAACATTTGATTATACTAGAATGTGATAATAGTTTTGTAGATGAGAAGGTGCCTGAGATGACGAGATGACCAATTGCCATCGATAGCCGCAAACTGTTGCCCAGTCTTTAATTTCATTTGAATGATAAACAATACTACGAGGCTCGACTGCTATGGAAGACATGATTTCGGAAGTTATTTGTGCATACAGTCTTTCGTACGCTAATGCATTTCTTAGACAAGTTGATAAGTTAAGAAGATATACTATATACATATGTATTTATATTTATTGCCATATTTATCTGTTTCGCTTCAGCTTCTTGAGCGGCTCTTTGAACAATGGCAGCATGCACAGATCGTAACATTTCTTGGCCACCATCCGCGTCAGCAGCCGCCTCGTCTGTTTCTGGTTAATTCTGCGCAGACACACAAAAATATTTAAGTATGTATGTATATATGGGTATACTACGAGTATACATATACTATAGTATATTTTCCGTGTTGTGAGGGTCGAACCTTGTCCTTAAGCCCAATTCAGAAAATAATCAAGTAATAAATAAACTCATAAATAAAAATCGAAAGCAATCGAAACTTCTGCAGAATTCATTACAAATGCATTTGAATTTTGTTTTTTGAATTTATAGTATGTCTCGTTTTATTTTTTGTGCGTTTCAAAATTCTCAGTTTCGATTTCGATATCGATTTCATCGTTAGTGTTGTTGTTGTTGTTGTTGCTGTTACTGTTACTGTTGTTATTGTTATTTCTTTTTGCATCTGTTTTGCTTTTTATTGTTAATATTATTTTTGAACTTGACTGTCTGTCTGTCTGTCTGTCTGTCTTTCTGTCTGCCGCCTGCCTGTCTTCTTCTTTGTTGTTTGTTTGTTTCTTCTTTTTATTTTTGAATCACTTGTTAGCTGGCCGGCTGGAATTGTCAGCTGACGTCAGTTTTGCTTTGGCGGGCGTGCTGAGAAATATTTAGCAAGAATGCGATCGTTTCATATTATTTTAATAATTTGCTTTGAAATTCTCATACAATACAATTGCAACTGTTAGACACACACACACACACACGCACACCTTGCGCTCACTGAAGGATGTGCCGTTGACCTTAAATGTAAATGAACACTGAATGTGATTTGGAGAGCAACCAAATCAAAAATGTCAGCACATGATGCTAAGCGACAGATCGTCAGTCGATTGCCAAATAAATTCCAAATAAATGAATGCAGCCATCCACTTAATAGAACAAGGAAGTAAGAAGTGCAAAAGTTTCCCCCTTCAGCTCGATTATAAGATCGAAGTTTTGTGGAGTGTTTTGGGTAAGCAGCAAAGCTATAATCCGCCTATGTGGCTATGAAAGGGGAATCAGAACTAATCAAATTAACCTATATGAGACATACATGCATACATATGTAAATAAAACTCAGACTCAACAATTCCACTCTCTAATCAAATCACCAAATTAGTGCTGATTAATATCGGTTTTTTATGTTAGTTTCATTTGTTTTCACCAAAAACATTTCCATGCTGCCAATTGCATGAATTTTGATTGAAAATAAAGGCTCATTTTTGAAGAGGAATAATTACTTGTAAGTAAAAAATCTACTAAATGTACTTAATATGCAATATATTATATGAAATTCTGTGTGGATTTCATTTTGGAAAAGATTAGGTCTGCAAGAAATTCTTCACAGACCAGTACATACGAGTAGACATGGGAAGATTGTTCACGGCCTAGAGTCGGAATCGGCTTAGAACGAATTAGTCCGATTTCTATTAGATGTATCCCTAAATTCTGTGAAAACGACACATACTGTATACCTATGTATATATCACATACATACATACATAGATACATTGTACCATCATTATTGTACATATGTATCTATATATTTGTATAGATTACTACGAATACAATAAAAATAACACTACAAACAATATCAAAGTAATTACTGTTATCTAAAGGCTTGACTTTATCACACGATCGTTTCTTAAATGCTGTAGGATTTTGAAAACTATTAAATGCAATCATCTCCAAATTCGCGCCGTAAATTGCACGAGTCTGTTAACAAGCAAGGCCCCACGCTTATCAATGTAGCCGTGCCAGCTGCTGTTGTTGTTGCTGTTGGTGCTGTTGTTGCTGTGATAAGAAGAAGTCAGCGAAGAGCGCCTTGAGCGCTTTGAGCTTTGGGCGCATTTAAAAAATGTAAACAGAGAGCCAAAAGTGTGCCAAGTTACACTCAAAACAAAGCGTGCGTTTGAGTCGAAAGCTTGAGCTTGAACATGTTGCAATCGGTTCGATGTTTGGGGCGAACATGTTGCGCGGCTTGAGTGGAATTGCGACGAAGCTTGAAGAGTGCGGTTCGGTTCGGTTGGGTTCGCTGGCGATTGTGTTGATTGGTGGTAATACGAATGGTGATGAGTGGGGGTGGGGGTGCGCGGTGCGCGGGGCGAGGATAGATCGCAAGACTCTGTTAGCTTACTCTGTGAGCTTACTGATATGATATGAGCGTGTTGTTGGCAGCAGCGGCGACAGCAGCGCTCAACTTTGGTTATGGCTATCAGCCAGGCCAAGAGTGCAGACAATGACGATGACGACGACGACGACGACGACGTCGAAAACGTTTGGGCCCAAGTCAGAGTCAGAGTCAGAGCCAAAGTGCTGCTGCTGCTGCTGCTTTTTTGGAGGCAACGCCGCTGCTGCCGCGTTGCCGCTACCGTCGCAGCAGCGGCGGCGATCACACGCACCAGCAGCACCAACAGCAGCAACAGTAACAGCAACACCAACATGAACAGCAACAGCAACAACAGCGAGCAAAGCAAAGCAAAGCAGCGCTGAGCCAGAGTCAGAGCAGAGCACAAAGACGTCGCAGACGACGGCGTCGCTTGCTGTCGGTCGGCGAGTGCGCGCACGCTTCAAGCGACCGAGCCGCGATCACCGTCGATCACTCGTTCGGCGCTGCTCTGCGAAGCGGCCGAGTTGTTATAAAAGTGGCAAGGACATACGAACGAGCCATTAGTCGAAAACTATAAACGCTCGACGCGAAATCGTCTCCGGGTCTCGAGCACGCAACTATTTTTTTTTTCAAAAAAAAAAAAATAATAATAATAATAATAATAATTTTTTTAAATCCAATTAAATATATAAACCAAAAACGTTAAACGCCACACCACACATATATAGATATATACATCTATATGCATATGATAAATTACAATTGCAATTTTTTGAATTGAATTTAAATGCCAAGAAACACTAAAAACTCTTTTGGCCAAGACTATCGACAAATTAAATGAACAGATAATTTTTTTTCGTCGAACAAATCCCAAATGATTGTGCAGAGCATGCGACGCGCCTAAATTACGCCCAAAATAAAAGCAAAAGTGACAAATGGCCGCAAAGTGCAACAAATAAAAGACACGCAAAAATATCAGCAAATTAAATACGAAACATTGAAGTCGAGCGCCGAGCTCGAACAGATAAGCAGACAGGCATACACACATATATAGTACACATATATAGTACATACTATATCGCCATTATCGCCAAAATGTTGGCCGACTCGTATCTGATAAAGTTTCTGCTGCGGCAGTTCCAAGTGCAGCAGCAGGACGCCCAGCATCTGCTGTTGGTCTTCCTCAGCTTTCTGGCGCTGATCAGCCTGCTGCAATGGCTCCTGCGGCATTATCGTGTGCTCCGCAAGCTGCCGCCCGGCCCCTGGGGTCTGCCCATCATTGGCTATCTTCTGTTCATGGGCAATGAGAAGCACACGCGCTTCATGGAGCTGGCCAAGCAATATGGCTCGCTCTTCTCCGCCCGACTCGGCAGCCAATTGACGGTCGTGATGAGCGACTATAAAATGATACGCGAGTGCTTTCGGCGCGAGGAGTTCACAGGACGACCGGACACGCCGTTTATGCAAACGCTGAACGGATATGGTGAGTACATGCTGAACAAAAATATAAATATGAATGGGGAAGAAGGACCGCAGAATATGCTTTTCGAATCCGAATCGAGAAATTCAAAACTGTTTGTTTTGCTACTTGTTTTAAGTTTAAAATGCAAAAAACACGGCATTACTTGTAAATATTTGCCCAAGGGAAGCTTTATTATTATTTATTTTATTTGAAATTCGTAAAAGCTCAACATTTTTTGCTGTCGAAAATATAAAATGTATTCGCATACGCATACTTAAATTGCAATTCAGAATTAAAACCTTATTTAAAACGCAGCCTAAAATAATTTGAATGCGTTCGAAAGCTTCAAGTCTTAGAATCAAAATTAAAACAGCGCATACAAAAAGTGTTTAAATATAATTCGAGTATTTTTTGACAGGCAGGCGCATCGTAAACTGTTTGGTTTATTTACAAATTAAGCAGTGTCATTAAATTATGGGAAACATTCCCCATTATTAATATACTCGTATGATTTTGTTTTTGAAAAAAGACAAGTGTTTTTTTTTTTTTTTTGTTAATTTGCTAACACGATCTAAGAAACTTTGAAACGTAATGCCAAAAATAGTTTTCAATTTATTAAAAGTGCAGCTTTAGGCACAAACTATGCGTCATCATAAGTCGAGCACAAAATCCATAAGAAATGAAATTAACCAAAAAAAAAAAGGAAGAAAAAGAAGAACAAAAGTCACATTGCAGAGAGAGAGAGAAAAAAATTGAAATAAATTGTTGTTTACTATAAAAACATTTTTGTCGCAATCCGCACAAAATGCGCACACATACACACAAACACACACACACACACATGCACGCACGAGTATCAACACGAATGTTGCTAAATAAAATGTTTATAAAAAGCAAAAACTCTCTTAAGTAAAATAAAATGCAATTAAAGCAAGCGGCGCACGTTTGTTGTACAACAAAATCGTTTAATGTGCAGCTTGGGCTTAAACTCAATTAAGTGAAGAAACATTTCATTTTTTGTATGTGACTGTTGTTGTTGTTGTTTTGTTTCTTTGTCGCCAGTTTTGCTTTAAGCGGCTTATTTCACTGATACTGATAAGGCATTGTTAATGTACCACACACACACACACACACACACAAATGTATATGAAATATATTGTATAAAAACAAACATTCATGCACACACGCGCACAAAAGCCCAAAATCACGTTTCGCATGTGAGATTGTAAAACAATTTTGCTTTTTTTTTTTTGGTAAAATGTATTTTTGTTTGTATTTTACTTTTTTGCATTGGGATTTCTTTTCTGGTATTTCGTTTTGTTGCTTAAAGTTAAACAATTGCCGAAGTAGGGCAGCCCTCTGGCCTCCGCCAGCCGCCAGCCACCAGCCGCCCTCCACATACCACACGCCACACGCTCGGGTACCTCCTGCATTGATTTTGTTGGTGTTGTTGTGGCTTTGTATTTTATACGAGCCTACCTCAATTAAATAAAAATGCATGGCATTAAAAATCAACTAAAAGGTGTAAAATAAAAAGTTTCCGATGCGTTGCGTGTGCGCGTGCGTGTATTTGGTGGAAGTTTTTAGGGTCTGTGGTCTGTGGTCTCTGATCTCCTCCTGCCTCCTCGTCCTTCTCGTCCTTCTGCTCGCTCCCCAACTGGGTGTGCGTCGTCGTCTTGTTATTATAAATATATACGCGCATTATAAAACCATGCAATTGGCATTTCTCGCTTGCAGGCATCATCAACAGCACGGGCAAGCTATGGAAGGATCAGCGCCGCTTTCTGCACGACAAGCTCCGTCAGTTTGGGATGACCTACATGGGCAATGGCAAGCAGCAGATGCAGAAGCGCATTATGGTGAGTTAGCCACAACAATTTAGTAATTCAGCAACAGCCTCCCCCCGCCCCCCCCCCCCTTCTCATCCTCCCACTCCCCCTCACTCGTATAATCCTGATTTAATTGTTGATGTTTACATTTTGTGTCCGCAGACGGAGGTTCATGAGTTCATTGGCCATTTGCATGCCAGCGACGGTCAGCCCGTTGATCTATCGCCCGTCATTTCGGTGGCTGTCAGCAATGTCATCTGCAGCCTGATGATGTCCACACGTTTCTCCATCGATGATCCAAAATTCCGTCGCTTCAACTTTCTAATTGAGGAGGGCATGCGTCTGTTTGGAGAAATTCACACGGTCGACTACATACCGACTGTGCAATATTTTCCAAGCATCTCTACGGCCAAGAATAAGATTGCCAAGAATCGTGCTGAGATGCAAAGGTTCTATCAGGATGTGATCGATGAGCATAAGCGTAGCTTCGATCCCCAAAATATACGCGATCTGGTTGATTACTATCTGTGCGAGATTGAGAAGGCCAAGGCCGAGGGCACTGATGCCGAGCTCTTCGATGGCAAAAATCATGGTGAGTTTGTAGCGCAAATTCCGCCCTATAATGCTTACATAACTAACCATTCAACTCTCTTTACTTCGTTCTCTATTTTTATTTGTTGTGCAGAGGAACAACTTGTCCAGGTGATAATTGATTTGTTCTCGGCTGGCATGGAAACGATTAAGACAACACTGTTGTGGATCAATGTGTTCATGCTGCGCAATCCCAAAGAAATGCGTCGTGTACAGGATGAGCTGGATCAGGTGGTGGGTCGCCATCGTCTGCCCACCATTGAGGATCTGCAATACTTGCCCATCACTGAGTCAACAATTCTGGAATCGATGCGACGCTCTAGCATTGTGCCATTGGCCACCACACACTCGCCCACAAGGTAAGACGCAGTTCGTAGAAATACTTGTACAAGTGCAATGCACGCCTCTGATAAGCCACCCCCCGCCTCTGACGCCCCACCCTCCAAAGCGCCCCTAAGGCCGAATAGTGCGCACGCACTTACGCAAATGTGTCCATCAACGCACGCGTCGCGTTCATTCACATCGCAAATGAAATTCTAACGATTGCCATTCATTCGCATTCATATGCGCAGCAACAACAGCAACAGCAATCACAACAGCAACAACAACAACAAGCACAGTGCAGCAAGAAGAACAACGACAGCAACAAACTGGCTTTCATTCATTGCAACATTGTGCATGCCGTTGCTCCCCTTTTGTCGCTCCTCTGCGCTTCTCAGGCCAGCACTTCTCCTTGCCTTTGCTTCGCGCATCTTTGCGTCGTAGTTTGGCCCAGTTTTGATTTGAACATTTATATATATATATATACATATACATACATACATACACTCTACGCTATACTTAGATCAGCTCTCTGCCTATGTACATATGTATGCATATATATTTATCTATCGAAGTACATATATACGCACGCACTTGATGTTGATTAGAGGCGAGTGTCATGCATATTTGATTTCAATATGCCAGAGACGTCAGCGTCATATGGCCTGTCCACCACTCCCCACTCCCCACTGCCCTCTCCCCTCTCCCCACTCACCACTCACTACGACTACTTGCTGATAAGTGGTGAGTAGTGAGTAGTGAGTCGAGCGAGAAAAATCCAAATCAAAAGCGAAATCAATACGCGATCAGTGCAAGCAAGCCCCTTTAGCAACCCACCAACCCACCCCACTGGCCCACCCACCCCCTCCAACAAGCTCAAACGATGTACTAACGAAGCGCCTTGGCTTCTTCTCCTCTTCCTTCTTCTTTTTCTTCTTCTCCGCTTTCTTACAGAGATGTCGAGCTGAATGGTTACACAATTCCAGCCGGCTCCCATGTCATTCCCCTGATCAACAGCGTGCACATGGACCCCAATCTGTGGGACAAGCCCGAAGAGTTCCGGCCATCGCGCTTCATCGATACGGAGGGCAAGGTGCGCAAGCCCGAATACTTTATACCCTTCGGTGTGGGACGTCGCATGTGCCTCGGCGATGTTCTGGCACGAATGGAGCTCTTCTTGTTCTTCGCCTCGTTTGTGCACTGCTTTGACATTGCGCTGCCCGATGGCCAACCGCTGCCCAGTTTGAAGGGCAATGTGGGCGCCACCATAACGCCCGAGGCCTTCAAGGTGTGCCTCAAGAGGAGGCCGTTGGCGCCGACCGCCAGTGAACCGCATCTCTTGCGCAATGTGGGCGCGATTTAAAGATGATGGGTGCGTTGAGAAGGGCTTTCAGAGCACGGTTTTGTTCCTACCAAAAAAATAAAACAACAACAAAAAAACAACAACACAAAAACCACAACAAAAAACAACAAAAAACACACACACACATACACACACCTATACACCTAAAGACGCAAGTCGTTAAATGTTCTATGAGCGGGCAGTTGAGAATTCGAAGTTTCTCATCGGAAAGAGAAAATCTATAGAAACAAAAAAGAAAGCTAGCCATAACATGCAACAGTATATATATACATATATACATATATACATACATACATACATGCCCACATACAAATATATATATATATATATATATATATATATATATATATATATATATATATATATATATATATATATATATATATTTATACATATGTATATATGTATGCACTATATATAGCGCAATTCGTAGTATATGTATGTAGAGATATAAATGAGTAATTTAGAGAAATCGGAATTCTACAACATTATTGAAAACGGGAGTAAACAATTTGTAGTTATATTGTATTTTTCAATTTGCAACAAATTCTATTCTTTCAACCCCAAGAAGCTGTGTTCAATTAATTTTAATGTTTTAGTTTAATTTCTAGCATTAATGAAATTCAAATTATTTAAGCAATTTTTTTTGTCGCTATGGTATTTAAAAACAAAAAACAAAAATTATTCAACAATATTAATTAATATTTTTTGCTTAGTCTAAGACCAACAAACAAAACAAAAAACAAACTGTGGTTTAGTTGTATGCACAAAGATTAGGCAACATTTTACAAAAAATGTTACAAAAAATTAATATGAAAATGAAAAAAAAATAGTTTTTAAAAAAGCACATACAAATACATACACACACAAATTCTTAAATATATATAAAGACCTTTATTAAAATAATTAGATGTCGAAAACATTCTATGTGCCAATTAAAAACAATTAGCTTAAATAGTATGCTCTACACTGTACATACGAGCTAGTTAGGATTAGAACCCCAAACAAATGCTATACATATAGTATAAAACGATATGTACTTGTTTTAATATATTTCTATTATTTTTTTTTGTATATCGTAGTTCTGTAAGTGGTTTTAACATAATCCCAAAAATAACAAATAGAAAAAATGATTGGCAAAATCAACAAATAATTTAAATGGAAATAAATGATTAGAATTTATGAAAAACTAAGTACTTTCAATTATTTTATGGGATACGTGTAATGGGGGGTAGAAGCGGAAGCGGAAATCGAATCGGCCCTTTTACGAGTGATTTTTCCCTTTGCAACATTTTTTGTTTTTAAAATAAAATGAAACACATTCTTGTGTGCTGTAAAAACAAGTCTTTGACTGTTGAACGAATTTTTTGAACACTAGTCGTTTGCTTGAACACGTTTTTATTAAAGTCTTCGCTAGCTGGAACACCTAAGCTATTTTCCAAATCTTTTAACACAAGTTGCTTTCAGATTTTCTTAAAACAATCGGTGAACAACTTTTCTGTTCCATTCGAGCTTTGCCTTTGTCTCTAGGAACGGGTTGTCCTTCAGTTAATATATATATATATATCCACAATATGTTTTATATAAATAACCGTTAATTGGTTATAAATATAATGCCCCAATAAAAAATACAAATACAACTATAAATGAACATTTGAATATTGGATGTCGCTCCATCCCGTTTTTGATGGCTTTATTTCAGTAAAAAGAAAACTCAATTGTAAACATTTTGTCTTTAAATAAATGTTGCCTCTTTTGCTTAAAATTTTCCGAATTAAAAAAATATACATGTAAGTATAGTATAGTTTTAAAGTTCAGGTAATTAGAATAAACTTGCCTCCATACATCACTGCTATCCTATGTGTTTGGTCACACGTTTATGGGCCTATATACTACAAAATAAACTCGTACACGTATTCATGAAATATCGGTTTCCCGTTTGGGTTATTCGTGATAATGAACCGGCACTATGGCGAACTGCAGCTCATAGTCCTTTGGCGAGAGCGTTATGCCACACTGGCCCTCCATGTCCACCTCCCCGGCAAGCGACAGTTGGAATCGACGGAGAATGCGACCCGCAAACAAGATTAGCATCATTCGGGCCAGTTCATCGCCCGGACACATGCGCTTGCCGGTCTGGAAAGGAATGAAGTGTGGCGGTGCAACGAATTCGCCATCGGCATTCAAAAAGCGTTGGGGTCGGAACTCCTCGGGCACCGTCCAAGTGCGCGAATCCATGTGTATGGCCCACTGCAACGGAATAATCATGCTGCCCTTGGCGATGCGATAGCCGGCGATGGTGACGTCTCGCCTGGCGCCATGTGGAATGCCCAGCGGCACCACAGACCGAATGCGTTGCACCTCGGCGAGGCAGGCACGCAAATAGGGCAGCGATTCCAGTTCGGCAATTGTGGGCTTAACGCCAAACGACAACAATTGCTACAAAAGAGGCAAACGGATTGTTTCATTGGCGCTTCAAAGAGATTTTGAGCAAACACCGACCTTACGCAGCTGCCGCTGGCAGTCTTGCTCGCGAGCCATGTAGAGCAGAAACCAGCGTAGAGTGGCAAGCGAAGTGTCTACGCCGGCACCAAAGAGATCGGCCAATAGATGACGCAGCTGTGAGGCATTATGGAACACTATATCCTGCTCATCCGCTTTGCGATGGGCGCGTTCGCGCAGAAAAAGCTCTAGAATGCTCATTGGCTCTGCTTTGCCTTCCAACTGCTGGTCATCTACCACTCGACTGGGCTTCTGTCCCAGTTTCTGCTCCTTTTCTAGCTTCTGTTCACACTCCTTTATAATGCGATCGTAGAGCTCATGGGTCTGGGCCTTGCCCTCGAGTAGAAAGCGTATGGTGCGACGATTGGAGGGCAGAAACCTTTAAAAATGACGTTTTAAACGATTCTAAGATTTAAAAAAAAGGGTGCAGCAAATTTGAAAGTGTTTACACTTTCTTCCCTCCTATCTCTGGCTACAGCAGAGCTCTCTCTCTCTCTCTCTCTCTCTCTATCGCTCTCTCTCTCTCTCTCTTGCTCAAGATTAATTTTAAATACGTACCTTTGTAATATCAATCTATTATTTCTGCCAACGATATAAGCTTTGAGCATTTGATAGACAAGTTCTATGAAGAAAACGAACGCATGTTGAGAAAAGTCAAGTTCCTACACAAACTACTTGTCTACCTTTTAACAAAGTCTCCGATAAACATATATAAGTAGCTCCTTTCCAGTTACTATTTTGAAAATGTGTATTTGCTTAGAGATCTCCTGTTTTGCTTCTCTTCTTCTTATTCCCGATTACTATTCTGCATCCATTCAACTAACATTCAATGTCGCACCTCTCAACACTAGACTCTGTTCAGACTTCTCTGTGTCACTTCTTCTATGCTGCCCTCGGTAATTGGCAATTGGGAATGTTCTGGAATGACTCACCTTAGTATGGGCAGGAAATTGACAACGCCCGAGACGCCAATTAGCTTGACTCCCTCCTCCTGCAGCTGTTGCAAATAGCGCCAGGTGACGTCATCGCGCGCATATGTCAGTCCAAAGACCAAATCGTTGATGATGTTGCCCAGTGTGTGCTGCAGCGCGGGCAGCGGATCAAATATCTGCGCCGGCGTCCTCATCTCCTCCTCGTACAGCTGCCGGCGACCATGACCATGACGTTGACATTTGAGGCACGAGCAGAACGAGAAGAGCGAAATGAAAATGAAAAGTGCAGAAAGCGAAAGGTGGAAAACGAATAAGAAATATATAGATTGCAAAGCAACAACAAATAAATAAAGAAGGCAAAGAAAACAACGCACAAAAAATTAGCAAATTTTTAAATTTATGCGTCGTCTGCGCAGTCGCGGCTGGCGTTGACGCCGACGTTGCGGTTGGCGCAGCTACAGAAAAAAAAACATACGGCAGGCAGACAAAAGACAACGTCGATGATGATGATGACGATGATGACGATGATGATAACGATGACGATGAAAACGGCAACGACGACGGGCCGGCTAAAAAGGAAAGTGAATGTCCAGACAGAGTAAAGAATCGCACATAACAACATCGATGTGGACGTCAACTTCAACGTCAACGTCAGCGCCAGCAGCAGCACCAACGCCAACGGCGCTGCCAATCGAACAGGTAGGACCTTCACTTTCATGGTTCTTGGAATTTGACTTGGAATGCGCGGCAAGTCTCTTCAACTTCCTGGCTGTCTGGCTGTTGGGCCTGCTGGCTGGCTGGCTGGCTGGCTGACTGACTGCCTGGCTGAATGCCTGCTTGCGTGTCTGCCTTGCTTATTTCATTCATGGCCTCCACTTAGTCACCATCGCAGCTCACTCACTCACTCACTCACTCACCAGCACACATTCGTCGACGCCGCGTCCAATGCGCCGCTCCAGCTGCTCGCGCGTCCAGCCTGAGCGACGCGTCATCCCCAGCGTCTTGAGCCAGTCGATGATGTGACGTCGCTGCTGCTTCCAGAGTAAGCCCTCGGCACAGATAATACCTGCACGTAAATCAAACCATCGAACACAAAAATGATTAACAAAGAACACTAATCAGCACTTCATATAACATAGAGCAAGAAGTTTAAGCAAAGAGTGTGGTTTGACAAAAATGTTGAAACCCATAAAAGGTGAAACGAATTTCAAAATTGGGAGCCAACAATTGGATCGACTACAATAAAACAAATACACATATTCGTTTTTTGTATTACAACAAAAAAAAGAACAATTTTAAAATTGTAAGTTGTAAACATTAGAAAGGTCGCCAAAACCGAGCAAAAAACAAATTAAAATGCTAAGCCTGAGAAAAAAGTCACAGTTTTATTTAAAAGTAATAAAGTCACAAAACAGAACCAGCATCAAAAATGCAATTAACTACAATTAGTTAGTTGTTGGCTCTTGATAAACATACTTGTAAATATTAACAAGTTCGTTGCCTAAGTCTTTCTTCTTATGGTCACCAACTTACCATTGCCGCCCATGATGCCGTGCGTCAAATAGAGCGGTGCACGTGCTGTAAGCTCCTCATGTCTAAAGAACTCCCGCACCAGGGCCGCATCAGAGAGCACTATGGTCCGCACACGACCCATGCGTAAGGCCATAATGCCACCATAGCAATGGGCTAATTTCTGGAGCGATTTGTGCGGCGCCTGCGCATCCAATTGCAGCAAATTTCCAAGCACAGGCAATCCCCAGGGACCAGGCGGCTCCTGTCCCTTGTACCAGTTCAGATAGAATCCATGGAACAGTCTCAGAACGCATCCCAACAGTATCAACAACAAGATAGTCAACTGTAATGGCATTTACTTGTATAGTAGATGTGATCGGGACGATTCTGTTGTCCGTCCGTGCTCGTTGAAACGTACCCACAACTCCATCACTGCTTTCACTTTCGTTGCGGATTTTCCACTGGTTTTTCCCAATCAGCGCGCAGACGCAGACGCACACGCACACATAGGAACCCTGCAAACGTCTTCCTACCAGGGGCGCTCGTCAATTACTGGAATTTCTTCAGAATTTCAAACGAGTCTGGAGCGGCGAAATGCAAACGGGACCGCTGACGGCGCACAATTTACAGTGGCACAGTTTGGAAAAATTGCGGAAAATTAAGTGTTCTCTTCTCTCAAATAAATATCATCCAATAAATATCGAAAGTAGTCATTCAACTAAAGCACAACAATAGAAGTGCTAGTATAGAGTGTAGAGTTAACACAATAAATAGAGAACACAGCATAAATATTGGCCAATAACGTAGTTTGGAAGAAGAAAGCTAAATAGACTGGGAATTACATTTTCTTTTACCGGATCGAAGGTTTCTTCGACTTAATGCAATCAATAAAACGCCACAACAAGAAGAAAACTCTAAATACTAATCATTAGTTGAATACCATTCAATATATTCGCCGTTTGTGTATACCTGTGTGTTCAATTAGCTATACACTTTTTGTGGAATGTTTTCGAAAAACACGCCATTGTGCAACGACAGCAACATGGAATTTGAACATCAGACGCTGTATGCGCTGTATGCGGTGCCATGTGTCCATGTTTGTGTAAGAGGCACGGAAAGTAAAATTTAAAATTGAAACATTGTTCCCACTTGGCAATGTATGTATGTACATATATTTGCACACACACACACACACACACACATGCACACACATGCACACATCTGTGCGCATTTGTAATCAACACTCGCTCGACTTTTTTATCAGTTTTTCGTTCCACTGCTTCGCTCCGCCCCCCTCTGATCTTTGCGCATTTTCATTGAATAATCAAGTGATGCTAAAAGACTGCTCCAAACTCCAGATAAACCCAAAGAGTTGTTGCCTTTTCCACTCCTCAGTTGTTGTTTGTTGCATACATTTACTTTAATTTCAAGAGACACTTTGAGATTTGTTTTCGTTTTAGATTCTTGAGGTTTGGGTTCGAGTCGGGCCTTCCACTCGTCTCATGTATGTAGAAATGAAATGCTGAGGATGCGATTTCTTTGGCATACTCGTATACACTTATATAAGTGTATTTGTACACACGTATACGTTAATATTCAAGGCTAGCCCCAGAAGCAAATGAAATGGAAACCTTAAAATAAAAACTCTGAGAATTCAGCAGAATTCGTCAGAAACGTTTCACATGCAACATTAACTTCGAGGCAATCTTGTGCAATCGCTTCTATGGGGAAAAACCAAGAGCCAAGAGCCAATAGCGAAGAGCGAAGAGGATGTCAGGTTGTAGAATTTAAAGCAAAAGAAAGCCAAAATAATAGCAATCGCAGCATCTGTGCGAGATTTTTGATTATTTTTACTGATATTCCCCTTTCTAACACAAGAAGGCACAGCATTCTCTTACAATCATAGCCCTGCTAAGATTTCTTGCACCAAAAGACAGTTCCCATCCGTTACAATTGCGAAATATAATCGTTGCGGATGTGAGTCATGCGATAGGGCTGGCCAGAAACAAAAATCCCAGTCCAGGGGCTCTACCAAGAACTGACTTGACTGATGCAGCAGCAACAGCAGCAAGAGAAAAAACAATAAGAGTTGGAGCTGCCAACGCCAACAAGATGAACAAGTTCAGGGCCAATAACTTGGGGCGAAGGCATGTGCTAAAATAGAACTGAACTGAGCTGAACTACGCCGGCGCAGACGTAGATCCAGAGACGAGAAGATGGGGGGAGACGAGGAGATGAGGAGATGAGGAGACGGAAAGGGAGACAAACAGACAGAGACGCATGCGTGCCTTGAACATTGTCCGCCCGTTGCCTGCCGATGCGTTCATTGACTTGTCAGTGTCGGTGTCGGTGTCGGTCCTTTGCTTAGAACTATCTAGCAGCTGAAAATTTACTGGACTGGACTGGCGTGCAACGACTTTACATTTTAATGACCCAAAACGCCAATGAACTGAAAATGGCAGCAAGGTGCAGCAAGAGGCGAGTGGTGAGTGGTGAGTGGCTTGTGGAGACTGCCAGAGCCAGAGCCAGAACCAGAGGAGCATTTAGTTGCTCTGCAAATCCTTAGCAACGGCGATTTTTGCGGTCGCCGAACCTTTTTCATTTCATTTCATTTCATTTATTCTCTTATTTCTCCGGTTATTTTTTTGTTTTTTGCTTCCATTGTGCCGCTGAAGCGAAAATTGTAGAGGAAGAGCTTAAAAGTGTGACCATCCTGCTTGCTAGCCAAGTCAGTGAACTGTGCCTGCCTGCCTGCTGCCTGACTTCCACGAAGGGTTAATGTGTGGACACATTCGACTATGGCTTTAGTTATAGTTAGCGAGGTGCGGAGAGATGGCTATTGTTGCCCAACGCACAATGGACAACAGACAGCAGACAGCGGACAGTGGACGACGAGCGACGAGCGACGAACGATGAACGATGAACGACGCGTCGGCAGGCGATGCCATTGAACGTTCTTGAAATGCGTCAAGTTCAGCGGCCCCAAGTGCATCGGAGGTTCGGTTAGGCCAGTTGCTTTTGACCGGCCTGGCAACAGCCCAGATCGTCAGATCATTGGCCGGCGCTCTCTGTCCCATCCTATGAAAAGGACATGAACCCAAGAAGCTCAAGCCACTTGCTGCCGTTGTTCGCTGCTCGCTGCTCGCCGCTCTGCTTGTCAATTGTGGATTATTTTTAAACTTGCCAGCTCCGTGGTTGCTCCATTATACACATACGTAGCGCATGCCCTCAGTCCATGAAAGCGCAAAAAGGGTTTCTCGACTTTCCGCCACGAAATGCAACAGACAAAGGCCAGTCTTACAGATTTCCAAAGAAACTAAAGAGCTGAACTATAATTAAAGAGGCTTTAGAGATTAGGAATGTTGAGTGTAAAATTTTACAACAAAGAGTGTTCCCTAATTATAAATTAAAATAAAATAAAAAACAAATATAATTATAATTTAGCATAATGTCCAGGGTTGCACTCAAAAGTGGCAGTTAGCGATAATTAAAGGAAACAAGTGAGAACGCTACAGTCGACCGAGCCCGACAGTGTTATACCCTCTACCCAGACAAATTTCTGGGACTCAGTTATATGCGCCCATAACAGAAGCAAAAAGAAGAAGAGCGTACCGGAGTGAAATCGTTTCGCTAATAAGTTTTCTTAGAATTGACCCATTCGGATGAAATTTAAAACAAAACTATAGAATTGTATATATGTAGATTGTGTGCAAAGTTTGGTTAATGTAGCTTTTGAAATATGGACAGTATTGAGAAAATTCTCTAGCGGGGGAAGGGGGGAAAAATTCCAAAAATAAAATAAACTCGACCTTTCTCGGACCGAGGAGAACCAACTTTGGTTATTCCAACTTTTATAGTTTCTGAGATCCTTGCGTTCATCCAGACAGACAGACAGACGGACAGACAGACGGACGGACGGACGGACATGTATCGATCGATTCGTCTCGTTTCGCTGATTAAGAAAATACTTTAAGGAGCCGGAGATGCTTCAGCTTTTGGCTTTGATATGAGTGTATTTGAAAGTCGGTGTTTATTCCCATTTGTATTATTATTTGCTTTTATTTTTTGGTTCGCTGGTGCCAGCATTTATGTTGCGCCCGAGGCTCAGTCCTTAGCGCATGCCCATCGTCTGCAAAACCTTCGCCCAGCTGGTCAATAAACTTTGCAGCGCGAACAACTATTTAAGGCGCATTTTTTCTAATTGGCTAATTGCGTTACTCGGCACAAGTGCCGCCTTCTGCGATGAACGCCCCACATCGTCATGATCGTTATTTGAGGCACACCTCTCGGCTCGAGTGGCCGCAATCCATGGGCTGCTACGTACTATACATGAATACCCATATGCTTACTATACTTGTATATGTAAGTATGTATGTATGTATGCTCGTGGGTATATTGATATAATGCGTCTAATCAGCGTATTGCAGGCACACGAAAATTTTTCGGACAATCATTTACACAAGTGGCTGCACACACACACTCATACACACGCACACTGGTAAGTATCTGTGTGTGTAATTGGGGCCAATGAGTTCGGTGTTGTGGGCTCACGTGGCGTATGCGCGTTCTTCTTATCATTTCAGCATTTCGTAAAAACGATTTTATTACAATTGCAACAGCAAGAACAACAACAAATTGGACTTCAACGAGTCGACGGTTCTTTCCAAACGCACGCAGCACCGATTTCTGATATTGCTATAATATATTATAGCATAGTACGATAGTATGAGAGTATGTATGTATGTACATATGTATGTACATATGTATGTACATATGTATACACATACATACATACATATATATGCAAGTGCTCGCCACTTTTATTTGCTTTGTGTACACACCACACATACATACATACATACATATTTTCGAAAGCGCATACTGCCGGAAAAAATGTGTCAAGGTAGTTTGCATGCTTTATTTTTTAACCCAATTTTCACACTGCGCTTCGTATTTTTATTTATATTTGATTGGGTTTTTGCCGCTATCGTTGTGGCCGTTTCTCATCAACATCACCGTTGTTGTTGTTGCTGTTTCCGTGGCCATTGTTGTCGCTGTTCTTGTCTATGCATGCACACTCGCACAACACTATTATAAAATTGGACAACACATTTTTGCGCCGCTGGTAGAAATTCAATAGCTCTAAAATAATTTACAAAACTGCAACGCTGCGCTATTTTTACGTTTGTTCAATTCATTTGTTTGCACAAGTGGATGTGTGTGTGTGTGTGTGTGTCTGTGTCTTTGTGTGTGTGTGTAGAGCATCTCATATTTGGTTTATTTTTGTTGCAACACAAAGTCCAAGGTTGAAGGTAATTGAAATTTTGCATTTTCCTACATTATTCACATACAATGGAATTTAAAATTGCTTTTCGAATTAGTCCAAAGCATTTTATTACACACCAAAGCCAAGGGCTCGATTTTAAAAAAGGGCTTGGCCCGGCCCGTGCACAAGCCACTGCATCGACAGGTCATGATTGTACAGATAAACGAGCCATGGATTAGTTATACATGAATGAAATAAATGACTAAAACACTATCAAAATTCATATGACTTGGCAATTCTGGCAGCCATTACACATACGTACTCGTATACTTGTATTATCTTGCATTTTCCCTATGTTTGACGCAAATATTAAAGAGCAAATATTCCACACATTTCACTTTTGTAGCCAATATTTGAGGGCAGTAATTGCATCAGAAAATTTCAACTCTGAAACTAATAATAATGCCTAATATTTGCTTCAAAGATAATGAGAGTGCCACGTGCGACCTAAAGAAAAATGCTTTTCGGGTCACTCTCCAGTCGCTACGTTTTGCTCGTTATCTCGAAAAATGCGAGCTCACACGTCCGCCATGAAGTTTGGATTCAAAGATTTTGTACGACACCAGTAATCAAATCTAGTTGTTAACATTTCAACCCTTTTTCATTTTATTTGACACACACGCAACTTATTGCTAAACGGCAAAAGAAACGCTGTCCACAACTACTTTATTTTATTATACTATACATTGAAATATAGTTGGAGAGAGAAGAAAGTTCATTTATTCTTGAAATGAAAACGTTACATTTATAGGTTCTATCTACTATTAAGTTCCAGTTAAGCTTAATTTTTTGCTTGGACAAGTCCCGCAGGATTCAATATTTTGTCCACTGTGCACTGCCAGCAAATAATTGTGTTACACATTTTTGTACATTTTTTAGCTGTCCAAATATAAAAATGGTTCACTGATTGCATCAAAGACTTTCAATTAAAATCAATATTCATTCAATCCGACAAAATGTTGCTATTTCATATTCTACGATAACTCTGTACAAGTATAATAACAATTAGAGGTAAAAGAAGTACACTTATTCCTCCAAAAGGTAGATAGTGAAAATGTTTATTATTTTCAGAATAAATGATATAATTTATTTGTATAGAAGCTTAAGCTTTAACAGGCCCTTTTCTAGCAATGCAATTCTTCTCTTTTTTAAACAAATTTCTGCACTAAATATAATATACAATCGAATTGACTGTCCCACAGACATATACATGGCAACTTTGGGTGTACAAGTAGCTAATTACTTCTCTGGATGCCACCACTTTTTTGGCCAGTTTCGAACTAAAAATAAGTCAATGTCCGATTTTATATTCAATTTACCGTCCATTCTACTATATATAGAATTATCTAGGGATGTACCAGTAGTTAGTTACTTTGCTAGATACAACAATCTTCTTTTGAGTCATCATGTATTTCTGCGACAAAACTATATTTTTTAAGCTACTTTTTACTAACAAAAAAATTGTCAAGGATTTTCAAAAGATGTTCTTCTCCCAATTCTACTATTTTTGCGCTCAACTGCGCGCTCTTCAATTTATTAGACAGTTCCAGTTCATTTTCCATAAACTATAAACTATAAAGAAAATTGTAAAGCCGGCAATGAAAAAATATTTAAGCTAATAGTACACCGAATATTTCTGTGTTAAATAAACGGCCGCTTTAGAAATGCATTTTTTATTTTTCATTTTCAAAAAAGTACATACTTGTAACTTATTTGTTTATTTATATATTTATTTAACATATAATATAATATTTATTTAACATATAATTGCAATTTAAATGCCTTCAGCTTCCTATATGTACAGAAAAATTAATCTAATATTAAGAGATGAATGAATCAATAGCATAATTTTTAAAGTATATGTATGTTTAAATGTATATATGTGTGAGTCCAATGATGGGAATGCTTTAATGGTATGGAATATTTGGGGGCTTTGGCTGGGATAGAAGGAGTTAGGGATTGATATTACCAAAGACTTGTTTTCTGATTGCTGGGAGGGCTATAAAATTGTTAAGCAAATGCTCGACTGTTGGTTGAACATTTTGGCAGCAGACTTGGCCGTTGCTGGGTAGTGATGGGAAAATGTAGTGCATATGTGTGAAATTAGAGTGTCCTAGTCTAAGTCTAGAGAATTTGACTTGGTCGTGCCTGGGAAAATGCAGTTCCATATGTCGGAAAATATATCTGCGTGAAATCTTATCGAGATTTATATGTTGGCACCACTCTGAGGGTTAAGGATACGTTTGCGGCTATAGCTCTAAAACTAAGTTTAGTAGTTGAAGTTGAACAAATTCATTTTTAATTCTTTTTTAATTTCGTGTAATAGCTAGATCATATTACTCCTCTGTGGAGAATTAGCAATAATATATTCCATTGAAAACGTTGTCTATATCTCTCGAAGTATACAACGTTAAATATGTTTCTTTTTCTTTTTATTGTGTCTGATTGTGATTTTTTCTTTGCTTTAGTAATTACTTGTTCTCTTGTGTGTGTGTGTGTGTGTGTGTGTGTGTGTGTGATTAGCGTACGAAATCAAATACAAATTTTACAAATACCTTGACATCTTTCATAGAGCAAGCGCGCGTTCATTTAACCCATCCAACAACAGCAGAAAATACAACAACAACTGCGACAGCCGCCAGAACGTGCCAGCCAAACAGCCAGTAGCTTCAAGTATCCACCAGATACTTTGAATGTTTAAGAACACACCGGCACGAAATAAAATAAAATAAAAATAAATTAAAAGAATTTACATTTGGTCACATTTTCATTTCATTCTCGATTTCATGTGCGACTGTGATTGTGACTGTGACTGTGATTGTGACTGTGACTGCGGCCACTTGCCAGCCATCGACCGCGCCGCGTAGTTACTTTTTTTAGCCGCTGCTCGGACTCGGGCTTAGTGCGAAAATTAGCATATTGCTGCACTGGCCAACAGCCATGTGGGTGCCCAGCCCGTATCCAGTTATATGATATGCATGCCTTTCGATTTTCCAAATACCATTTAGCTTCTTAAATACATGATCAGTATGATATTTCAGTACAAGAGCTCCTGAACGATAATATGAATATCTGGCCCTGAATATAATTTCTAGCTGTGCCTTTGGAAGGAAGTGATTTGTCTTTTATTCTTTAATTTCAAATCATTTGAAGCTAGATTGAACAAGTTTGAAGTCCTCAATGAAGTGTGTGGAAATATTTGTTAATAATCTTGATACTCTTTTACCAATCAATTATAGTATATTTCAATAATATTTGAAGAAAAAGTTTTTCAATTTCTACTTTCACATACACGTATCTATGAAAGAAAAGAAAGAGAAAAACTAACCAGCACGTTGGCTCCATGCATTAATATTAGTCAAATGTTTTATTATCAATTAAAAAATGTTATCCTATAGCCAGATGGAAAGCCAACCAAATACGGGTATATATAGTACTATATGTTTGAAAATTCACCCCCTTTATTTACAATAATAGCCAACTTTTAAACAAATTCGCTAATATAGTTAGATGGTTCAGTAATGCAGCTGCGGTTAGCAATTAAGTGTTCCTTTGGATTCGAGAAGGAGAAAAGAACCTCGACACCAATCGAACAATTTGGCAGGATCGAAAAAAAGGAATATCTGACACAGTACAGATAAAAGAATAAACTAATCGTAGGTTGCAAAGAAAAGGGCTGCGTTTGAAAAATACAAGTAGCTGCAATCGAAAGGAAGAACAATGAAAACTAACAATCGAGCAATTCTTAACGTAAATCATTTTTTAAAACAATTCAAATTCGGTGTTGAAGTTGTGTTTGGGGCAGAATTTGTTAGTGGGTGGCAGCAGGGGCTATTGTTTTGCCATTAACTCACCATTACAAACGACTTATATTTCTCTCATTTTGTAGTGCAGTGTAAGCGTCAGTCAAGCCAAACAAAAACTCAAACTCAAACTACACTCGTACATGTCAAACGATGGCGGCGCAAGCGAGCGGCCAGCAAGATCGTAAAAAAATTGTCTCTGAAAAGTTCTGCCACAGAGAAGCGAGCTGCAAGCTGTTAGCCCGCAACCACCGACTGCCAGCCACAGTGGCTGCTCTGCGGCTGCGACGACGACTTCTGCTGCTTATGTTGCTGTTGTTGTTGTTGTTGTTGCTGCTGCACCACAATTTGCAGTTGCGCGCTCAGTTCAATGGCTTTTGCGCCATTTTAAGATCAATGCACCTCAGCAGCAGCGGCAGCAGTGGCAGCACAAGTCGAATGAGCAGTCTGTGCGGGTGAGGTGGTGGTAGTAATAGTGGTGCTGGTGGTGCTGTTGGTGGTGGTGGTGGTGCTGGCTTGGTGGTGGCTTGGCGGACGACAGGGGACAGGGTAGTAGACTGTGCGCCTGCGTTTTGTCTAGCGATCGAAATCGAACACGCGGCTGCTGTTTGGCCGATGTGGTGATCTAGTGATCTCTAAGTCGATGCCGAAGTCGAAGTCGGCGCGCAAAAAACCTTGCGCATGAACGAATCCATGGACATGGACACACACTCGCTTTGGGTCTTGGCTCCGGTTGTGGTTGTGGCTCTGGTTGTGGTTGTGGGCCGCAGGTGAACCACCGCGTGCAATTATCAAAAAACAAAATAAAATACTTAAATACCAACAATAACACACAAATGCAAATAAAACTAATAAAAAAAATTGGCAAAAACTAACATGCAAAATAAACAAAAATTCAAAGCTCGCGGAAATTTTTTTTGCATGCATTTTGGCATGAAATGCAATTTTCAAAGTTGAGGGGATTTTTTTTTTTTGTATGTGACAGTTGCTGTTCTTGTTGTTGTTGTTGCCGTGCATGCTACGAATGCAAAGTCGAGCCGGCCGGGCTCAATCCGGGCCTCTCTAGCCGGTTGCCGGTTGACAAATTGCCGCCTCAACTTGTTCTGACATTTTTATTTGAGCGATTTTTGTTGTTGTTGTTGTTGTTGGCTTAATGAATGTGGCAACATTCTAATTTAAATTGCGCGCCACACATTGTTTCGACACCTGCTAAACACACACAAACATAGCCACATAACCACTCACAGTGAGCCAAACATGGATACATTTGAATTCATTTAATGAAGTCATCGCAAAAAATAAAAACTGCATCGCATTTATGACAACGATTCGGAATGCAAATGAAAAGCATTTGGTACAGTTTGCTCAAGAATTTCAATTGATTTTTGTACAGAAGTTCGCAGCAGAAGGGTTTTCAAAAGAATCGCCAAAAAAAGATTAATTGTTCAGTCAAAAATATTTGGTTGGGAATATTTTTCGCTCTATTTCTTTTGCTCATCGTCTATTAAAAGCTTAAACATTTTCATAGCTTTTTGCGACAATTCAATAGAAACTGGCTTTATTTAAATATATGCAAAAGAAAAACTAAAAACTCCTTGAACGACTCCAGCACGTTTGGAGAAAGTCTTTGGCCTTCAGGCAAGTTGTTTCCCAAAAAACATTGAATAATTGTATGCCGTTCTTTTCTGTTATTGTTTCCATTTTTGTATTGTTGCTTGTAACTTGTATGACAGTGTAATACATAAAAATATTCTACAATCGATTATTTGATTCTTCAATCTTTGCCACTACTATAGTATACAAGTATGGAGAGAATCCTGAAAACCAATTGTTTTATCGACTCCATCGGAAGTTAAATGGTTGTTAAAATTTTGAAATTGTTGATTTTAAATACTTGTATGTATATTATTTTGGAATAATTAATTAATTTGCCCTTAACGAACTAAATCTGACTACTTAGAATTGGAATTTTCGAATATATAAACAGATAATATATTATCGTTTATACTATAATTTGTATTATTAAAACCAACCGAAATAATGAGGAAAAGTTTACAGTCAGCTTTTTTATTTATCTGTATTTTATTTGTATATATTCACCTTAATTATGCTGTTAATATTTGAATAACTTAAACTAAGCTTACAGCAAAATACAATTGCAGCTTAAACGAGGAGTTTAGTTCTATTTACATTTTATATTATTTATAATTTATATGAAGAACGTCAGCAGCAGAATACATTCAAGAGCTATTTCTAATAAATGATTATTTGTAGGACAGGAATGACATAGTAAATTCCATTTATTTCAGTCGAAAGCCAACATTTAAAATCCTTAGTCTTTAACTTGCATCTTAACGCATTTCTTTTGATTTCATTTGATTTATTGTTCTGCTTCCGATGTGTTTATAATTGATTTAAGGAATGCTTCTGCAAAGAACAAACTTTATAAATGTTTTTAATTAAGTTTGCAAGTTCAGTCGCAAAGAACTGGAAAAGAAAACACATGTGCGAGCACGAGTTGCACTTGCATATCCTGTAGATGCTCTCGTGTAAAAGCCAGAGTTACTTGTAATTGGGTTACATCTAAATGGTAACTACTTGTATGTATGCATGTATGAGAAGAAAAAACCTGAGCAGTCTAAATATCGAAATCTTTTGGCAGCTACCCAGCCATATCGGCATTCAGAGCTTTGTTGGAAGGCATGGTATCTGCAAAGCGAATTGTTAGATACAATGCGATGTGTAACTATCGAGCCACACTTGCCGGTATGGCTGACTTATGGCGGCTAGGCGCTATGGCGGCCGGTTGGACAGCTGGACGGCTGGACGGCTGGCCAGTCGGACCAACCGATAGCCGGACTTATGTGGAGCAACAACGTTTTATGCTAATTCCAAGGTTCTGCATTGGGTCAACGTCACAGCGACGCACGGCATGGCAAAGCTCAGTTAAACGAATTGAATTGAATTGAATTGAATTGAATCGAAACGAAACGAAACGACATCGACATCAGCTTATATCAAAGCCTCATAATCGTTAATAACGCGCTATCTAATCATCGCATTTATATATGCATAAATGTGTATGAGTTCAAAAATCATATGGAATGGGAACTCAGATGACAGAGATGAAAAACAAAACAAATACAAAAACAAAAACAACAGCAACGGTAACAGCAACAAAACAATATCATGATTTGATTTCGATTTCGATTTCCTATTGAATGCGTTCATTGATCTCAACAGACAACTTGACAGAATTCTTGGACGGCCGCCTAAGGGCAGCATTACAAAGGAAATCTACTCAAGGTTATAGTGTCATTGTGTCTCACCGATGTCGTTGCCGCCGCCGCCGCCGCCGCCGCCGCCGCTGTTAATGTCAATGTTGTTGAGGTATCTTCTTGGGCCGCCAGACAATTTATGGTATTTTCATTTCCGACTAGGGCAATGAAAAATATTTGAATGCTAACATCACACAAGGTCGCAACTGTTTAGGCTCTTTTTCCAAATTTAATTACATTACATCCAAAAATGTCAGCAATTTGAAGCAGAACTTAATACCTACAATCTGCATGGATCCTAAATAGTTTAGATCCTATCTGAATGGGTAGCTCAGTGCAGCTTCCGGTCGCAGGTGCAGTCTGTGTTTTGTAACTCAAAGGGGTAAAAAGTTGGAGAGAAATGAATTCTTTTTCCAACTATTCATATTCACTATTCACTTTGAATATGTTGATACCCTTTTTTCAACACTCATTATAAATACTGGCACTGGCTTAACAACATAGAGAGAATTTGCTGTGAAGAATAACATTTTGAATACCATTTTTCCTTTCATTCAACTAAAGAGGGAGCAGGAATAATCATCAGCTTCAGCTTGGAACTACAAATGGCTTGGAAGTCCTCCCAGTTTTTTCTAAGCATTACAACATTTTCACTAACACTTCAATTTGACTAAAGGTGGAAGTGGTGTTTCTTTTTCTTGATATCTGCATTACATATCCTAATAGTTATCCTAATCTATTTACCAACTCTTCGATGCACCCCAGCAGAGACCAAGCGAATGTAAGCGGCACACCCCATAGCCACCAGAATTGGAAAATAAATTCGACTAGCTCATAGGCAACACAAGTTCAACTTCTTGTTTTCACTGCAACTTTCAAATCCAATTTTTTCACACGCAATATGTAAGTAGCCTTCATTATTTCCAAACACATTTCAATATAATTTTTATGTGAAATTTCAAAAATTATATCAACAAATCTTGATTCCAAATATAATACTTAAAAACATCATCGGCTAATCGGCTTCAAAAAAAAAAAAAAACCAGCTTATTTTTCTGGTTTCTGAAATTATACGCGCGCATATTTCCTACAATCGATATCTGCATATACTATACACAGATGATATGCAAAATGTTATCATCATAGTGGCACTGCATTAAGTATTTATATCTACTTGTATTGCCCTTGGACTAGGCATTGGATAGTGACAGGATTCGTGCCATTGGCTGCCAAGCTCAACGCTCAATTAATTGTGCAACACCCTTGACTAGCAACTTGCACCGACCGAAGCCCTCACCCCAGGCTGTTGGGCTGTTGTATCTGAATCGCTTCGATTTACATGAATTGCGCCTGAGCAATTACAATGTCAACGATTCAATTGACAATTCAATTACAAAGACAAATTTCAATTTTAATGTGACACTTGAATAACACAAATAGCAACAAAATGTATGCAATACAGCCCTGAGCTAGGGGGAAGAACTGCAGTGGGAGCTTTGGCTCTAGCTCTGGCGTTGACAACTGCGCCGCATTATACTATAGAAACTGACAAATCTGAAACGATCGACACGCAATTGGGACTTAGACGCTGACCCCTACAAGCCCCCTAACCAACCTAAGATGCGCTTCGCATGCAAATTAAATCACATGTGCGAGCATTGTGCCAGCTTAATAGGTGCACGTGATGTAATTGGCAATGGGGGATGCTTCGTACTTACGTTTTAACTTAATGTAATTCACATAAATCCTGATCAAAATATTCACAATGCAGATGCTGATAAACTGGCATGAGGTTGGAGAGAAAGCGCCACACACCGCGAAATAAGAGCCGAAGGTAGGGAACAAAGGCTGTGAAGAGCATCGAAGCTTTGCTCTACAAAGGTTCTCGGATCTCAGGACTCCACGATAGATCCTGTGGAACAGATATTTGGCACAAAAAAGCAGACAGGAAATGGTATAACTTTGCTGGAAACTGCAATATCTTCCAGGCACAAGATGTCTCCATAAGAAAGGAAGATCCTCAAACGCCACTAACTAAGGAACAGCGTATTAATATTTTCAGCTGAACAAATGTCCTTGTTAGCAATGAGGCAGAGCTGCTTACCTAATGGATGCAGACAACCGCCCGAAAGAAGGTTGATGCCAACAAGCTACGCATTACAACAGGCGACAGATGAAGGAAATGCAAAGAACCAGAAGCGATCGAAACGGGAAACGCCCCGAGCACTGAGTCCAATTTTTAGGTTATTATTCAGCTTGTGCAGAACAAAGCAAAAACCAGGCGCAATTTTTCGATTAAAGTGCAATGAATCGTAAATTTGGGAATATTTTACAAAATATCAATAAATTTTACAGAAGATTTCGATAAATTCACTCACTTTTTTGACTGCGACACGAATTTTGGATGGTCAACCAAGTCATCATGGCCATTTTTTCATCACGTATACCACCCGTAGACTCTGCCACAAGATAAACAATTATTGCTCTAAGCCTGTTTCATCAATTGAAACGTTTCGGAAAATGCTTTACCGAGTTCAAAACAGAACTTAATATTTCGATCGTATTGTGAAGCAAATGACATGCAATTTTTACTGATAGTTGGAAAGCGATGTGCCTGAGCCACATACTGATGTCACTATAGGAATATGTTACACTTGGTCGACTATTCTTGAGTCTTTCTTAGTTATTCATTTGAAATTATAACGCATTGTAGATCTCTACATATACTTCCAGACTCCATTTATTGGCAAAACAATAAGAAAAACAGGAAACAACGCTGGTGAAATGTCTCTTATTCGGGAAAGCACTAGCCCCAGCCTCGTAAGCCAGGCAATGCTTAAAGTGCATGCGTTGGAAGGCAGAAGAAAAGTGGGCTTTAGAAAATAAATTTGAAACAAGAATTGTTGTTAGTATTAAAACAAAACATTTGCTCTCTATACAAAAGAAATCTACATTACTTGTATGACATTAGACCAATAAATAAATGATATAAATTCTCAAGCAACTATAAATTCTCTCAACTAGAACAGAATCTTTGATATCATTACATTTATTGAAATGTTATGTTATTTTTCATGCCACAAATATCTTATTTATTTATTTTAGCATTGCGAAAATGCTTAGTTGGCAGGACATATTAGGGAAGCACATTCGACCCCATATAGCATATATATTTTTAAGACATGCCCATCCGTTCGTCTTTCATAAAAATCGCCTAGATTTCCGAGGTTTTGAAAACAACAAAGTTGCAAGAGAGATAGAGATATGCCAACGGAGATCAAGTAAAAATGTTTCCATAGCCTCCGACATTAACATTTTCCGCAACAAGTTGAAGCAGCAGCCAAAAATAATACAAGTAAGGCCAACCAAGCGTTGAGGCGACCAGATGACCTGGCATAAAAATGTTGAGGCTACTGCAATATTTTCACCTTATGGGGGTGGTGAGGGGAGGGGGGAGGTTGGGAGCCTCGAAATGCACACTCACACAATTTTTTGAGGCCAAATTTAATTGCAACAACAATTCGACAGGCAACTTGCGGCAGCAGCCTGAAATGTAGAAAATTGGCAACTGAGAGATAGAGACAGCAAATAAGAGGAAGAGAGCGAGAGAGAGAGAGAGAGGTAGCTACAATGTCTTGGACCGTTCGGCAGAAAGTCGCCAAAATGGCAGCAATAATTGCCGAATATTCTCTGCCGCGCTCGCCCCGTCTCTTTCTCTCCCTCTCTCTCGCACTGTCTCTCTGTCCGGCCGCCCGTTCATTCGTTCGTTCGCCTGTCTGTCCGTCTGTCTGTCTGTCCGCCTGCATGTCTGTATGTGTATTTGTTCATTATTATTTTATTATTTCAGCTCTTTTTGCTACTTTCGCAAAGTAATTGACATCAATTTGGCAACGCGTTGCATGCGACGATAAAACTGGTAGCTGGAGACGACTCCTCTTCCCCAGCTTCTGCTTTTGCCGCTTTTGCTGCCGCTGCTTCCTCTTCTTCTTCTTCCTTCTTCTCAACTGCATTTCCATGTCGAGAACTAAAATTAAAAATGCCTAAAAATAAACAGCCCTGGGGCGGGCGACCCTGCAATGCACGCAAAGGCAACAACAGTAACAACAATAACAACAGTACCGCCACCAACAACAACAACAACAACAACAATTAGGCTCAGCTCCAGTCGAGTGTCGGGCATTGATAAATTGGTGAAATGCAATTAGCCACCATGGCCAAAAAGCTGCGTCAAGTGTCGGGTCAGGTGTGGATGCCTCTGTGTGTGTGTCTCTCTCTCCCTCTCTCTCCCTCTCTCTCCCTCTCTCTCCCTCTCTCTGGGTATCTGTGTTTGTGTTCGCATCTGTCTCTCGCTATGTAATTGCCTTATAACGGTATTATCGAAGGTGCCACAGACAGTTAATTACAGTTGCCCCCACAGTGAAAAGTCTTCCAAATGAACAATCGCCGAACTAATTCCTAGTCTACCTGAAATCGTCTGACTATATAGGTAGTTATAGCGTATGTCTAGAAAGGCAATTTCAAATTACACGAAAGAGTAAAGAGAAAGGTGAAGCCATGGCCACACAGCGGAGTACTAGATGGTAGCGTCAAGCTCCTATACGGATGTCATTTTTAAATATTTTAATAAAATTGAAAAATCTCTTGACTATATCACATAGCTCACATATAGTTATAGAATGTATTCGGTACGACCCTCTCACATTTTCGAATTAAAGTTAAAGGCAAGGCTAATAATAATAATATATAATATGTATGACCTAGGCTTATAATTATCATGAATGTAATTCAAAAAAAGAACATACATACTTGTATATCGAATGCGTAATATAAAATAAATATTTGGCAGCATTATCTGCAAAAAATACTTTCTAATTGCAAACCTATTTCCGTTTACAAGCACAGCACCAAATAATCATACAATATAATAATAAAAGCCACTTTTTTCCTATTCTGCTACCAATATGGTTGAAAATTAATGGGGACTACAAGAATTGTCCATAGTACTATATATCTATAGGACACTATAAATTTGAAATATTACATATATTTTATGATATTTTATAAAATAAAAGCCACTTATTCAACAATATTCAAACCTTCACGGACTATTGTTGATCTTATGTTGAATGAAATAATTAAAGGTAATTAAAACTAACAATAATAGAAAACAGAGGAAAGTTTGACAAGATTTATGCTGCTTAGCAATTATTCTAACAATTCTAAAAATTTTATTAACAAAAGCAACGAAAAGGAAATTAATTTCAAAATTCTAAAAACTATAGTAGGTGCAGTAATTTAAATTAAATTCAATTATAACTTGAGGAGTATGAATAAACATTTGTATTTGTTTAGTAAAATAAATTGAAAATTTTGTAAGTACAATGCAAGTTCTAATACAAATATTAATTGTTTTGTAGGGAATTGTTAATATCATTTATTGGAAAAGTATTTCCAATTATTTATGCATTAGTGCTTATTGCTTTTCGAAAAGTTGTGGGACGTAAGGTTTTAGGCTATATTCAAATTCGAAAAGGACCTAAAAAAAATAGGCTTAATGGAGATACATCCAGCCTTTTCTGATGTAATTAAATAATTCTCAAGATAACTATTCTATCCATTATGATCAAAACATTTGATATATTATATTTCTCCGAGTTTTTCTTCAGTTGCCTCTACATTCGTAGACTTTTTTATGTTTTATGCTTAAACAATTGTGGCAATTAATTCAATTTGAGGATCTTGGCATTTGCTCGCAAATACCTGAAGGATATTTACTGTAATTTTATTGTCACTGTTGATTTTTTTTTGCATTACGCAGCGGGGCGGGCAAAAGCTCACACACTTGACAGCCGAATCAATTGGCAGGACATGCTGCTGTTGGTGCTGCTTTAGCTTGGCGATGCTTTCAAATGACAAGTTGGTTCAGTGGGTCGAGAGCGTTCAACTGGTTGGTTGATTTAAAAAAAAAAATAATTTTTTTAAATTGTTTTTTTTTTGTCAACGGCAGCAACGTTGCCAGCCATCGGTCGTTGACCGGACCGGCCGCACTGCTACTTGGCCTAAAACCGTAGGCTATGGCACAATGTACCGTAAGTGTATGTTCGACTCCCCCTCCGCGCAGCAGCAAGTGGTAGATATGGCCGTGCAAAGCTAGTGGGGGGAACGAGTGAGAGGCGGAAAGAGAGAGGGAGAGACAGGGGGAGAGAGAGAGACAGGGAGAGAGAGAGAGAGAGACTTAAGTGCTTGCATTCTAATTGTGCCAGCCATTGATTTTGAAAAATCAGTCATTAAGTCAATCTGTTTGCCGGTCACTGTGCCAACGACATTGTGTCATGCAACACACACACACACGCACACACATAGTCAATGGCGAGATCAATGCACTGCCTCTTGAAGTGTTGACAATGACGCGATGTCTGACTGACACGACAGCCTCCTCTGGTTGCCTAATGCTGCAAAAAGGTTAGAAACAACAACAGCAACAGCAGCAGCAACATGTGCTGCAGCAGCAGCAGCAACAGCAACAGCAACAGCAACGCCAACAATTCCAAACCCGGCTGGCAAGTGGCTTACCTACATTCCCAAATGCGTCTGTGTGCGAATTGCAAGCTGCACACACACACACACACACACATATATATATATATATATATATATATATATATATATATATATATATATATATATATATATATATACATACACTCTTATATACATATATGTGTATACACTAATATAAACATATATTGCCGCCCCCACGACTGCAGGCGACGCAGCAGCCGCTGCTGTTGTTGCTGTTTCTGTTGCCGTCACCGTCGCTGTCGTCGTCATCGTCACTGCAGTTCATTGACTTTTGCGCAAACGCACAAGCCTCCAATTCAATGCACAACGCGCACTCACGTAGGCCGTCAAGTTGTCCAACAAGTTGGGTAGACGCGGCAGCGACAGCAGCAGCAACAACAACAACAGCAGCTAATGTTGTCGTCATCAACATCATCAGCAGCAGCAGCAGCAGCAGCAACATCAGAGTCTCAGTCGGCGACATCGTCGTTGTATGTAGTCGTTACTGAGCGGCTGCTTCTTATCTGTTGCTTGCATGTTGCCAGCTCTTTTTTGTCCTCTCTCTCTCTCTCTCTCCCTCTCCCTCTCTCTATTTCTCTATCTCGCTCGTTTGGTCGCCGTTTGCGCTCACTGCTGCTGCCTTGTATTTTTGCAAGCCGAGCTTACACAGCTTTTTTTTCGGCAAAATGACAGGATAACAGCCACATTTCCCAAATGCAAAAGCGTAGCAACAACAAACGCTGCCGCTGCAACTGGCGCATAAGCAGCTACAACAGCAACGGCAGCGGCAACGGCAACGGCAACATCGACGTATGCAGCGTCAACGGCCATGCCAATGGCAGCGGCGTCAATGCGTCTCAGCTGAAACGGTCAATGACCGACCGACTAAAAAACCAGCAATGGCAGCAGCAGCCGCCACACACATGCGCGCGCTCACACACACGCACACTCACACATGCCGCGCACATGTTGCTAACAAGCAGCCGCAGTAGCAGCAGCAGCAGTAACAGCAACAGCAACACCACCAGCAAAAGCAACAGCAACAGCAGAAACAACTGTAATCGCTTTTGGCAGCTGCCCACAAAAGCCGCCAAAATCCTTGCGATGCATTCAATTTTGCATTTTCACAAAAATGGCAAACAACAAACGTGCCCGTCGTTTTTGTTGTTTTGTTGTTGCTGCCGCCGTTGCTGTTGCTGTTGTTGTCGCTGCTGTTGCTGCTTCAATGTCAAGGAAGTTGAGCACACATGCACACACTTCCTTATGCGCTGCACGAGACCGCAAGCGGCAGCTAAAATATCACGCATACGTACAATGCATGACTCACAACAAAAACAACAGCAACAACCACAATACTTGAGAAGCAGCAGTTTCCCATGTGTTTGCAAAAGCTGCACAGTGGGCCCAAGGCAGCCAATATGTCAGTCAACACAATAAAAAGGGCGTCACTTGAAGAAATCTACAATTTGTTAATTACATTTAAAAGCCTTAAACATCGGAAATAAGACTTCATAAATGAAGTATTGAAAATACCTCTAAAATAAAAAAAAGACATACCTAAAATAGCTTGTGTTTTGTTTTGTGCTTTAAACCAACATATTTCTTTAAGAAAGTATTCATCTTTTTCCACAATTTTTTATGCTTTTGTGCAAAACAAAATTGCTATCTGCAAAATTTAATTTAACTAAATTGAAGTTTGTGTTATTGTTTCAATTTTGAAATGATTCTTCAATGTTGTCCATTGGCAATGTTTACTTTTGGAAAGAGCTTTTAAATTATTTAACAACTTGTTAGTATCTTCGATTTTATTCATATTTTTTTGTCAAAAAAACCTAATTGTTTGTTATTTATTACTTGTAAGACATTTGTTGCACATTTTTTATTTATTTTAACTAAATATGTATGTGCCTCAATAATATGTTCTAGACAACAGTTTAGTCTAATAAAATCCCACCAAGCTGCATGATTTTCTTTTTTTTTTTTTTGGCAGCTGGGGAATATCTTTCGAAGCTGTTGTGGACGCACTGTGCGCTGCTGTTGACTGTGCCCAGGTATGCGCGACGTCTGTGCGTATGTGTCTGTGTGTGTGTGTGTGTGTGCGAAGCATTTGAAATTGTACGCAACGGAGACGACGACGACGACGGCAACAACGATGACGACGGCGACAGAGACAGAGACGACGACAACAACGACAACGACAACGTCTTCTGCAGCGCCAGCGGCAGTGGCAGCAGCGTTGACTTGTAAACAGAAAAGTTCGTAAACCTTTAAAAGTGAAAGTAAAATCGGACGTAGACCTACATATACAAATGCAAAAGCGGCAACGACAGCGGCGACGACGACGACGACGACGATGTTGATAGCAACAGCATTTGTGTGTTTGGTGAGACTGTGCACAAGTCTGTGTGTGTGCCAAGAAGCGACAGCAGACAAACCAGAAAACTACACACGCACACATACACATACACATACACACACACACACACACACACACACACACGCATACAGACGCGTACGCTCGTTAATTGCAGAGGCAAAGCATCGAGTGTGTGTTGTTGGCAACTTTTTTTCATTTTTTCCTTTCTTAACTTGTCTCTTTGCACGATGGAGCGCTGGGCAGGGCCTTAAAGAACTTTTACGCATGCGCTGCATGCAAAACAATGCCAAAGAGTCAGCGCAAAACGAAAGATTTCAATGACACGAACTTGCAAAAGGGCACAATCAGAGCATTTGTCAATCAATCAAGCAGGCAATCACGCTTATGCTTATGCTGCCCACACATATAATTAAAATAATTGACTGCCAAATTGTAAAAACGAACTATTTATTTCAACAAAAAAGCCTTTAAGAATAACTTTTAAGGTTTTCCTCTCTTCTATCATTAACATAATAAATTAGATAAAATTTACATTTGAAGTGCGGAAATATAAACATTAGATAGAAACTAAAAGCATTGTGAGACAAACAATTATAATAATGAACAAAAGTTAGAATTAAAGGAAAGAAAAGTTATAAAATTTAAAGCTCATATTTGTCGACGTAATAAAAAAAAATCAATACACCAAAACAACAAACTTATCTGCAATTAAATATTTGTAGTAGCATTAAACAAAATAATATTTATTGTTGAGTCTATTCTTCTTTTTGTTGCTTTAAATTCCATATCATTTGTTTTATACTTGAGTTGGGTTTTCATTTTAATGGTTCAACAGCAGTATGCCTATTTGTGCTGACTTTTTTCACAATATCATGAGTAGCCATAGTATGAGTAGATGTGATTCCATTTGATCAGAGCACTGACATTTTAATACGTATATTATGTTTTTCCAGAACTTAACATTTGTTCTTTAAATACAGGCGAATGGAAATTATCGATGTGAATTAATTTTTAATACCGTCTGGAGTATAAGCGGAAATGTGCATGCCACATCATATTATCAATTAAGACAGTTCACAAATCTTCATACTTTATATAACAAATGCAGCAGCAACAACGACTACAACAACCCCTTGCAAATCAAATGGGAAGCCAGGCCAGAAATCTTAGTCATAAGGAACTGCAACAATGAATGAACTCTGTTGCTCGTTGTTGTCGTTGTTGTTGGCAATACGCCCCTGCAGCAACAACAACAACAACACCAATACCACCAACAGCCCATTTAACTTCCTGCTGATACCGTTACGTGTGCATTATGTGCAGCGGCAAAAAAAAACCCAAACGATACGTTTAAATCGTATTTCGCAAAATACGACAACACCAACAACAACAACACATATGTATAACCATTACCCACCCCAACAATAATGCGTTGGGATCAAAAGTCAATAAACTTTATATGTGTTCAATGAATTGTTTTTGCTGTGTGTGTGTTTTTTTTTTCCTTAATATATATAATTTTTTTTGGTTTTTTTTCGGGTAACTTTCACGTTTAGCGTCGGCGGCGTCGGTGGCCTGGCGGAGCCGCCAAAACGGCCGAGGGTCGAAAACTTTCATCATCGAGCGACGCTAGTAACGTCGCTGCCAGCGCTGACAGAGCCAGCAACGACTGCGGCCAAAATTAAACTGAAGAGTCAATAAACTTAAAAAATCACAAAAAAAAAAAACGACGCCACCATTCCGTTCACAGTTTCACACACCTGTGTGTGTACATATAAAAAGATGTGTGTTTGTGTGTGTGTGTTTGCATTACATAATAAGCAAAAACAAAAAACCAGCAGCAACAACAATAAATTCACGTTAAACAGCTGATCGCTGTTGATCGTCGCAAAGCGAAAAGTTTGTCAACCCCAAACAAAATAAATACAAAATAAATACAAAATAAAAAAAAATAACAGAAAAAAATATAAACAATTTTTAAAATCACCATACATTCAGATATATTGGTGAGGGAGACGTAGGTAGGTGTCGGGAAAGGTCATTGGTTTGCGTTTCGAGCACCGGAAGCGTGCCAAAAATATCTAAACGCTGAGCTAAAAATATGCAATAAATTTTTAGCAACTGTTTTAAAATTGTAGGTGAACATCGAATGCAAAGCAACCACGCTCAGTCACTCAATCAGTCAATCAATCAGCTACAAAAGATGGGAAGTATATTAAATCTTTGGCTCCGAACCATGCCAACAACTCAATCAAAAGCACTCAATCGGCACTTAAACAAAAGCAATGAATGCAGTTTAAATCGTATACAGAATACATAAAACTAATCAACAATCAGTAGTCAATCCGTGTTCAATGGAAGAATAAACTCCGCAATCATCATGCAATGGTCAATCAGCAATAAAGAAGGGTAAACTAATAACCAATATTCAATATTTAAGCAATAAGCCGCAAACAAAGGCCCAGAATCAGTTATGAATTCACAATCAACAATGTTTTGATCAACCATTGATCGGAAACAGACATCAAATCAGGAAATCAGGATAAAAGCAGTAAACGGAAGCACCCATCAACATTTGAGAATCGATAATACACAATCGAGTTTATCAATCAAAACAAACAAACACAAACAAACAAAACAATCAACCAGGAATAACAACGATCTACAAGGCACAATTTAAAAAGTATATAAAAGCAACATTTTAAGATAAAATTCAAAATCTTCAATCATTCCGAACAAGCAAAAATAACATCAATCAACAGGCAATCCACTGAATATAATCGATCATTAAGCTTCGATCAAATATTTGACTTTAAATCAAAAATCAGAGGCTGCAAAAAACCGCTGAGAAAAAACGCATATTGTCATCAATATGTTCAATCAATCCAATATAGTAAAAATCAACATTCAATCATTTCAATTTCAAGCAACAATCAACAGACCGCAAGAATCAATTTAATAACTAAACATCACTCAACAACCAACAATATTCCATAAGCAGCAGCAACAACAATAACACCAACAACAACAACTGTGCAAACGTTGACTTTTGTGTGGTTATCGTTCATTGATCTCTTATGTATACAAGAAATAAAAAATAAATAAAAAAGAAGAAAAACGTTATTTGGCGGGCAACAAACCGGCAACAAGCCCAAAAAGCGGAAGCAGCTTAGAACAGCTGACCAACAGCTGTTTCGGCCGAGCTTCGAACAAGTCGTAGCGACTGTCAAAAAATATAATTTAAAAAAAATTATAATAATGAGAAGAAGAAAAAAAAAGCGAAAAACGTTTTACACTTTGTTTCGCTCACGTTTTCTAAAAGTCAACGACGTCTCGTCTCTGACTCTGACTCTGGCTCTGACTCCGATTCGACGTCAACGTCACAGTCACAGCCACCGTCAACGTCGTCGCAGTCGTCTCTGCTGCCACGCATTGTTCCTGGTTGCATATTTGGCTTATTGAAAGCGGCCAAGCACGGCGAGACTTGAGACTGAGACTGAGACTTAAAAAAAACTGTCTGCGGTCAACGAACTCACAGTTCGCTCAAAGCCACGACGCCGCTGCTGGCGTTGCGCACTTTTGCCAATCGCTGGCCTGACAGCGCTGCCAACACCACCGCCAACGCCAACGCAGACGTCATCGTCAGCGTCGCTGTCCAATATACGAGTACTGCCGCCAACGCTGCTGTATCCATGACGATGCGGTGACTGAAACTTCTAATGGCCAATGGACCATTTTCGAACGCATCAGCTGTGTCGACACAACAACAACAACAGCAACAACAACTAATACAACAACAACAGCAGCAATCGTGGCCAAAATCAATTAGAAAGCTATGCGCTCCATCAAACCTACAAACCAATAAACCAATAAACCAACCAACAACCAACCAATAAGCCAACCAATCAACCAACGACGTCGTCGTTGTTGCCATCGTCATCACCATCGTCTGCCACCATCGGCGAGGCGATGGCAACTCTCGCTTCACATTTTGGTGGCTCAGTTTTTTCTGCTTTTTTTTTATGGAAATTTTGAATATGGAAAGCATTTGGGTAGAGCGGTGAATGCCTCTCCACTCATCTGGAGCAAGTGAGTGGAGTAGAGTGGACTGAAGCTGAAGCTGAAGCAGAAACTGAAGCTAAAGCTGAACAGTAACTTGTCTGTGTTCTAAATGCAATCGCTTTCCAAAAAGAAAAGAAAAAAACATCAACTGCAATTTGCTACATTATTGCCAACAAAGGGCAAACATATCCGAGTGAATGTTAAGTGCACTTCACTACTCAAGGCACTCACTCGTTCTCCCCTCTCCACATCTTTGCTCTAAAATGCAGTACAAGTAAATAAATGTTGATCCACCCATTAAAGAAGAAGCTCCGCAAAAATTATACTTTCACGCTAATTAAATACTTACAAGTGCCACAATCATTTCAAAACGTAGAAAGTATTTATGCGAATATACAAACTTATGTATGTAGTCCACCAAATAAATCATTTGAATGCAATTTATCTGAAAAATGATGCCTTAATGCTCAGCTATTCACATGGATTCACATGTTTGTGTGAAGTGAGAATATTTTTGCAAAAACGCATCATAAAGCAATTAAATCAAATACGATTAGAGTGCAACACTTTAAGGATTCAATAAGTTGACGCTCATAAGCTGTGAAGGCACTCTCCATTATTCTTGTTTTAAACTAAAAGTAAGCTTCAGTGCTCATCAACTTCACATCTCTTCAGGACCCTCCTTTTTCCAGCTAGCCCTTTACAGTCTTACCATAAGAACTAACTTTAAATTGTGCTTGCGGACAATTTGTTCGTGCCTAAATAAAAATAAAATTGATCCAATTGTATTATAACGATCTCTAATCTATATTTTTCAGGTGGTGGCTCCGATTACATTCCAAATAAAAGTACTTCGAAAACCCCCTAAGAAAACTATAATATTATAAGTAAGAAGACAACTCCAATTAAATATTCTGTAGTCCCTTCAGTTCATAACGATATTCGAACTTTTAAGCCCAAATTCTGCTGACGGTAGAGGGACAATCAGTTGAGTGTGTTGGGCAGCATTTTATCCTCGTTGGGATAACATTATATTCGTATGCAAAATATGGCAATAAGGCAGGAATTGCTGAAACGCTCGTAGAAAACGAAAAGTGGCATTTAAAGATATGGGCTGAGAATATACGCCGTCGTAGAACTTTCCTTTTTTTAATGGTAGAACTACGCATTTGGGCTGTGGATTGCGGAGTCCAAAGTTCCACCACTCCCCCGCCCCATGAGCATCGTTAGAACCGAAAATAGCAGCTGATTGATGCTCAGCGGAGTGTGTCGTGTCTAAAATGAAAGCCGGCCGAACAGTAAAAGCAGCGACGACGAACTCATAAGTAGAATCTACATCTTCAGAAACCAATCAGCTGGTCGAAAAACGAAAGCCAAAGTTCAAAAACCTCCAGAGGCAGCCTAATTAGTGTCAGTGGCAGCAACCGCAACAGCAACAGCAACAACAACAACAACTACAGCAACTCCAAGATTCTTTTTGTATAACAATGGTAAATAAAGCATTTCACCCAACGTGAAAGTTTCTTTGACTCTCCAGCTGGCTAGCAAGTATAGTAAATGGACGCGCATTCAAGTGTCGTTGCTGAGGTGAGGGGGTGAGTTGGCCAAAGCACATGCACAGCACAGATGTAGTTGGGATTGTAGCTGTAATTGTAGTTGTCGTCCAACCTCTCGATGTTCAGCCCATCCTGTGCAGGAAGTTGCATCGAGGCGACGACTTGGCTAAACAGGAAATACATATAAATTCAAAACCCAAATGAAACAAAATACTTGTACAAATATAGTAATTTGCGAATATCTTCGAGCTGAGTGGGTGGATAGGATTTGACAACAATAAAGAAAACACTAACACTAACCAACAACAACAACAACAGCAACAGCAACAAGAGCAACACCAACGACAAAAACAACAAAAGTCATTGACTTAATGCAACACGGCCAGCCAATGAGCACCGCATTTTAAGCCATCACTCATACGCACCGGATTCTGTTGCCCGTTGCTTGGCTCGCTGCTTTTGGTTGATTGGCTGTTGACTCGCTGCTCGAGTTGGCTCAACTTGCTTGGCAAGAACTGCATTTTGCTTTACACTTCAGCAACAACTACAAAATAAAGCACGGCCCGGGCCAAGCCGCCCGCTTTTTACCTGTTTTAAAAGACACTTTTTTAGTTTATTGAACTTTTGTGCTGCATACTTCGAACAGCCGCAACTTCACACGCTCGTTGCGTTGGCGGTGGCTATGGTGGCTATGGTGGTAGTGGTGGTGGTGGCGGTGGCGGTGGTGTCGGTGGTGATGGCGATGGAGGTGGTCCGTTGGTCTGCTGGTCCGCTGGTCCGCTGGCCGATCAGCTATTGCCCCAGCATGCCTAGCCTCGTTCGTTGATCATTTTGAAAAAAAAAAATGGCCTTCAAAACGATAATTCAAGCGCTTAATTTGTATCCACACTCTTTGCAAAGTTTATTCAACCTGCGCTGCTGTTTCTGCTTCTGTTGGCATCGGCGTCGACGTCGCTGCCGTGGCCGTTGCACATTGAGGCCATTCAGGCACATGCACTTTTATAATCTGATCATGATGATGATGATGATGATGAGGATACTTCCTTTTCACAATCTGTAAGCTTTCTGACGCCCTCTCCCCCCAAATCTGAATAAAGTCCCTGAAATGCGATGAGGAAATGTTCGTTTCATATCTCACCGACTTAGGGACATCATTCTACATTCTTTTGGAGCATACAAAATATTTTGATAACTTCTCCTTCTTCTTCTGAGACTGCACATTCAGTTTGATTCGTTTTTAAGAAAGTTCCATTCACCCTGTGTGCAGCAGCATCGAAAAGATGACATATGCAGTAAGACGAATTGTTTAATAATAATATTAAGCTAATAGTCTAATGCAGCTTTTAACAGCTGTAATTATTATTTTCATAAATTTGTTAACTAACCAGAAATCCCTGAGCCTTATCCGACCACAAGGTGTTGTAGCCACGAAGCCAATATATTAGCTAAAAATATGAGTACCAAGGATCGGTTGCTTGCACAAGACTGAATATATCACATTATAGTCGAGTTATCTTTAACTCAAGCTCGATAAATTCCACCTCTTTCAACTTTTCGCCCAGTGCTTTGTCGAAACATGGTCATGAAGATCGTTTGACCTATCCGATAACACAAGCTGCAGAAACGAACAACGAATATTTCTACAAAATATAAATACGAAAACCAATAAGTTTAGACACTTTTCAGCAACATGGAGAAATAGAAGCTGCTGATCAGCTGATCAGGACTGAGTCCTGGGAAGGCTGAGTAGAATTTAACGCGCTTGTAAATCCACATAATTGTTATTGCAGCTTTCTTACATATTACTTTCATTTCCAAACCATTGCAAATAATAGAAACAATTGCATATGAGTGCACTCGTTCTTTTTAAATTCAGCACTCAACTCACTTTCTATGATTCCTCCAATTAATACACGACCTCTCCTTCGAATCTGTCTTGCCAACTCTTCTGTTGTCAAGGCAAGCTCTTCTCAATTTTTTATGCACACGCAAATCATATTTGAAACAAAAAACAAAAAACGGCACCATCGAAGGAAGCAAATAAAAAGCGATTATTTAATTAAATTATAATTGGAGAAAGTGCAAAGCCCCTCAATAAAAATGTTTAAAAAACTACCGCACATATCAAAAATAAATAAATAAATAAATCAACATAAAATAAAATAAAAATCAAATAAGGTGGGCTCAAAGCCCAAAACTGAATTTTAAAAATTACGACAAAAAAAATGCAAAACTGCTTAATCATTTCAAATTACAAACGCATTCGATGACAAATTATGAATGTTGACACCGAGCAACTAAAACTGACAAACCAGCTCGGCAAACAACAGCAAACATTAGGAGCCATGGGACAACAGGTTTGGGTTTCTTGACTTACAAAAACAAATTGGAAATAAACGAAATTAATGGCCGCAATGGCAACGAAATGCAAATAAAACAAAGGCAAAAGCCAAAAACCAAAAATTAAAATCAAAAACTAAAAAAAGATTTCTACTTATGCAAAGTAGAAATATTGCCTAAAGAGGCAGCACGCCACCGACCCTAAAAGCATGTCACAATCTGCCCAAAGCGACCAACAAATCTTTTTTTTTAAAGTTAAATAAAACCTTAAAAAAAGAGCATCAGGCGCAGTCGCGAACGCATTCAAGCGCCGGTTACATTATTTTTTTTTTGTTTTTTTTTATCGAATTTGTATTTTTTTTTTTTTGTAGGCAGTTTTATTATGCAAAACATGGAAAACACTGAATTTTTAATTCGGATAGCGCTTATATATATAGGTTTTAACTATAGCTTAATTGGATTTGTTTAATTTATGCAGCGGGCGTAGATCGAGTCCCAAGTCCCCGTCGTGGGTGTTCCCCAGGCGATTTTTGACCACGCGTGGCACGATATATTGTACAATATCCGACAATCAAATGGAATTCATGAGCATGTGTGATTTTTTTTGGGTCTGCCCAGCTGACCGATTGTTTGTTGCTACTGCTTGCTGGGTTTTCTGTACAAAAGGGCTCGTTTCTTTAACATACATATATTGTAAAATGTGGTTTACGTAAGGCCCTTGAACGTGCAGCAGTCGTAAAGTTTATTTTAAAAGCGGTGAAATTTTTTTGTTTCTACTCTTTTTTCTCATTGTTGTTGTTGCTGCTGCCGCTGCTGCTGAGGCGGCGGCGGCTGTTGTTATTGTTGTAGTTGTTCACCACACCAAAAGTCAGTCAGTCAGTTAGTCAGTCAGTCAATCACATAACTGCCGCAGGGCTAAATAACAAAAAAAAAAAAAAAAAAAAAAACACCACAAGACAAATGCCAACAGCTGATTCCGCTTGATTGTGGACTCGAGACGTCGCGACGTCAGAGTATGAATTGTCATTTGTCATGATCGTCATTATGGGGAGAGGGGGGGAAGGGGCTTGGAAACTCCGCTGCTGCTCACATGGGGTTGGTTATCCAATCAACATACGCTGGCGTAATCAAAATGCAGAGGCAATGACTTTAAAGGTGCCTCAACCGGGAATTTGTGTTAGTTAGAGGGCATTTCAATAGTGTCCAGGAGTCCTAGTAGGGCTACTCCCAGAAAGAATCAAGCTTACGTGTCAGTTGCAACTTTGAAAATACTAGGCTTATATGCTTCGTTTTAAGTTTGAATTTCTTTGAATTTGAATCAGTTTAAAGTGAGATTCTTCTATATTGCAAATCTGCTGAAAAGCCTATCATCTATTTGGTGGATACCTAGTAGGGATACTCCCAGAAAGAATCAAGTTTACGTGTCAATTGCAACTTTGAAAATACTTGACCATTGTGTTTATGTTTTTGTTTTAATTTTGAATTTCTTTGAATTTGAATCAGTTTAAAGTGAGATTCTTCTATATTGCAAATCTGCTGAAAAGCTTATCATCTATTTGGTGGATACCTAGTAAGGCTACCCCCAGAAAGAATCAAGCTTACGTGTCAATTGCAACTTTGAAAATACTAGGCTTATATGCTTCGTTTTAAGTTTGAATTTCTTTGAATTTGAATCAGTTTAAAGTGAGATTCTTCTATATTGCAAATCTGCTGAAAAGCCTATCATCTATTTGGTGGATACCTAGTAGGGATACTCCCAGAAAGAATCAAGTTTACGTGTCAATTGCAACTTTGAAAATACTTGACCATTGTGTTTATGTTTTTGTTTTAATTTTGAATTTCTTTGAATTTGAATCAGTTTAAAGTGAGATTCTTCTATATTGCAAATCTGCTGAAAAGCTTATCATCTATTTGGTGGATACCTAGTAAGGCTACCCCCAGAAAGAATCAAGCTTACGTGTCAATTGCAACTTTGAAAATACTAGGCTTATATGCTTCGTTTTAAGTTTGAATTTCTTTGAATTTGAATCAGTTTAAAGTGAGATTCTTCTATATTGCAAATCTGCCCAAAAGCTTATCATCTATTTGGTGGATACCTAGTAGGGCTACTCCCAGAAAGAATCAAGCTTACGTATCTATTGCAACTTTGAAAATACTAGGCTTATATGCTTCGTTTTAAGTTTGAATTTCTTTGAATTTGAATCAGTTTAAAGTGAGATTCTTCTATATTGCAAATCTGCTGAAAAGCTTATCATCTATTTGGTGGATATTGTTTCCGAGTTTTTCATTCCATCTGCTATGTTTTGTTTTCTTTTTTTATCTATACTATCAATATTTAAATATTAGTACTCGCTATGTTTTCTTTTCCTTTAATATCTATACTATTTAAATATTACAAGTATTACTCGCATTAAAATCTGTAACATAAAAAATATCTAGCGAAAATTGGATTCAATTCAATTGTCCTTTCAGTTCGTGTTTTCCTCGACTGTTTGAAGTCCATTTTCTATATCCATAGGTCAGTTCGTATCTTCTAATGTCGGCCTGCAGCTATGAATCAGATTTCGCCATCATAATTAACTGCATTTTCTTTTCATTCACAAATAAGGACCAACATTCATTAATAAGGACCATTTCCAACAGAAAAGTTAAGTTAACAAGCAATTAACTTCATGTCTGAATTATTAATTCTTTAAATCAAAAAATAATTATAATAAGTTGTTAATATATTTAACGGGCTTTTTTGTTTCCAATTGCCAATAGCCACTTATCCAATTGTTATTTCTATCAATGAACGAGTTATTCCTAACATTTAAAGGTTCGAGTAGTCTGAGATAAGCCCACTTCCCCCTAATCCCAAATGTGTACCTGGAATTGAACAGCATTGGCATGATAAATGGATTGGCAATCCCTATTCAGTGCCGCCAGAGCTTGAATAAATTTTAATTTTATAATTTTAATTTTATATTTTAAAACACTTTTGACTTCCCAGCCAGCTGTAACTGGGCTCTGACTGAATAAGAGAGCGATCGGCCGCTCCTACGGCGCATCATTTGCCATTTGAGTTGTAGGGAAGGCCCATCCTAAGAGTATTGCAGCCAATTGAACAGTGATGAACTATTGATCCAAGAATATTTTATTAGTTTAGCGGTTCGTTTTCTATAGTCTATTGACAAGTCTCGTTTAGCGCTTCTGGTTGATATCTGAAACAGTCCGTGTGCACCGTTTTGGTAAAGATACAAACTTTTTATTGCCTACCGTCTTTAGTCTAATTTTCACTCTCTGTTCTACTGCTCTACTTGGCCTCATATTATAGCATTCATTTATGGCACAAAGAAGCAACAAGTGAGCTATGACTCAACAATTGGTGACCCTGTTCTTACTAAAGAATAGCATTCGTTATACTTTCGTCTATACTATATTTGAATGTGAATACAAAGAAAAGCAATAGGAAATAGCAACAAGTCTTACTTCAATGCTTAAAACTTTTCAGTTTCTTTTCAAATCTTCCAGCTTTCGTGATTAAAGTATAATCTTTTTTAATTTGAACTATAACAAAGTATTGATCTTGTATTTATGTCGAATTAAAAAAAGGAGTTACAAGTAGTATGTACGGGTATATTTCAAGTCTTCGATCTTTAGTTTAAAAATACGAGTACACGAAAAAAATGAACGTCAAAACATTACGGAATATTTTCTTCAAAAGAAATGTGAAATGGTATCAAGTACATATTTGCTTAAACAAAATGAAAATAAACCTTGTTTTAATGCGCGGGAAGGGAATTAAGAATAACAACAACCAGGCCCTTCCCCCTCGCCCCTTCGCCAGTCCCATTTCCACTTGCCTGACTCACGTGTTGGCCGGCAATTTTCATTTTATTTATTTATTTTTTCATTTCGTTGTTTTTATCAATACTGATTTGGGTTTGATGCGCCCAATATATATGCATGTACGTGTATAGTGCTTGGTATGTTGGCTAAAATGTTTGCGAACCGACAATTGTGGCAAATATTTAAACTGCGCAGTGTGAGAGTGTAATTTGAGTGCCCGGCCGGGAGGGCCAAGTTGTCCGCGTGATATGCGAAAACATTGTGTTATTCAAGACGACGCGTCGCGACGCTTTATTTGGCTGGGTGGGTCGGTCGGGTCGGTTGGGTAGGTTGGGTAGGTTGGGGTCGGTTCCGGGGATGGGTAAAACGTGAGACTCCACGTGATCTGTCTGTAGTCTAAGCAAGTTGTCGTCTAGGCCGAGGCGTTGTGGGAAACAAAAAGCAAATTCTGCACACAATGTCCACAAATATGTTTGTCTGCCTATTCGTTGTTGTCAGCTAAAACATATACTTAGCAGTGCAGATTTCGACACAACACACTCAAATCATACATACATACGCGGAACATGTATGGGAATCGGAGCAACAACTTGGTTTTTTACTTTCCAATATCGAGTACCAAGCATGTACTTCAAAATGTGCTCTGATAAGCTCGGAAATGTCCATTCGAAATTCGAAATTCGATTACTTTTCTTATATTTAAGCAGTCCACAAAATAATTGTTTAGGAAAACCCATTTCACTCGAACAAGAGCTTTTGCTATAACTTATATAAGAGTATATAAGTATAGTACCTGAAAAGTTAAACTAAGCGAAATAGCGCATTTATTTCAAATACGAGCACCCACTACTTTTATTATTGTTCAAACAGTACATTCGAATAAAGACAATTAAAAGTATTTAGTTGTAGACAATTTTCGAGCGCATGGTGGACATTTTTATTTTGTAGGCCGATTCTGTTGGGGGTTAGCGATGACTTAATATTTATTTACTTTTTGGACAAAATATGGACACAACAAAAATTGTTTCCCAATCATTATTTTACAAAAATTCCCCGAATTTCGATCGAATTTCCAATCCCCCCATTGTTCCTTAAATTTTTATACCCTATACCCAAAGGGTACAAGGGTATATTAGTTTAGTGCGAGTGCACATGGAACACACAGAAGGAGGCTTGGTAGACCCCACAAAGTATATATATTCTTGATCAGCATGACAAGCCGAGTCGATATAGCCATGTCCGTCTGTCTGTCCGTCTGTCTGTCTGTATGAACGCAAGGATCTCCGAAAGTATAAGAGCTAGAATAACCAAACTTGGTATACAGATTCTCCTGAGACCGAGAAAGGACGAGTTTGTTCATTTTTTTTGATCCACCCCCCCACTCCCCCCCTATTAACGATTTTCTATAACTCCCGTAATTCTTGGAATTTTAAACTAAAATTTGGTTGTCACATTAGGTTAGTAATTATATAACCGTATACCAAGTCTCATTATGATAGAATGATCGGAAAAAAAGTTATAGCCATATAACCAGGCTCAATGCACACATACATACATATGTACAAGTACACAAACACGCATAGACACGATTCTGATGTAATTGTAAATGTATGTATGCATGCATGGAATATTTTATATTTAATTAGTTAATATTTAGTTAATTAATTAAATTAATTTAGTTAATTAATTTAATTAAATTAATTAATTAATTTAATTACTTTTTTGTGGGGTGGTACAGGGTATTTAAGAGTTGAGCCTGCTCGACTTTAGCATTCCTTTCTTGTTAATTTTGGTGCTGTGTGAGGCTTGCGATAAATTTACTTTTTTTGTTTAAAATTAATTTCTTTCTTGGAATATGTGCTATATTTGTAATTTAGATGCAACAAGAAGGAGAAGACGATCTATTCGTCTTAAGAGTTACTGTAGTGGGAGTTGTTTAAAGGGGGGTTTTTTCCGCTTATCGTCTGGCTTGTTTTAATTCTTAAAATTGAAATTGTTAAGCTGACTTAATCCTTTATAATAAATTTCGCATTTAAGCAACCAGCTTGATTAATTATTGGGCAGCGAAGCTCTTGAAGTGATATTTTTAGCTCACAATTACAAAACTGAATAAATGTTTAGAGGACTGAATGCCAAATTCTAATCAATTACCGACTTTGCAATTCATTTTTGTGTTATAAGTAATCGTTCAAAGCGCAACATTTCTTGAATAGAAGTAATTAATTCGTGAATGTGATTCATGGATTTTGTCTGCATCGCTAATGAATCGTTTATAAATCATCTACAAGTATATTGTTACATAAACCCAGCAATACAACCTTAAATAATAAATCCTCATGTTTGGGCAATTTCAATTAATCAATTAACAACAATAAATCGCCAAACATATTGTATATGAATAATTTTGAACAGACAGCCCAAACCTATGATGATAAAGCTGATGACGGCAGAGCCCAAAAGTGAGTTCAAAAAAATTGGAAAAAATTCAAATTTAAAAAAAATTGATGACGATTGCGGAGAAAGTCTTGCGAACGCAGTCGCGTCCCACAGTTCGTCCATCGCAATGCGTGGACGCTCTATGGTGGCGCAGGGGGAGGGTCGCTTGGCCGCTTGGCCGCTTAGCCGCTTAGCCGCTTGGTCACTCAGGCAGCAGCAGCAGCCCAGACCGCAGCGCACCAAAGCACAGACAAGACCACAGACCGACTGCCCCGCCAGCTGAGAACTGTGTAGAGTTCAATAAACTTAGCAGTTTGCCAAAAAAAAAACAACAACAGATTTACAAAAAAAAAAAAAAAAAAAAAAACCAAGCAACTTCAGCAACGCGCAGCCGACAAACTCAAAAGCAATTTTTATGCGACTGCGTTGCGGCGACGTCAGCAGTAGCAACAACAACAACAACAGCTCGCAACCAACGTGCAACGTTTGTGAAAGCCAAGCCACCAAATTGTAAGTGCGTTTGCATTGGCACAGTGGATCGATAGCAAAAGGTACTAAATGAAATTAAAGCATTTAAATGAGAATATCCCCCCTTTTAGCATTTTTAACGCCCTATGGTTAAAGAGTGTACCTGGAAGTCTAAACGTAGAATTAAATGGGTATACTAGAAAGTCTAAGCCCAATTTGTGGGCACATGCGTTAAGTAGCATGATGAGACAAAATAATGTAGACATGCCTCCGTGTGAACACCGAGAACTTTTAAACTAAAGATACCAAACTCGATATGTAGACTTGACTTATCCAGACGCAGAGCAAGTTGATTACAAACCATATTATCACCCACAATTTTTCCCATAACTGTTCAATTTTAGCATCAAAATCTTTCAAGATTGTGCATTTGAAAACAAAATAAATCACTACTTGAATCATTTTAGACTTATCTACGAGTAAAACGGATGTTTTGTGCAACCCGCTTTCTTTCAATAAAATCAATATTTAATCTGAATTAATCGGAAATGTTATCGAATACAGAATAAGATAAGATGGGAAACAGGTGAATAGTCGATACTGCTTTATGAGCTCGTCTTCCAAATTGCACATTGTTTATACTTGCATATAGTAATAATTGTATTAGGATTGCGTGAGCAGGCTCAAGGTAATGTTGTTTATCAGTCGATATCCGAAAAGAAAGAACAAATTACACTAAATACTCCAAAACAGAATAGTCTCCTTTACAACAACGTATATTGGAGGAACAATTCCACGTTTCAGGAAGTTATTTCTTAAGCATTTGATGAACATTTTTGGCACGAGTATTGGCATTAGATCATCAATACTTGCATTCATTTTAATGAATTACTTTTCAACTATTCCAAAAAACATTAATGATTTTCAGAACATCACATTTTTCTAGAAATGTATTTTAAGGAACTACAACATTTCTACCACACTTTATCATTTTTTGAGGGAAAATTTCGCTTTATATTTTGTAGCAAAAAATTTTGGATAATTTTTGCATTCATTTTAATGAATTACTTTTCAACTATTCCAAAAAACATTAATGATTTTCAGAGCATCACATTTTCTAGAAAGGTATTTTAATAGACTACAACATTTCTACCACACTTTATCATTTTTTGAGGGAAAATTTCGCTTTATAGTTTTTTTAGCAGACAACTTTTGGATAATGTTTGAGGATAACTTTGTTGGTATCTTTATAGCTCCAGTTGTGTAACGAGCATCGTCGTTATATTGCTCGAAACATATAGTATGTGAGAGAAGTAATTTCCTCGTTTAAATATTCATCGAAGTGGATGTATTTTTTATTCAATTCAAATTGGTTTTTAACCAATGTGCTTATGTTGGTACTGCCGCCGCCGCTGCTGCTGCTGTTGGTTGCTGTTGTTGCTGTTGCGAACGTGGCCAGCCCAGGTGCTGCTCGCTGCCAAAACGCGGATTTTGAACAGCACGCAACAGCAGCGGCAGCGGCAGCAGCAGCAGCAGCAGCAACAGCAACAGCAACAGAAAGCAACGTTGCTGTTGCTGTTGATGTCGCTGCTTCGCTGCTGGCAGTGCGCAACGTCAGCCTCAACGTCGGCGTCTGCGCGGCAGCGTTCGTTGACTTAACGCACTACTAACTCAGTGCCACAGTCACCGACTTTTGAAATGTGTGTTGTAAACACACACTCACACAAGCAACACAGGCAAACACACACACTCACACACACACACACAGCCAAACAAGCAGTCTTTGCTGCCGCTTCGTGCACGTTTGCATGTATGAGTGTGTGTGTGTGTGTGTGTGTGTGTGTATATGTGTATGTTTCATTTTTCACCATTATTTATGCTAATGATCATATTCACGTTGTTGCTTTTGGCTTTGCCTCCGCGCTTATTTCTTTTTATTGCCGCACACACACACACACACACACACCCACAGAGGCAGGCAGACAAATACACACACACACACACACACACAGAGCTAACGAACAGCATTTTGTACAATTTGTTTGATTTTGTCATGGCTCGCGTTTATCTATTAATTACATGCATTTTTTCTTTCAATTTGGTTTTTTTTTCATTTTGGTTTGTACTTTTGGGGGCACAACTTTATTATCACTTCGTATGATTATTGTTGTTGTTGTTGCTGTTGTTGGTGCTGGTGCTTATCAGCAAGCAATTGCTGTGTCAACACTTTCATTGCGCCCATCTCCTCATCTCTCGGACACACTTCATTATCGAGCAAGTGTCGCGCAAACATGCTAAGCAACAACAACAACAACAACAGCAACAAACAATTCGAAAACTCGAACACACGGATGCGCCTGCGCACTGAATGAACGGATGGACGGTCGGACGGATGGACAGACTTAATGGACTACATGGATGGATGGACAGATTGAAGGTGGTTCAAGTAGTTGTTGTTGCTGTTGTTGTTGTTGTTGTTGCTGTTGGCAAATGCAGCTCCGTTTGGGCAAAGCTGGGCTCGTTTGAGGCGTTGGTTGCTTGCACCGACTTTTGCTGTTGTTGTTGCTGTTGCTGCAACGGCGACATTGCTGCGAGCGTGCATGCAAATGCAGTTTTCTGTTAATGTTGCTGTTGCTGCTGTTGTTGTTTTTGTTGTTGTTTTGTTGTTGTTTTTGTTGTTGCCGCCGCATACGGAAGAAGTCAGTCAGTCAGCCAAATTGTTGGCATGGAAGTGAAAGCATCTCCGAAAGTTGTTAAATATGAATGTGTAAGCTCACACAATCACACACACACACACACACACACACAAATAAATGTACACACACACGATTGCAGTGTTTGGCAATAACTGATTTTATTGATGGTAGCTTTTCATCCAAACCAACCGATTCTTCTCTGCTTTCCACTTAGTTGTAGCCATTAAAATGCTTGATTTGCAAATAGAATCCATGCCTAGGAGCACATTCATTACAGAGAAATAAATCCTGTATTTATCTTATTTTCTATTTCCTTAATTGCCCCTCTCTGATATCAAGTACTTTAATTTGTGAATTGCTTCTTAAAGTACTTACTCAAGGTATACATAAAAACAAAGACCATAAAGCATAACTCAATTTCTGGGAATGAAAAACACCTTAAAAGTGCAAAGAATATGTTTAAATTATCATAAACTTTTCGATCTCTATGCCCTCTACGCGAACCTTTCCTATATCGGACAGAAAGAATATGTCAAGACCGAGATCGAGAATATAACTTACAAGTAGAAAGAGTTTTTGTATCAAAAACGTTTGCATTTCTGAGAGTGTTGTAGTCAAGGGTTTTGCTCGAGGTTCGTGAATAGTTGAAGAGGGGTAAAATAAATACGAAATGCTTTCGAATGGAAGATAAGACTGTATGGAAGCAATAGCATATACTATACATGTAGTTCGCAGCCCACAGCCATGGAATACAGTCTGGTTGCATTCTTGCGTATTTTATATATCCGTTCTATAATTTAAAGCTTCTCTACTTCGCTATAAGCAAGGCCTTTAAACGTCTCTTACTTTTACGAATAGGAATGAAAAAAGGGACATAGCTTGCAAATACACTTTCCCCCAACAGAACAGAGTGGATACTGGACGTTCGTGTAGAATTAATAATAAATTTAAATAAAAGTCTGCTTGCAACTCTTTTTGCAGTAAAAATAAAAATTCATACAATTGTGCAGCGGCAGAGAAATTGAAATGGAAATTGAATTCTCTGTAGGCATATATTTGCACACGTCTGCGCGTGTGTGTGTCCATGTGTGTGTCCATGTGTGTGTCTGTTTGTGCGCGTGTGTGCTTTTGTTTCTATTGGTCAAACACCAACACAATCGTCGTCAGTGCGGGCGTGAAATCAAATCAAACAAAAATGTGTTACCCGCAGCATGTCCACAAAAATTTGACGCACTTTTTATGGCTAATTTTGCGAAATGTTTGACAAACAGCGGCAAAAATCGCTCACCATAAACTACACAGTGTGTTGTGATAGTCGTGTTTGCTTGCACAACTGAAGAAAGCCAAGCTAAAAATAACCACAAAAAAGTGTAGCTACATACATACATTTAAATACATTCGCACTCACAAATTTCTTTTAGGCCTATAGCTGACAGCTTATGGACAAACAGCTGGCCAAGAACCGCCGCAACGGTAAATTTGGCCAACAACCGTAAGCCAGACAGTTGAACAGTTGAACTGTCCAGCTCGACAACTTTTTAATTTCCCTCATTGAGAAAAAGAGGCAAGAGAAGACAGAGCGTCTTTCGGCAAATGAAGATTCTACAGTCGTGTAATTATTTTTGAATGGTTGTATTCCAAGGCTCTTAAGGAATATAATAGTCCTCAGATTTGAATCAAACTATATATAATGTGTGTATATAGATGGCTGGTCCATACATATGCGTAGAGCTATTCACATAATAAGGGATTAACAAAGATAAGTAACAGGATGGATGAAGCGACGGTATTCTGATATATGGGTGGATTAATAAATTGATAAATCAATCAATTAATTTCTGAATACTATTTTTACCGGCCAATAGCTTTTACTTTCTGAAACTGTGGGATATCTCTCAGTTATTTATAATTTCGGCGACAACATGAAGGCATTATCAATGCTAAAATTATAGACAAGGCTGCTTAGCAACAACAAGAGCAACAACTACAAGAGTCAGCAACGGGCAGTTAGGCCGTAAAAGTTTCTTTTTCTACTTCTTTCGCTTTGTTTTACTTTTGTCTTTGGTACAGAATGTGCAAATAAATGAAGAAAACCCATTTAACAGCTGTAAGTTCTAGTTTAATCTATTCTTTTCGTTTATTTATTTAAGTTTGATTTAACATTTACATTTGTAGAATAAAATATATTCTTTTTATGAATAATTCATACTTTTTATAGAATATTTTACATATTCTAATATAACACTTTATATGTTAAAATTGGGACAAAGCATGAAGATATAAATTTGAAGAATATTTTGAACAATGCTTTCCATTAACCCACCATAAAGTAAAAAGAAAGAAAATAAAAATAGGTGTTTATCAACGAAGTACATACATTTTTAAACAAAGCAAAACAAGATTCTCAATGTATGTAAAACGTTATTAAAATAATGAAATAAGTATTAATGGAAGTAAAAGCTGTAATAAATATAAATGGTTTAAATAATCTACATCCATTTTGAAAACTTGTATATATGTATAAATTATAACGAATCTCAAATGTTAAATGTGTTTTTGTACTTTACAAGAAAGAAGTTAAAATCCAGTTAGAATCCAGCAAGGAACAAAGCCAGCAATACAACGAAATGTCCTGTGACAGGACAAGCATGTTTTTGTTCCTCCAACTACAGCAGATAAATAAATTATATATTAATGGGTCTGCCATGGATTTTATATTTTGTGAAACTATTTAAAAACTTCAAAACTGTATAATAAATACAAATTTAAATAAAATAAATAACAATAATAATCAAAATTTAATTTATTCGCTTATGGCTATCAAGTCAAATCTTTTGTTGTTTCTGCTGCAGATCATTTGAGACAGCAGCAGCTCTATGTTAGCTGCAACTGGTGCTGCTGCTGCTGCTGCTGGTGCTGCTGCTGCCTCTCTGCCAACAGCAACAACGACAGCAACAGCGGCAGCAACAAGTGCGCTCGCGTCGAGTTCAATGCACTTGATTTGGCATACATTTGGCATTTTGTGTTATCAAACATACAAACACACTAGCACACATACACACGCACACACACACACACACACAGTTAGTTGTAAGTAAATGTTGGCGTGTGTGCTGCTCACTCAAAGCAACTGGCCGACAGCCGAAAGTTGCATTCGCTCTGTGAGACGTTGCGAGCGAACTTTTTCTTACCAAATGACTGAAAGCTCATTATGGCTGATGATTCTCTATTTCCATTGCATATTAGCATGTCGTTTAAAAACCCATTCACATACCGCCAGTAATTTGGCGAGGCACGTCTTATCAAGAAGACGGCTCGCTGGCGAATGGCGCCAACATCAGACGAACACGTTAATCAGACGCACATACTTGTAATGCAACTCGAAGTGATAAGAGAGCTAAAGACTCGAACGCCAGCGAACTGGCTCAAACATGTTCGAGTTGCAGCCTCGAGTGGAAAATGCATTAGAAATTGCTCAAACAAAGAGCGTGCGAGAGCGTTGCAACCAAACAGCTGATCGTTGAGCACAAAATGAGCGACAACTTAAGGTGAGGGTAAAAGTGTGACAATGTTTGAGTGCCTATGCGTATGTGTGTGTGGGTGTGTGTGTGTGTGTGTGTGTGTGTGTGTTTCTGTATGGGTGCTGTTCAGATAACAGCGACCACGACGCGTATGCGCAATGTGCATTATTTTTCTCATTTAATTTCTTCTTTTTTTGACAATTTTCAAAAGTGGAGCAACTCCTGACAACAACAACAACAACAACCACAACAATGCACTTAATGATTTGGAACAAAGATAGATGGGGGCTCTTGCCGATGTTGCAAGAAAGTGGCAGCAACAACTGCAGACAGAAAAGAAAATGCCAGCATATGCAAAACTAATGGAGAGTGGCAGCCAAAGGCGGATGTGTGCTGCTGCTACTGCAACTGTTGTTGTTGCTGTTGTTGCTGTTGCTGCTAGTGCTGCTACTGCTTCGGCTGATGTTGTTGTAATTTATGCATGCAAAGTTCATTAACATTGCAACAGGCAATGTGCAACAGCAACAACAACAATAACTGGCCACACAGCCTTCACTTTGCCACAGAAATTCAAATGTTCTGCTTTCGCTGTGCGTCATTTCAGCTCTAATAACATGTACATATACATGCATACTTATGTACATATATGTATGTACTATATGTATGTATCTTTCGGGATGTATGTATATGTGTATAGTGTCTGTCCAGCTATCCAACTATTCGCTCGCTCGCTCGCTCGCTCGTTCACTCCTCGATTCGTCTGCATGTGCATGATACGATAGAATCATTGTAACGAAAAAAGGCAACAGCAGCAACAACCACAACAACAACAACGGCAACAATAGCAACAAAAATGTAGAAAAAAATTGCACATTTTATAAATTCAGCAAGAGTAGAAAGTTTGTAATCAATCAATTGTAAGATAACTTTCGCTCTGCCTTGCAAATTGATTCAACTGAGCAGCGTTCGACGCTTTTCCGTTTTCCTTTGCAGTTGCTTCTAGCAAGTTCGTTGCTTAAGTCTTCTGTTTTGCATGCGCGAAGAGCAACACAAATAAGCGCCCATATCGGCAATGAGCCGACGTTAATTTCTAGTAACTTCTATAGCGGAAAATCTCTCTTACAAAAATGTTCTAAGCTGTTGTCTTTTTATCTATGTAGGAACAGGGGCCCTAACATCGAAATTACCCTTCAAAGATAACTAATACAACACAATAGACTTTCCTTAATTTACGAGCATCGAAACAGGCAAAAGTATTGAAACTTTCATTCATTCCATAAACTAACAATTATTTGAGAATGTATTTTTAATGTTTGGCTATTTTACACAATTATTATTTTAAACTGATAGATTAGTTGATTTAGCAATATTGTTATAGTGCAAGCATTATTTCACACTTTTCATGGTGCTTTGTTTTTTGTTTGGTGCTTGAACAACTGATCTATTTATAATTGTAGTTGTTATTTATGTTTCTATGACGTTTTTTGCTTACTTACAAGTATATTGGTATATTGTAGTATATACAAGTATAGTTTAATACACTTTACAAAACTTGTATTAGGTTTTCCTTGAATATTCATGTATCCATTTTATATTTTATGTATTAATTTAATATTTTAATTTTATGTTTTAATTTATGTTTTAATTTTATATTTTGATGGCAAATTTCAATGATATATTTTATTTGCTCTATTTGTATTTTTAAATTTAAATTCTAGAATTCAATTTGTATTTTTAAATGGCTATAGAAAATGCCCGTAGTATAACTTAATTTATTTAATGCATTTTATATTTTATTTTATATAATTTTATAATTTATTGTTATTTGACAAATTCTAATTTCATTTTCTATTTTAATTTTATATATGTATTTTTTTATTTTATTCTATTCTTTTATTTATATTATATATTTTGAACTTTAATATTAAATTTTTCTTTTTAATTATTTTTTATTTGTATAAGTTCATTTTTAAAATTTTATTTTTAATTTTGTCGTTTAATTTTATATGTGCATTTTAAATGTTGATTTCATATTTGAATTGAATACTTTAATGCTCGTACACCCCGAAATTGTTGTATTTCCACAGCATCTGTTTTTAGTGTAGCTTGAATAGGTATTTTTTCATTTTTTAATAATTTGCTAGCTTCAAAAACTCGGTTAAAACCCATCGAGGGAAGTTTCTAGGCGTTGATTGAAATGATTGCAGTGCAAGTCCTTGCCATGTTTGGGGCTTAATTGAACTCTTCGCAAATCTGTATAACAAATGCACAAACGTGAGTATTTGTGTATGCATGTGTGTATGTATGTATGGAGTATGTATGTGAGTATGTACTCGTATGTGTGTATAAACATTTTAGCTTAAGAGCCTGATGGCCACACATGGACTTTTCAATACTTTCGCCTAAAGCGCTAAAACAAATTTCACCAATTAAACTAATTTTTAATTGACTATAGAAATTTCTTGGAAAAAGTCTACCAACCAAATAAATGTCGCTATCAACACCAACACCAACAACAGCAACAAATGGGAAGCAACGCACAGAGACAACATAAAACGCATTTCGCATCAATGTCGGAAAAGCGCACAAACGAAACACAAAAAAAATAATAATAAAAAAAACGAACAACAAAAAATGGGTAAAAATTGCAGCGTACAAAAAATAATAATAAAAAAATAGAAAAAAAAACATGGCAAATCATTGCCACCAAATGCAGTCATTCATGACGCCTCTGCCGCTGCCACTGCTGGCGCTGGCGTCGCTGCTACCAATGGCACTGCCAATACGCCAACCACTGCTGCATTTGCTGCTGCTGCTGGTTGTTGCTGTTGTTACACTACTGACACACTGACTGTTGCTGGTGCTGTTGTTGCTGTTGCTGTTGCTGCTATTGCTGGAAGCGGCATGCAACAGTATGTGGTTGTTGTTGTTGTTGTTGGTGGTGCTGCTGCTTGCTGCTGCTGCTTGCTGGCGCAAATTTGTGACCATGAACGTGAAAAATCACCAAAGTGAAAAATAATTGATTCCGGAAGGAAACTGCCGCAACTGGTTTCTGTTGTTTGTTTTTTTTTTTGTTGCCGTTGTTGTTTCTGTTGCTGTTGCTGTTGCTGTTGATTTCATTTTTTATTTTTCTCATTTGTTTTTTCTTTGCCTTGAAACATTTTCAAATGCTTTTTTGGGTTTGTTGTGGCTGCTGTTGCTGCTGTTGTTGCACTTTGCATTTGGTGTCGTAACGCTCACTATTTTTGCTTTCCTGACGGGAGAAATTGCGGCTTGTCGCACATTTCTGGTCTATTAAACAAAAGCAACCAGCAACATCAGCAGCAGCAGCAGCAGCAACAACAACAGCAGCTGAAACATCATTATTATTATTATTGTTTTTTTTTTTGTTGTTGTTGTTGTTGTTGTTGTAATGTTTTTGTGTTGTTTGCATTTGTTGTTGCTCAAATTTCCCAATGATTAGATTGTTGCTGCTGCACTTGAGTCTTGACATTTGCAGTCGCAGTCGGTGACTGCCTGACTGGCTGACTGTCGCTTGCCTTATTGCCTGGCTCACTGCCTGGCTGAGTGACTGAATGAATGGCTGAGTGGCTGATATGTTGATGACAGTTTTGTGTCAGCGACGCGTTTTGTCGGTCGCTCATCGAAGTTTTTGTTATTTTATGGGCACCATGCACTGCTATTGTTGTCGTGATTGTTGTTGGCGTTAAAAGGAAATGGAGAAATCTGGCCAACCAACATCAGCATCAACAACAACATCAACATCATCAACAAATTCAATGCCAAATGGCAAAAAATATAAAATGCAACAACGCCACCAGACGCCCCAATAACGCACTCACAACATAAGGAAATTATTAGGTACAAAGCAATACGTACGAATTCTTACTGGAAACAATATCGGGCCATTCACTATAGTCGCAATAAGTGACAAAAAACAAGAAGGACATTTATCATATAGATTTCCAAGCATAATCAAGGTCCCATTCATCATCTGCATCTCCTAAGGCCACTGGATGCCTAGTCCAAGAAGAATGCAAAATTTTGTCATTACCGAACAGTAACAAAAACATTTGATAACATTTTCTGTCCCCCCTTTTTCACACACATTAATACTCTTTCTATATCAAATATAAATTTTAAATCACAGTCATTGAAGCTTTTGTTTGCAGACTTTAATTGCTGAGAGTTAACCTAATTTTCAAACTTTTAATAATATAGCAACACAGAAAATAAACAGATTTTTACAACATTACATCTAAAAAAATCATCCTATCTATCCTCTTCTTGAGGACAATATTTTTGCTATATTTATTTATTGGTAAAGGGATCATGAAAATCCTGAGACCAGCGACTCATAAATCCACGGCTTAGATTAGCCTTGTTTGCAGCAGTTGAAGTGTGAAGATTGAAGTTAAATTTGGCATCAGAAATTCTACTATAACCAACTATGTATACTATATATGTACATATACGTTGCAATGCAGATTTAAAAATTAAATAAAAACGTAAAGAAAATTCCACAATAGACATTATTCTTTTGAATAAAGGAAATAAGTAAAGATATATTCATTTGAATAATATAATTAACTATGTGACTAGTTAGATAATTATTGCACGACATCATGTTCTTCTAGGGGTTAGGAATATCCTAACAAATGAAAACGTATATGAAATCGATCATGAAAGTCAGCCTAACTATTTGGGAGCGCTAGCCACAATAAAGTAAAGGCATTACCTCGCTTCCAAGCAAAAACATTGAGGCTGAGCATCAACATAATTTTCTAACTTTTAATAATATGTAAAGCAAGACAGAAAATAAACAGATAAACTGATAAATAAACAGAGCCTCGCTGCTCACGATAACATGTTGGCCATTAGTTGGCAATAGTCAACACCAATGACGGACCTTAATGGTTTTCGAATACGAAGAAAATAAATAAATTCCCATTTCATTTTTGAAATTAGATTTTTGTGCTAAGCTAAATCTTAGCTTTATCAATCTGGGTTAGGTTTGATTAAAATTTTTTAAATTATGTGCAATTGAAAGTGAATTCTGTCGAAATGGTAGAGATTCTTTATATGTATAGGGAAAAACTAAAAACCTATTTTGACCAAGAACTTACTTCATTTTCTTCTCTTCATCTTTTTTGACAAAGGCTTTAGGAACCCCAAATCAAGTCAAAGATGTTACAATGAAGATGCATTTAAAAATTGTTGGACACTACATATTTACCCCACTTGAGGGCTGACAACATTACAGTTTTCTAGCTCCAGTTGTCTTCTATGGGCGCTGAAGTATTATACAAGTAAGTAGTATACATGGGAGCTTTTAAATTAATCGATTAACAGGCTAGTTAAGACTAATCTGGCAATTCTGCTTTAAAAACTTCCGTTGTTCATAATCATAAGTTTATTGTATGTTTAGAAATCATTTGAAGCATTTGTTAAATATGCATTTATAATTTTTCCAAAGGTTTGTTTTAATTTAGGCTCTTGTGAAAGGCTTGTACTGGACGGACACCTCAGGCCGCTAGTACTGGACACTTCGACGAGGGCAGCTTTGGCTTTCTATATGCGGGAAGAACCACTCCCATCCAGACTTTTCACGAAGGAACGTGACTTAAGCTTCTTGTTTCCCGCCTTCTTCTTCTTGCTACGAACTGGACGTGCATCAATGTCCTCATCGCCACAATCTGGCATGACATAGTCGCGAATGTAAGCGGACACATTCAAAGGTTCCGGGGGTTTCGGATTCAACATCTGGCGCTGCAACTCATCAACCGACGATAGGGTTGACTTATCGGGCACATCGCGCAGCAGAAAGTCGAAAACCTCGAGTGGGGGCATTAAGACGACTCCGACGCGACGGCGGCGGCCAGTCGATTCATTTATTTCTGAGCCTGCAGTGCCTTGAGAGATGTAGCCGTCATTCGGCTCCAAAGCAGGAGCTGAAGCGTTAGCTTCGTTCCCATTGTCCTTCACCTCGTCTTCCAATTTCAATTCTTCCGACTCTTTACCATCGGGCGAGTTGAGCGCATTATTCAGTCTAGTGCTAATGCGATCCAACTTCTCCAGTGCGGCAACATCTTCTTTCTTCGAGTCATCGCCTACATGAAGAACTGAAACCAGCTTTTGGGAGAGACGATTGAGTTCCTCAAAATTAGCTGGGCGCTTAGTTTTCAAAAAGTTCGCGGTAATTAGCTCGTTCATATTTTAGTTTCTGGTTTTCACAATGTCTGCTTGGAAAAATTGTGTAAAATGACTTTTTGTTCTACCAATTGTCAAAAGCACTGAAAATTCTATTCAAATATGGCGTGTCGTTGTGTAAAACTGTCAAAGCAGTGCTGGGAAGCGCATGCTTGAACGGAAATCGAATCGATAATTTCGATGACCATCTCTAACAACCAATTGACCAGATAACAAGTGTCGCGGCACCGAGAAAAGATCCACACTGGCGTCCAGTTTGCTAATTTTCCACTGTATCAAAACGTTTTCACTCAGCTGAGTGCAACTATCACATGAATGTTATTCGTAATCGCCCTTTTTTGCGTAATTACTGACCGTAATTCCGCAGCATGCGAAACAGCTTTCAGTTATAATTAATGTATTAACAGGTATAGACAATACTTTACAACACTGCATTTTGAAACATTCGGAACAAAGACGTTCGTTCACTGCGTGAAATTTCTGATATTCAAAATATTTTGAATTTTCTTCGACCCACACATGGGACTATATGCCATTTGGGGTGTCCTCATGCCCCACACTTGGCCCCAAATCGTGCATACTCCTATAAAAACTCCAATAAACTAACTTTACCTGTTTAATGATTGTGCAAACAGTACACGAACGCCGGCATCTAACTTAGTGATGCGCGCGTGCGGCTGTATAGGGCAAGGATTTACAAAGCACGATAATCTTTAAATTATTTAAGTGCGTTTTAAAGCAGTTACAGGAAATATAGCTACACAAATAATTTTCTACCATTTCTTTATTGCAAGTATTTGTTTTTCATATTTGCTAATCACGAGTCATGAAAAATGTTCTTGAATAGTCAGAATTGTGGAACAACTAGTCGAACGAATGAGAGGAAATACAAAATAACGGACTTTTAGCTCGGAAAATTATTGGATGTGCCTAGAAATATGTCCTCATTTAAAAATGTAGTCATCAGTTTCTTAAAACCATTATGATTTCTTGTTGCAGAAAAAATAAAAAGCAGATTAAGATGTTCCTTCTTTTAAGCCTGTTTTACTTTTGGAATACCTCGAACCATCTGAGCGAATGGAATTGATTGCCACTGATAGCTTAAGTTTGAATATGATTGGTATAATCTACGAATAAACTCACACATATATGATTGTGGATTCAATGAACGGTAGACCTTTAAACTGTTGAAGATGCGAGTTGAGTGAATCGAACCATTCTTCATTATTATTTACAAAATAGATGGCACTTGAATGTTGGATAGTCGTGTCTAATTTTCTAATATGCATTTTATTTGCATGCCACTCAGTCGTGTCACGCAGTCATCTCTAGGCAGAGAGTGCACAAGAATCAAAGGCATCGTCATCGGCATTGCATTTCTGGGTCATTGGCGCAGAAAGTGACTGCCGGCCATGAACGGGCTGCGGAAAAGTGAAAAACAACAACAGTGGCAACATTGCTAAGGACCCAATGCAGTTCCAGTCACGATTTGGGGACAACAACAACAACAGCAGCAAGAGCAACAAAAACAACCACGAGATGCTTGATTCAACAATTGTCTATAAGTATTTACGAGGCAACGCCGACTGCAAATGTTCTCTTGGCATGTGTGGGTTTGGAGCAGGAAGTCAATTACCGCTCTAAGGAAAAGATGCTGATGTTTATAACGTTGTTGTTATTGTGGCTATTGTTGTTTTTGCTCTTGGTGTTGTTGTAACTGCATGTTGTTGCTGTTGTACTTGGCACTCAGCCAGCCAGCTAGCGAGTCGTTGAAGCTAAACGCTTTACGGTGGTGCAATACGCAAAAATATTTGTCAAAAATGGAATATATTTTGCTAATACTTGTATATGGTTGAATCATAAATTTAAACTTACATTTAAATATAAGGCAGTTGAATTGTAGAGAATTGAGGAGAACTCTAAATCTAAATCTTGAAAATATGTTCTCAAATTTTTAACTTCCAATTCGTTTATTCAACTTTCAATTTGTTCTACAACTTCCTTTTAGTTCAATCAAAAGCTAAGTGAATTATGTGTTATATCAGCGACAAGTTGTTTATTTCAACTCAAATCTATTTATTTATTTGTAATTGCTTAGAAAGGGCTTAACTTTAGCAAATTTTCTACAGCTTTTACTTTGCGTGTGTTGCCATTCAATATTTCGTTTTTCAAATCATAAAGGGCTGGTCATTAAATCACTGTTTGATTTTATTAGTTATGGCTATTTCTTTAAGCCATTATCGATGTTATTCCCGAAACATTTTTGTTCTTGGTGGAAAAGTGTTTGTGAGCCACTGTGCGCTTGTCTCAAATTTGCAATCTCGGCGCGCGCGCGAAACTTTCTCAATTGAAAATTGCATTTGGACGATGACGATGACGCGACGCTGGCAGCGATTTCCCTCGAATTTTCCGCAGTCGCTTGGCTTGTTCAGCACCAGCGTCTTTAGCTGTTTCTTTAGCTTCAGCAACAGCTCTGGCTGGAAGTCGTTGCCATTTTGCCGCTAGCCGTTAACCGAAAAAAAGTGTGTCAAGTTTTCGACAAAGATCAAGCACATCTCAGATAGTAACACACACACACACACACAATCACACACGCATGTACCTCAAGAGTTGCTGTTTCTGCATCCGCTGGCCATGCATTTCCAGTCGCCAGTCGGCCGTTGTTGCCAGTTGCTGGTTGCCATGACCAAATGTTCTCAAATTCATTGCAATTTGGCTTAGATTTAGTTGCAATTTTCGTAGCTGGCAGTGAAAGTGCTAGAAAACGTGAATGTGAAACAGTCAAAATGATTGGCAGGCAGGCAGCAAGCTGGGAAGCAGGCAAGCACCAATGTGTAGCACACATAATTGGCCAGCACAAGAAAGCGCCATCCAGGCAGCAATTTAACAGCAACAATCGCAAGAAAAGTAACACAACAAGGGTTAAGTCTCCTAAAAAATTGATGATCAATGAACAGTATCCATCTAAACTTGTTCACGGCCTAAGCCCATTTAAGGCAATTTTAAGCAATTCTGTCCAATTTATTTCAATACTAATAAAAACTAAGTACTAATTAAACTTTAGATTAGTCACAGTTAAAATAACTCTATATATTTCCTATAAATGTGTGCACATTTTGAGACGGAAATGGTTTGGTTCGTATGTAAAACGCTGGTTTCTCATTTAAGAAGAAAATTTTTAAAAGTTCCCTTAATCTATACAAATAAAACATTCTAAACGGGCCTAACCCGTTTAACGATCGGCCCAATATGCCAATGAGAACATCCATGAAGACATAAAAACAAGCCTCTGCATATAAAAATACAATTACACATGCAAAACACAATCCTGATACGCTGGAACATTCAAGTACTTCTTTTAAAATAATGTACACCAAATGTTCTATTTAAAAACCTAAAATATTTTGAAACTAAGTTGTTTAAATACTTAGTACAAATAAATAAATAAAACACCGCTCTCCTGTACACTTATCATACGAAGCACTTAACCGAAGGCGATTTAAGCATCGACAGCTCTTTCATTTATATTCTTTAAATAAACTACCTTTTATTAATATTATTTTAATTCACAATACGATTGTAGGCGATATATCATTTGGAAACAATTTTTTTAACTCCACCCTAGAAGAAATCCAAAATTCGTCATTGATCAGCAAGTATTTGATGCACATTAAAACAATTTGGTCCCTTTCTAATATTATTCAATGGAAAAAAGAAACTGGAACTCGTATTGGAGAAACTGGAAGAGAGTAAATTTCGGGCTAACCCGAATCTTCAAAAAGCTTTATTGTACCAATCACACCGATAACAGCTTTATGATATAAGTAGAACACGGATTTTAATTGGGTCATGAGATCGAAATAAATAAAAAATGATATTGATTTCTGCGCCGTTCGTTCGAATGACAGCTATATGGTGCATCTCCAAATACCATGAGAGACTAAGCAGAACTCATTTGGCTTTTAGATATTTTAATGGAATCCCACAATATTGAGTTCGTTCTTAAGTAGTAGGCACTCGGTTCGCTTCATGCCGCAACCATCACGACAGAAACATGATTTAAAAACACTGTCAAAGTTATCACAAAATTTAATAAAGGACAGATCTTAAATAAAGGTTAAAGATTAAGAAAAATTAAATAAATAAATAAAATATTGTTTAATATACTTTCTTCTTTCAGGAGTTGCGTGAGATATTTTATTCTTTTCTATATTAATTTTACTGTTATTATTATAACTTACGTTAATGTGTTTAAAAAAAAATATATATATATATAAGTATATACAATTAACTTAAAAATGAGAGCCTAGAAATGTCTGTTGAGGAGATCAATACGGTGCTATCTACCCAGCCTCCTCGCCATCTAATATAGAAAACATAACTTTCGATCAAATCAGTTAATTAAACATGAATATTGGCTCGACCAACTGACCTACTCCCTGAGCTGCCCATGAACCAGGAACAGTGAAAAGAAGAAGAAACATTAGAGAGCTGTTCAGGCAGGCCTAGACAGACTGCTCAATCAAACAATCGAGCAATCAAGCAATCAAGCAATCAAGCAATCAATCAATTCAATTTGTCGGCGCGTCGTACCCTTGAAAAGTTCAAAGAACTTTTAAGGCACATTTCGCTGCGGCTGCGGCTGCCTCTGCCTCTGCCGATACGCCGTCTAATTTGATTTTCAAGACATCACCTGGCGACGTGCGCACAGTGGGTTGCATACTGGCTGTCTGGGCAGTGGAGGGCCAAGTCCCTACTCAAGCAGCCCGAAATTGGCCAAGAGCGTAAATGAATGCCGTCGATTGTGCTATATATTCATATGCGCACTTTGTAGTCGCTGATAACCCAGTATCCCAGTTAAATATGAAATCAAAAGCCGTAAAATACAAGGAAAAAAATTACAAATTGGAATACGCAATGCAACTAAAAGAGAGAGCACAAAGAATAACAGTGGACACCGACTAAGTTGAACACATTTTTTGAAAAACACTGAGAGTTGATTCCTTTAAAAAAAGGGCCATAAAGCCTGGATAAATAGGCAACACATTTTTAAATGTGGATGAATAAAAAATATATTCAATTAATAAAATAATCACTATTAAAGCTTCCTGGTACATCCCCTTCTCATCACTCACTCAGCAAGCTACACACCAACACTCCCTGATCTGAGGGCATCTAAGCAGCATGCTCCTGAATGCTGTACTGAATTAGTTTTATAAATAAAATAAATATTAAATACTCAATATTATATTATAAAATAATGTTAATAACTGCATAATGGCACTAAACTAAAAACTAGAATGAGATACATTAGATAGCGAAAAAAAGATAATGCATTAGCCAACAGCTAGTCTTGTCAACGACATCATCATTGTTATTAATGCCTCGTTAATTAAACAATTAATATTCCAATATAATCATGAACCTATGACTTAGGTATAAATGAAAAGTTGAATGTATCTATAAGTAATTCTTCATTTCTATGGGAAAGAAAAGAATGGTCCCAGGCTAAAGCTCTAATATTTGGAGCTTTAGTTCTTCATATATATATGCTTAGCTTTAGAACTATTGTTTTGTTTCTATTTGTTAAGTTTTTGTCCATGATGAGTTTATAATTTGTTCAAGATACTTAATGCTTTCTGAAATTCCATAATTTGAGATGAATTGTCTCTTGTTGGATTAAAAATAATATTGCAACTATTCGATAATAGTTGGAAAATTGTGGATATAGGAGCATTATTTTACCAAATTTTTTATGTTTAATCGTAGCTCAAGCAGACTGATTCTTTAGTTTAGTTCACATTTTTCCCACCTCTAACTATTTGTAATTTGCAACGACGCGTCGTACAGTTTCCAAATTTAAATGCAAATCAATTTTAATGAACTACAGTACAACCTAGCCATCCAAAAACAATGGCTAACTTAATTGAATTATGTTTTGTACAATTCTTGAATTTCTTTAAACGAATTATTATTATTGTTGTAATTCTTGTGTTTTTATTGAAAAGAAACTGACATACATAATTGCAATTCTATTCTATTGGAAGTGAGTTTCTGCTAAGCTAAATAGATGATTAGAGAAGGCCTATTATAAAATAAAGTATTTGCGGGCAGAGTGGAATAGTGAAGCTTCACTGTGGCTTCAAGAAATCCGTTATAAATCAAAGCAATGTGCGTGGGCGTTGAAATTGAAAATGCGCGGGCGACGACAGCCGCAGCTTTGTTGTTGGAGACAACTTGGGCTTAGCCATAAAGCCAATTACTTTCAATTGTCGCAATCGCACACACACACACACACATAGGCATTCGCATACACACACACAATGGCCCAATGGATTTTGGTTATAAAAGCGTCGACTCGAGCGGCTCAACATTTCTTTTGTCAATGATGACAGCCACGATAGTTTACGGCCTAACTCTCTCGATGGTCATGACCGTGGCCATGGGCGCAACGCCCCTGGCCCGCTGGCAGCCATTGGTGCCGCCCCCGCCCCGCTGGGGTGCCAACATGCTTATGCTAAGACGCCACAACAGTATGTGGTAAAAGAATACAGATCTCCAGTTGATCTGAACACTCCGCGCCTAAACGACAGCCATTTGGCTCTTGCAGGTCCCGCCTTCGACTTTTGGACCGAGGACAGTGATACGAATATTTGGGAGCACTGCGGACTCTTCGAGGGCGACATAATGCTGCATCGGGAACTCATTAGGAATGGGCTGCTCAACGAGCGACTCATTTGGCCGGATGCGACGGTACCCTTCTACATAGATCCCAATGATTTCTGTGAGTATCGTAACTAAACAAAAAATAATAAGGGAATCAAATTCGGAAAAGAGCGACAACATTTCTCAAAAAAAAAAGATATGTTATTAATTTCATGAATTCAGATATAGAACACCATCTATTGCGCGTGCAATGGTTTTATATTTGATTGATCTGAACACTGTTCTGTAGAAACTAATTCGCTCTGTTTCCTGTATTTCCTGCAGCAAACAACCAGACCATGATCATACTAAAGGCTTTCAAGGAGTATCACGACAAGACCTGCATTCGCTTCCGTCCCTACGAGCAGGGCGACAAAAATTGGTTGGTGATCAAAGGGAACTATTCGGGCTGTTGGTCTAGTGTGGGGCGACGCCAGGGCGGCCAAGTTCTGAATCTTAACACGCCCAAGTGCGTGACTCACGGCGTGGCTGTGCACGAGCTGTTGCATGCACTCGGCTTCTATCACCAGCAGAGCGCCACGGAACGGGACGAGTATGTGAAGATAAATTGGGAGAATATTCTGGATGGACATGCGCACAACTTTAACAAATACGCACGCACCCACATCAGCAATTTTGGAGTGGAGTACGACTATCAGAGCGTGATGCACTATAGTTCCAAGGCATTCAGCAAGAATGGCAAGGCAACCATTGAGCCCCTGGTAAGGCAGTGAAGTGGAATGGTAAAAAGGGCTTATTAAGAAATTTTCCATTTATTTAGGACCCGTACGCGACTCTGGGTCAGCGGCGTGGGCTGTCGAAGAAGGATATTGCAAAACTAAACGAGATGTACGAGCAGGACTGCAATGAAAATTTCTTCTTCAGCTTCGATCGCTTCTCCGAATATCTGAACAATCTTATTGACTACTTTCAGGGTGATATCGAGGGATTTTTTGGTTGAAACAAAACAGCTTCCATATTTGCAAAATACTTGTATAATAATATTTTCGATAAATTCCTCTCACACCATTGATGTCTCAAATTACATTTCCGCATAGACTGGTAATTGAGAAACACCCACAAATACAATTTTATTTTTATTTTTCTAAGACGATAAAAGATAGTTTTATGTTTAGTAGGTATTACATATATAAATATATATATTCATATATAAAAATACAACTGAATTTAATAATAAAAACAAGTACAAAATATTGGAAGAAGGTAAGCGTAAGTTCTGAAAACCTTTGAGGGAACACATCAGCTTTGATTGACTTCAGAAATTTTACACGAGTACATTAATTCATTCGAGATATAGTACCGATATAGTTTTAGGAATAAATGACAATGGCATGGGAATTGCATTGCATCGAAACTTCTTCAATATCTCGAAGAGAATCTACATCAGCTTTTATTATCGGGAATGTCCGATATGGGAGTACCCTGCACCCTGCAGTTGGGTTTTCATAAAAAGAAGTCATTCTCGAACCAGTCTGTCCTGCCACAGCTAAATGGGTTAGCCTATTAATTATAATAAAAGCAAGAAGCATTGTGTTGCATGAAAATAGCAATATAACTAAAGACAATAGAATAATAATAAATTGTAAGAATCCAGAACACTCTAGGAATCGTCAGATTGAAATAGATTTTTTTAGGGTGGATAATAAAACTGATTAAAGAACTGTGGAAGTAAATAGGGAAGCATAATAAACAAATTAAGGGCCGATTTGCTTGTGTAGCTCGGAGAAAAAGGACAGACAGGCGGACATTGTTTATGCATCGAATACCCATGTCTGTTTATCTTTAATATTTGGCCAACATTATGGAATTACTCGTGTAAAACGGTTCGAAATTGTTCTTTGCTTTGGGTTCAGAGTAGTATTTTTTCAGGAATTCATTGCCATCTTGTAGAAAATTTATTCTTTTAAGTATTGAAGTTTTCGAGTATTATAAAATCATTTTTGTCAAATAATAAAATGCTGCTTTTTTAAGAGTAGTATGTTAGAGTATTTTGCCAGGAATCGCATCTCCGAGTGGTAACTAAGTTATTTCATTTTTTACTTAAAACTATAATTCACATATTCTGGGATCTTAGCCCGCAAAGAAACTGAACTGACTCAGCTCTTCGAGAGTTTGCGAGGCTTCAGCACGCAACGCCTCTGCCTCTCCAGTCTCCTCGGCGGCCATTGTCTCCAGTGCGTGCTTGAGCTCAGCACACCAGATACCTTGCACACCACGCAGACTGAACCGCGTCAAAAGACGCAACAGCATACAGGCACGCATGCGCAACAATTCATGATGACTCTGAAGCAACGATGGGAAGCGCACGCGGGTTTGGAATATGATGCGCTCCACCAGTTCGGCATTCTCGGGCAGGTCGCGCAGCACACAGCTGAATAGAGCCAGCACGGAATTCGACAGACGAACGGCGGCGCTCTGCCTTAAGTCTGTCAATTGAGAGAGGTCCTGTTATCATATTTATCTTAATATACAATTTGTATATGAACTGTGCAAATAGAAATCAGATTGAATAGCAACCGAAGGCAAAACAATATGCGAGACAATTCACGTAAAAACTATGTGAATAAGCTATTGAAGCGGTATTGAAACTTACCATGCGTCAAGAAGCTAACAAACATTTCGTTGACAGCCAGTATGGCTAGAGCATCGCAAAATTGTGCCAGAAACTGCTGTTGATGATGCGCCAGATGGCAGACCAGTTCATAGAGACTACAAGCTGTGGTCACCTCCTCCGCGTTCAGCTCAGCGATTGTCCGAAGTGGACGCTGTTGTGAATGTTGCGTAGGCAGAGAGAACGACTGGCTTGCGGGAAGCGAGGCGGCCGAATCGTTCATTTGACGCTGCGAGACAAGCAGTTTGCAGGCATACATCAGATTCGGTACCAGCTTTACATCAATATACACTTTCTTGATGGCATCCAGTGTATTCGGCTCAGCGAGTACAAAGGGAAGTGAGAGCAGCTGAGCAACACTCAATAATACCTTGGGTATGGCCTTGGAGTTGCGCAAAGGCGCCACAATAATGCTTACCTGAAGAAGATTGGGAAAACATAAGTTATAGATGCACATAGAGAGTAGAAAATAAATCGATTGAGATAGTTTCAAATGGTTTCTATTATCTTACCAGATTGTGCTGCTTAAGTGAATCAAACTCGCCATCGATCACTTCCTGTATGGAACGATGTAAGAATGCCAGCCACTCGTCATTCTCAATAGGCGGGCTTTGAGATTCATCGCATGAGTCCCAACCAGGCAGCAAACAGGGCGGCGTATTACTGCAAGGATTAGTCGTGTGAAGGCTAATAAATTACTAAATGGCTGGTACACTTACTCGTTACTCTGCTTCTCATCGGTGGAGTGCATCGATTGCTTCAGTGGTGCGGCAGCAGTTGTAGGCGCGGCAGCAGTTGCAGGTGCGGGTGCCGGTGCAGGTGCAGGTGCGGGTGCCGCTGCGGTTACGAGTGCAGTTGCGTGCTCTTTGGGTTTTCTATTAAGCTCCTTCTGTTGTGTCAGCATATCGGTTGTCTTACGCTGCACTTCCGGATCAATATTTTGACCCAGGCGGACTGAGAAATTTTCCAGATTTTGACTGAGCTTGCGCTTTTCCAGATCTTTGTTACGCGAGTGTTTTGAGTATGCCCCAGTTTTGTGTTTGGACTTTGTGGGGCTTTCTTCTGCTGTTGCTGCTACTATTGCTGGTGCCCCTGCAGCAACTGCAGCTGCTGCTCCTGTTTCTCCTGTTTTTAACTCTGCAGGCGCAATATTGTCGTTTTGATAATTAAGTATCATATTGTTATTGCCGCTGACAAAACAGGTCTGCGAATTAATTAATGGAATTGCATTGTCCACGAACGCCTTTTTAGGCACCTCCTTGAATGACACATCTGCAAAGGGCACTACTACACGATTGTCCTCAATATCCGTTTCGAGCTGCTCAATATCGCTAGGTGGTATGGCATTGATGCTGTCGCGGGACGTTGATAGGTTGTCATTCAGCTGAACAGCCGCCCTCTCGTTGAGCTTAAGCGCAGCTAAGGAATCCTTTAAATCCGATACACTGTGACTAGCCGAGTTGTGGCTGTAGGAAAAGGAAAAAATGTAACAGTTTTATGAGGTTTGCAAATTTTAGCTGCGTTATTAGAGACCCCGCAATACACTAACCTGTGCTTCTTTGGCTTCTTTGTTTCCTTGGCAGCCTGGGGATTAATAAATGGCGAGTTTTGGGCTTCCTTTACCTCAGGCAGATGCAGCAAACCGTCAACGAAGGGATGGCACAGCAGTTGGGCCCAGGACATCCTCATGCCAGGATCCTTCTCGAGCAACCCTTGTAAAAACGAACGGCAATCGCTGCTCAGAGTACTGGGCCACTTGACTTCATCGTGCTTGATGACCTTCGCTAAATGCATTATGGATGGGGCGCAGAAGGGCGGTTGTGCTGTGACACTTTCATACGCGATACAACCGAGAGACCACAGATCCGCCAAATGATCGTACGGCTGCTGGGCGAGCAGCTCCGGCGCCATATAAAGCGGTGTGCCCGTAATGGAGGTTAGCACATGTGTGCCCAGAGTCATGTTGCGTGCTAGTCCAAAATCACAGAGCTTCGCATGCATGTTTTTATCCAAGAGAACATTCTGTGGCTTCAGATCACGATGTAATATGCGATTCGAGTGTAAATAATAAAGCGCAGAGACCAAATGACTGACCACACGACGTGCATCCTTTTCCTCCAAGGCGCCATTTAAGAGCAGATAACGATGCAAGTCGATCAACGCAAACTCTGTGACTACAAACATGTCGAACTTGGACTCGAAGGACTCTATCATTTCAATGATATGGGGATTTTTCAAACGCGACTGTATGTCACACTCGCGACGCAGATTCTTCAGCTCGCGGTTTGTGCGTCCCCGCTGTATTAAATAATAATTGAACGAATTATTTATTAATAGTACTTGCCAAATTCTAAGTAACTACAACATGCCTTGGAAATAACTTTAATCGCCACCACTTTGTCATCTTCGCGGCGGCGCGCCTTGTAAACACAACCATAAGAGCCTTGACCGACCAGTGAGCTAACCGCATAGCGGTTCATTCTGGTCGTTTGTTGCTGTTTCGCAGCCAGCTAGTTATATTTTTCAATAAATAAACTATAAAATGCTTTAATTCACACAAAACTCTAGACCTGTTGAGCGCCAGGAAATGCGACAAAAAACAAAACAGCTCTATAGCAGAAAAAAGAGTTAGTGCTGCCAGCGTGCCAAAAAAAGATGCAGCCAGTGCTGCCCCTAACCACTAAAAGTTAACTGGGCGCACCGGTATTCGTGAAGCGCATAGCACTCACAGATGGCAGCGCTGAAGGCCAGGCCGCACAGCTGTTTTGTGTTTTTCAGACGACAGCGACCAACTGCAGCTTTTAATTAAAACGCCAGCGTTATTGTGAAATAAATAATGGTTAATAAATTAACGAACACACAGTGTGCCGGAATTCAGTGAGAAGGTAACGCACATTGCAGCAAAAATGCGCGAGCCCAACTTATACGTTATATTATCACACGCGCTAATTGGTGAGTATGCGGCGCCCCAATTGCCGACAAAAAACAACAACAATGAAAGCAGCAGCAACGGCCATCAATATTAGACTACCACTTAAAATAATTTGTTTTCTCAATTTGCCTTCTCTCCATAGGCTCGGGCTTCTTTTTTCTGTATATGCAACATGTGCGCGTGATCTTTGAAACACGTACTAATATCCAGCATTTGAATCAGCTGGAGCGAGAATCGTTGCTGAGACGCGAGGATGCGCTCTACTATACCTTTTACAAGACACTTGCCGAGGGTCCCGACTTTTGGCATGGCTACGAGCAGCTAAAGAATGTCACGGACATCGAGTATCCGCATAGTGTCAATGTGTTGCAACGTTTCTATGTTCTGCCCGAGCTCGTCGCTGCGTAAGTTCTCCAGATAACAATAAGAGTGATGATAAATTAGATTATAAACTTGATAAATTATCTTGCAGCTATTTTTTCCATGTGGTGCGCAATGGCTACAATCCCATTATACAGCCCATGCAGTTCTACTTTGAATTTGTGTGGCTGATGGGCGGCGTAACGCTCCTAGTACTTTATTTATATGGCACGCTGCTTAGCGAGAATGTCTTTGGCGGCATCTATGGCGTCATTTCCTATCTGATGTTTCATAGCTTTGCCTCCAAAATCTACGAGCGTCCCCTGGCACGCGAGAATTTTGCATTTCCTTTCATATTTCTGCAGATGTTTTATCTATGCATTTGTATTGGACGCGTTATACACAGACAGAAGCACACATCTCGTGTGTTTATGGTGAGTATTTAGTATTTCTGTTAAGCACTGCCTCTAAATGTATTGCCTTGCCATTGCAGGTCTTTGTAATGTCCATGTTTACCGCCTGCGCATTGCTGTCGTGGCAATTCTCTTCCATAATATTTACCACACAAATACTGATTGTGATGACGTCGTGGAATGCCATGTCAATGCCCACCTGCTTGGCCAATACCTTCGCCTTGGACTACTCACTGTCGCAAGTGTTGGGAAATGCCATTGCTTTTGTGATGTCTCATGGCAACAGCCAATTGCTCTTCACCTGGCAGCTGAGTGTATCAGTGGGTCTTTTTCTCATCACTTTGATGCGCCAGATGCCTAGTCGACGTCATTCAACTGACGGGCTGCAGTGGGACTATTTCTCCTTTAAATTCATTCTCCTGGCTCTGCTGGTAAGCAGTATGCAGGCCATGCTGCTGGATTGGTTGGGCAAGTCGGGATTTTTGAATGCACAGGACAACACAGACGTACACTATTGCGATCTCTGGGCCTACTGGATGCTGCAAGTGAAGGTAAATTTCGTTACCAATTTGTCGGCCTGTAATCCCCTATATGCGCGGGTCGCCTGGTCGGAACTGTGGCAGCTAGTAAAGACACTAATTGTGAAGCCCTACTGCATGTATGGCGTCGTTATGTTAGCCATGTTCTTTCGCAAATGGCGCAAGAGTAATGTGCCGTCGAGTGTGACTCAAGAGCAGCGCGAACGTGCTCGCAATTATGTGCTGGAGGATTTTCTCGAGGAGCATCATGTGTCCATGAACGACATGTCCAACAAGCAAACCGAACAACAGCTCAAGAAATGCTTTGAAATGCTTGAGAGCTGTGATCATGACTATGAGCGCTACAAGCGTGAAAAGGCCAAACTGCAGCAAGAGCAGCCTCACACGCGCGAAGAATTCATGCAGGACATTAAGCGACTGAAGGCGCAAATACATCGCAACAGCGACAAACAGCGCAAAGAGCGACGTGCCGAGCAGGAAGCGACGGCGAATGAAAACGATACCAAAGATGCAGCACAGCTGCAAGGAGAAAGAGAACTGGAGGAGCAGTCACAACACCCTGAAAACTGTGAGAGCGAAACTGATGAAACTTTGCCGTCCAAAGCGCCAAATCCGGCCGGCGTTGAAGACAGCGGACGGGTCAATGCTGCCACCTCAGCTCCAGCAAATGGCAAGCGTCGTACAACGACGCGTCGCGATGATACTACAACGCCAAGGGCCAATGTCCAAATACTCAATCTACACTACATGTACAGCTTCATGCAAATGATTGTCTTCACTCTGATTGGCCTCACTGTGCGCAAACTGTTCTTCCTGAGCTTTACCCAAGGTTGTGTGATTGCTCCCACCGTTTGCTCCAAGGTCTGGTACCATCGGCAGCGCAACATTTTCTGGTCCGTCTCGCTGGCTGTGTTTTTGCTCAGCATGTTCGACCCGGGCATGGTGGTAAGTAAAACAATCATTGAGTTTTTTTACTGTTTTGAATCCAGAGGTTTAAAGACTAAACGTAGACTTACTAGAGCTTACAAAGTTCTATGTTTTAGCTTTTTCTGCATATTTTTAAATCTATCGGGTTCTTCCAACAGGCAATAACCATAATATTTTAAGAATATCCAGAGTTAAATAACAGTTGATTAAGGCATATTGTAAAACTTGATAATTCCAGAACATACGTGAGGAGTATTTTCCAACGCGTTACACGCACAACGCCGACGATCTGGACAGTATGCTGGAGTGGATTAAACTAAATACAGAACGTGATGCAGTTTTTGCGGGTAAGCTCAAGGCTGTACTTTACAAATTGTAAACTTCTCTCCCCAATGTAGCTTTATATAGTCGTGTAAATATAGGTTGTGAATTGGGATCCGAAAGAGAAAATCATAGCTGTGAGTTCATGAGTCCATAAGCCATGAATCTAACAGATGTCCATAGATTGTCTTTAATATGATATCGAGAGTAATAGCTCTAATGTAAAGTATATTTCCCCACTCTACAGGTCCTGTCGAGATTATAGGCACTGTGCATTTGACAACCAAGCGACCGATTGTGAATCATGCGCATCTTGAAATGCGTCAAGTTGCGTAAGTTCTTTATCTTTGAAAATCACACTCTTGAGTGGCTACAACAATTAAGCAATGCCCTTTCTTTCCCCTCATTCTTCCGCTATAGCGAGCGCACGGAGCATGTATATTCGGTTTATAGCCGGCAACAATCGTCCGATATTTATAATCAGTGCGCTCAATTAAAAATCCAATACTTGATCATATCACTGGACGAGTGCACAAATGAAGTGCGGTAAGTGTTGGCATTCATTCAAATAATTTAACTCTGACTCTCTCTCTCTCTCTCTCTACTTCTCTCTCTAATCTTGTTCTTATCTGTTTTCTGTTTTTGTGCGACCCACAGCGACGATTGTGATATCTTATCCATCTGGGATGACAAACAGCCTGCATATCGCAAATACCCGCAGTTCTGTCACGAACTATTGCATAAGAATGTACCGAGCTTCCTGAAAGTTTATGCGAATGATAACTACGGCATCATCAAGATGTTCTCCCAAAGCGTGCAAATCAACCTGAAGCACAACAAAATGCCCGAAATGTCCATATGAGATATCGACTAGTGCCCCAATTTCGTGCATTCGACATTCGTTGAAATTATTTTGCATATTATTTGCGGCTATTATTATTTTTTTTACATTTAGTATTGGCATTTGCTTGTTTGGGCTGTTGTTCCAAAAAAGAACTCTTAAACAGCCTTTTTCGGAATGGGGAGAGACACTTGGGATACATTTCTTTAGTTGCTTTGCATTTATGGCTAAAATATGACGCGGCATTTATAATATGTGTGTGTGTTTAAAATATGTATTTGTCATGTGTGTGTATGCTCTATCCCGCCCCTTCCTGCTGCGTCGTTCCTATGCCACCAACTTTGCGTCTCATTCAAAATTTGTGTTGTAATTTATGCGAATGTGCAAAATTTTATTTAGAGCATTCCCTCATTTTTACATACATACATACTTATGTACTCGTATGTTGTACATGCATACATACTTATGCATATACACGTACATATGTATACATACTTACACCCTAAATGCATACATAATTATGTATGTTTGTACTCGTATATTTAAATTTAATCTACGGTACGGCCTAAATTAAGTTTCGACTATAATTAATTATTTTTGAGCGTAGTGTTTTACTATATGCGCTTCATCATTTAGTGTCTGTTAAGTATAAGCTAAGCTTTTTTTTAGATTTAACGCAAGCTAGATGAAAAATGTACGCTTGCGCTAAAGGACAAGCCCTGAATCGATGTCAATGCTACGACGTGATTGTATATCCAATGTTGAATGCAATACAATAATGTATCTACAGATGTTTGCATGCATGTAAGTGCAACAAAGCAATTGCTAGACGATTAATGATTCAATAATTATGAAAATAAAGTTGAGTATTTCAAACAGACGACCGTTGTTTTTGTTAAACAAATCCATACATAAATGCGTTAGCCCCAAAAGCTTGCTGATTAATTGAAATTATTAGGCAGATATGCGGCGAAATCGGTCCACATTTGAAGTCCCAGTCGGTCAATCCAAAGGGATACACTCTAAAAAAATTAGGAATATTCGTATCAAACCTTTTTTTGACTGTTCTCTATTAAAATAACCGCTAAAATCTTTTATTCAGAAGATACATACCTTTTGAGTTCTTACATAATTATATTGAAAAGGTATTCCTTGTGGCATATTATGAGCCTGTAATCCATATACTTTAATACACAACATTTGAAAGCAGACAATTCATCCAGTGGATATACTTGTATGTATATAGCTGAACTTTCCACAAAAGATAAAAACGTGTTAAGAAAGTGTTTTTGTAACTCATTTATTATATTCTACAAGACGTGTTGGCAACTTTTTAGATACTGGGGATGTTTTTTAATGCTTTCCTCGACTATTTCTACGGAACAAAACAAATTTCAAACCTATACTCTTTTTATGCCCCATTAGCGTTCAAAGTTGGGAGGATTTTCAAGTGTTATACGCACACAAATGTGAAGTGATGGATGTACAAGGTGCTTTCCAAAGTAAACAGGACTTTTTGACTCTAGCGCCCTCTGGTGGCGCTATCTATATATCGACTGGTGCGTTAGAATCTGCTCTCTTTATCAATTGTCCAGTGAGAATTTCATGGCATTTCATCGATTGGAAGTGAAGTTATTGCGTTTTAAATGTCAGTATGTTTGTGTTATCGGTGCGAAAATTAGCTTCGAACAAAGAGTTTTTAAAATTTTTTTTTTTAAATTGGTAAAACTTTTACCGAATCGTTTCAATTGATGGAACCAGTTTTTGGCGATGATTGCCTATCCCGTAGCAGAGTGCACGAGTGGTTTCAACGTTTTCAAAGTGGTCGTGACGATCAACATGTGGGCCAATCAAAATTCGTGATCACCGAAAATTCCATCGAAACTGTGCGTCAATTCATCAAAAATCAGCCGAAGTCATCATTGAAATTGATGGAAATGGAATTGAACATCTCCAAAACATCGAATTATCGCATTTTGAGCGAACATTTGGGCTTACGAAAGGTGTGTGCACGGTTTGTTCCGCACAAATTGACTGACGACTAAAAATTGCTCAGAATCGTCTCATCGCTCGACGCTTGTGACCGATTATTTGACCAATCACATTTTATTTGAACAAAATAAATTGATTTTGCCAAAAAAAAAACATTTGTTCTGTTTTTTTTTTAAGTCTTGTTTTTTTTTTGGAATGCAGCCCTATCCACTAATATCGATAATTTTTTACTCGACTTATATTCCTGCCTAGCGTGTTAAGTCCTTTGAAAAAAAGTGCGCTGCCTAAAATTAGTTCATTCGCCGTCTGTAGCTCGTGAAGAAAATAAAATCAACTCAACTTGAAAAATTAAAAGGACTAAGACATATTTCCGTTATGCCACTTAGTTTGCCAAGCCAAAAGAAAAGTTGGTGTGATTCTTCCTGAAAAAAAAATGCATATCACAAACTTTTTGTTTACAATATTTCAACTGCATATGTCGCACAGGTATCCAACGAACGACTTACCTGTAAAAATATGCCACATCGAAATAAAAGTACAGAAACATCTCATTTTGTAAACTTATATTTTACTGTTCTTGTCGTATTTTTATGGTGTTTTCCCTTCGCTATTTTGCACATCTGCTTGTTTCTATCTTAGTTGCTTTCATATGCTTAACAAAAAGCCTATAAGCATTAAAAAAAAAAATTAGCAGGCTATGTTTAGGGGGTTTTATAAAGCGCATCACATCAAGCGGCATAGCCTTTTCGGGTATCATGGGGAATAGCGGTCTAATGATATCAGAGTATGTGAACATTTGCTCTAGTTTGTGTGAAATTTGCAATAGAATTGCACTTATAAATAAATATGTAATGCAGATGATCCCTATTGATTCAAATACCCTGTACCCAAAAGGCAGGCCAGCAACTTTTTCAAATGACACGAATTGGCAACAGTTTCCAATGCAGGTAAAATAGTATTAATTGTGGGAAAACTGGAAAAACTGAAAGGCTTTAAAATTATACGATAATGGCAAACCAGCGTTGATTGGTTGGGCAACACTATTATAATTCAAGGATGGGCTTCCTGTAAATGATTTAGATTAAAGCCAAGTGAGTTCATTTGCTATTAACTAGTGAATTTTGGTCACAGAGCACATTATTTACGTAAGTTGCATATCGAAAAATAAAAACAAAAGCAAACTTTGAAAGTTTTAAGGCGACTTGACTCAAACTTGAGCAAAACATCCTTCGTTTTTATAATATAGTCCAGAAGCCAGGGTAAAGGGTATTTAACAGTCGAGCGTACCCGACAGCACCGTTCACATTTGTTCAAGGTAAGCTAGGTAATTGCTTAGAGACTTTGCAAAATATTGATAATAAGGCCAGCTACATAATTCCAATCGACTATATGAATGATAAAACAAATATTGCTTATTGTTGCCAAAGCGCAAAAATCAGGCGAAAGCCAGTTGTCTTAATATATAGCTACAGTCTTTCTTAATTTACAAGTAAATATGTATGTATGTGTGCACATATATACCACATTCATCTGTATACATACAAGTTCATTATGAATGATCATCGTTCACAAGTTAGCATGAATTAGTTCGTTTAAAATATAATTTTGATTTCGATTTATCCTTAAGCTTAACAATTATATTGTTTACTCATTTTTCCCTCGATTTTCGGTTTAGTTTTCGGTTTCGGTTTCTGTGTGTGGAAGCAGTTTTGAATACTTTACTCAGCTACAATAACTACATATTTTTATTATTAATACATTTATTATTATTAGTATAATTAGTATGTATGTGTATAATAAAGTAGCTTTTAAGCCCAACTAAAGCACGTGGCATTGATTTCCTTGATTAATGCCTAATCTGTTTAAAAATGTTTATAAAATTTGTTTATAATACATATGCGTTCAATAATTTCCTTTGTTGTTCTTCAAATAATATACATACTATATATCGTTTAATTCGTTTATCATATATTTTTATGTATAACATTATATATTGGTGCGCGCTACAGTGCAAAATATTTGCTCAATTATAAAATTGTTTCACAGTTGTTGCTAAATCGGAATATCGTTCTTAATTCGTTATCTTCTGATTTCTTAAGTTCTTTTTGTTTACTATATGTTTTAAAGGAAAGGCTGCAAAACGAAACAAAATTCGAACATTCTCATACGAGTATTTGTTTGCCGGTTTTAGTCGCTGGAGCTCTTTTAGAAAATATATATACGTCTATGTATGTATGTAGTAGCTTAAAAGACATTTGCTAATTATATTGATAAGGTATGCAATCGATTTGCAAATCACTTCATTTTTCAGCTACACAAAATTCAAATATATAGTAAGTATTTCTGCGATTTCTTCAATGTTCAATTCATTGTTTGGGTAATTAGTCCATGTTCATCAAAAAACTTGTTTAAAAAGTGAGCTTCAGCAAATTTATCATATTTGGTAATTTCCTTTTAATACAATAACATTAGTTGCTAAACTAAAATATATAAGGTTTTGTGTGTTCACTTTGTTTTGCGTTTTGCAAACTCTATTAATAAATCCTTACAATGTTTTTCAATTGAATTTTTATCACAGCAATAATTTTTTTTATTTATTTATATAATTTCTTTAACAATTGTGTGTGAGTGTGTGTGTGTCTAAGTGTGTGTTTCAAATTTGTGAGCAACATTGTATGAGATCATGTATGGTATTTTGTTTTTATTTTTTTTCTAGCTGAGGGAGGTAAATATCTCGATGAACGGGAAATCGGGAGAGCGCACAAACAAAAATTTCGAATTGTATAATTCAAAATTAGCACACAGAGCGACAGTATCGTGACAAATCGAATTCTTTCATTGCAGTACTCTTCGGACAAATACAAATTGAAACTTATGTAGATACTTGTATATGGTAAGTAAATACTATGTAGTTAGGATTTACACAATTGAAAGGCATGTCAAATTCTTAGTATTACATTCCTCTTGTTGACTGTTGGGGACGCCTCCTATATACTACGTGTCCAAGTATAAGTTGTATAGTTCGTTCGCGTGTAAATACAAGTAGTTGGCGTAATGCTCTCTCTCTAGTCATGAAGCGCACTTCGGGCTCATCCTCATAAGCAGATCAGTTTGTTTTTATACAGTAATCGTTAGCAAATGAAATGTATTATCGTAGGCATATAGGTAGTACGTGTATGTATACTATTTTAGAATTTTATTGTGTTAATGCTAGGGGATTACTTGTAAAGTCAAAGCAGGCGCATTTAACGAGTGGCGTCTATGCATGAAACCGAAATCAAAGTATGGCCCATACATAGCGTTTTAACCGAAGCTTTTTAACTCACAACATAACTACATAACTGACTGACAACCAGACACTTATAGAGTTGCTTTCCTCTAATTGAAATAGGGTAAGGGTATGGGATATTGCACTTTTTGTACTTTCAAATACGTTTGATGGTGGGACCTGTAAAAAATACCGAAACTTTACGCTTAAATTTCTCCATTGTGGGCTCCTGTTCCTCAGAGTCCTCCTCATCATCCACATCCTCGTCGTCATCGCCGAAGATAATGGTGCGCGTGAACGTGGGCACACCATCGGCTCCATCAGATTCACTGAAACCGGGATTAAGTATAATATTCGGTATAAGCTCAATGCTGTCCCAACCATCTTGGAGTTCTTTTCAGCGACAGCGAAATTGAAGGCATTACGTTTACGATTATGCATACAGAGCACGACATACACACAAAGATGGCAAAAGAGGGAGAAAGAGAGAAAGAGAGAGAGGGGGGGGAGAGAGAGAAAGAAAGAGAGACACACAAAAGGGAGAACAAAGAGAGTAGAGCGTTAGGTATTTAGAAATAATTACTTTACCTTTATTTCATTATTTATGATTCTATTTTTGAGTTTTCTCAACAACAAAAATATTGGGGAATCAATCTGTGAGTGTGTATGTGAGTGTGTATGTGAGTGTGTGTAGCAACTGTTGCACTCTATATACATATACAAAGTGCAGGTATGTGTGTTGTGTGTGTGTGTGTGTGTGTGCTTTGCACTTTAGACTCGCCAAAGTGCACTTAAAGTTCTTTATTTGGGGCACACGAGGCGTATACTTGATGCTCTAAAAACAAGCGTTGGCATGTCTGCATGTGTGTGTGTGTATGTGTGTGTGTGTGTGTGTGAGTGTATGTATATTTTATTCAAATGAAATTGTTTTGCGTGTGGTGTTCTTTAAAGCACAAAACTCTAAATTAACATTTATTTTTATTAGATTTTTTTAATAAATTGCGTTTGTTTTGCTAAATTAAAACATTTGATTGGCGTGCCACAACAAAAAGCACATACTACATACAAGTACATACAATTTACAACATCAATATATATAAGTATATGTATATATAGAAGCATTTAAAAATACATGTTGATTATTCATTGAATAGCAACTACAATTGGCATACGTTTGAAGAGTTTTCTGAACACTACAAATTCTTATGAATATTATGTTTTATTAAGACTTTAATTTGGCACTTTAATGCACCTTACGAGTATGTTTTTTCTACGAAATATTTGTTTTTTTTTTTCATCATTTTGGCTAAGGCTTTTCAACTTGGTCTACTTGTAGTTAAAAACTTGGTCGCTCATTCTATTTAGCAAAATTTTCTAATACACCTTTTATACTTGTAATTCAAACATTTTTGTTTTTATAGCTTTGCAGTTAAAAAGATTTTGTTGATTTGTATTTTATTTTGGAGCTATCACAGTTGAGTGCTTGACATTTTCGATTGGTCATATATATATATAAGTATATAGTAAGTGAGTGGCAAGAAGGTTTTGTTGTTTAAAGAGACGGCTTTAAATATTGAAGAACCTGTGTTTAGTTCACATGCAAATTCTTTTGGGTGCATACGAATTTGTATGCACTTATGAAGCATAATTGTAAATACTCGTAGATAGTGTTTTAATGGCCCGCTAGAGACCATTTTATTTAGGCACCTATAGCGACATAAGATTATTTAACATTTCATAAAACTAACAAGCTTTAGATGTGTTCATTGTACTTTTGCTTTCGCCCTCAAGGGGCTTAAGTAATTGAGGATAGTATCTATAATATGGGGCTGGAACACTAACCGCTTTGCACGCTCAGACAGTTTCGATCTCCTTCTGTCTCATACTTTAGTTTTCAGACCGTCGCTTGGCCGTTTTGAAAGCAAACAGCCTACATTGTGGTGGTCTTGTTTTATGGACTCTTTAACTTTTTGTTTTATGCTCTAAAATTATTTGTTAACCAACCAACGTTCCAACCCCAAAATCTGTAGTTAAAAACTAAGTCTAGAATAACATATAGGCAAGGAATCAAATCGATTTAGCTGTCCTTTTAAATCATTTTTAAACTATTTCATAATTAAATCCACTTTTGATTTAAGCTGCTAACCCACATACTAAGTTGTATGGCAACTAAACGAAATCGTATCTCAAATTGTATGTAGTTAAGAAGGAAAACTTTTTACTTGATATATGCAAGAACAATCTATTAATATATATACATATATATACAGAAAGGTATGAGTATATATATATTTCGGTTTAAATCAATTTAGATATTTGAATTTCATTAAAAATTTAACAATAACTTTGCTACTTTTTAGTCTGGGTATAGCTATCAAAAAGATTGGAAATAAGATTGCTATATTTTTTGTTTGTTTTCTAAAAGGTGCCACTTCCGGGGCAGTTGCTAAAAAATATTAAATTGAATCTTAAGTTTCGACTATTTCGTGAGAATTCCTCAGTTAGCCGTCGGTGAATCCTAAGTACCATTCTGGGTTGTTTTCCGAGCTATTTAGATATTTCCAAACGACTTTGAAATGATTGCCCATTGGGTGGAAATAAAACACAATAAAAATTAAGATATTTAAGGAGTCCCTTCATGGTTTGACGGTCTACACATTCCCACATACTTGTATTTGCTCCCAAAAACCGGAGCAGCTTTTTTTCAATTTCAAGAATTTATGGCTGGAGACTATTTCGATGTGATTCCCAGCCTAGGCAGATATGTATTTATGATAGCTCAGCTACTTATGCGTTACAACCTCCTGTTATATTGGCTATATAATTAACATAGTACACACATACACGTACAAGCGACAACAACAAATGAACATATGTACATACATACATATACATACAAGTACATACATACATATGTACACGTATAGTATATTTACAGAGCAAACAGTGGAGCAAATGATAAGCAAATATTTAACTTGTTTTATTTTTCAATACTCTTTTGTTGTTGTCTTTGTTCTGTTTAATAAGCAGTATGAGCATTGCCGAATGCAATACAAGTAAATATGCAGTAGGCACTTGGCTAATAAACAGAGCAGAACAGAATATAACAGAACAGAAGCAATAACAAAGAACGTCAACAACAACAACAACAACAAGAACAACAACAACAACAACAACCATAACAGCAATATGCATGGCATTTGAATAAAGGAGCGGGGTGCGGGCAAAAGGACTTCAATGGGGAAAAGAGAAAACAAAAAAGAAAACAATCAAATGAGAACGCAGAACGAAGAGAAGCAGACATGAAAATCAAATGGGGGAGTCCAAAATGAATTCCAAACAAACGGAATGCCAACGAAAAATATAAAATATGTATGTATGTATATACTATATGTATGTACTAGGCACTATATGTTCGTATATATAGTAAACATATATGTACATATGTAGGTATGTATGTTTGTATGCATATATTGAACAATGAAATTGAAAATAGAATTAAAAGCACATAAAAGGCATTTTGGCAAATGTGCAAAAGCATTTACAACAGCAACAACAACAAGATCATCATTATCATCACGACAACATCAACATCATGATCACATCAATAGCATGGGGGGAATTTAAATTCAAGCTACGAGTTGCAGTTGCATTTGATTTGAGTTTTTGTTTCTGTTTTTATTATTATTTGTTTTAGTGGTGCGCAAACTAACTAAGTTACTAGCAACAATAACAACAGCAACATCATCATCATCATCATCTGCATTATCATTGTGATGGGCATTCAATTGTTGGGCAGCAAATGTAGTTGTTGTTGTTGTTCTTGCTGTTGTTGCTGTTGCTATTGTTGCCACTGCTGGCCTGGAGTTGATGGAGTTAGTTGTTGTACCCATTTGCGTTGATTGATAGCACTCCTTGGTGAGCACAATACAGAGTCCAATGGCTAATATCACAAGTGTTCCAAGCACTATACTGACGGCGACTATCCAAATGCGTGGATCGAAATTATCTAAATCGGGTTTTATAAGGCGTATGAGATCTGTGGCACATCGGTCGTTCGATTCGGTTCGGTTCGGTTCGGTTTGGTTCGATTCGATTCGATTCAAGTTGTAGTTGAAGGGCGCGCGCAATGCATTCGTTTGTTTGTTTGTTGATAGAAAACATATAGAGAGAGATGACAACATTACCAGCTAACAAAGTATTACAGCGATTCGAATTCGAAGACAAATAATACTAAACAGTAGTGGTATGTAGGTATGCTGAGATAATGGTATACATGTATGCATGTATAGAGTATGGAGTGGAATGGATGTGAATTACATATGTATTTACGAGTAACAATACCAATACACTGCTCCTCTAAGGGCAAAACAGTGTGTTTACCAACACTGTGCCACACATAACTGATATCAAAAGTAATGGAGAGAAATAAGGTGGGGAAAACGAAAAAATAAATATAATCGAAATGAAACTACCAGGAACGTTTTACAAATTTTTACACAAATATCAAATGATGTTTAGTTATGCGATTAGGCCAAACAAGTTACACAAATTGGATATTACCTGGTATGTATGTATGTATGTATGACTAGCCTAGCCTAGAAGTATGTAAGTACTAACAGAAACAACATACACATACATACATACAAGTAGCTAACATTGACAGTGTGCAGCAATTTAATCCGCAATTCTAAAATACCGCCCCAACCTACATACATACATAGTACATTGTTTTCCCTCAATCGGAACTAATTTGTTCGCCACCGCCCCCAAAACAGTAAAATGAAAAATGCATGCAAAGAATCGAGCACCACTTACCCTCCTCTTTGGTCTCTGGCAATGTTGTCACATTGGTGGTGACCACCTCACCACTACCCAGCTCATTGTTGGCCCATATGCGAAACTCATAGGTGGTATTTGGGGCCAGTCGGTAGACTTCCATTTGACGCTGCATAAAACGGATATGAAGATTAATTTCGTCATTTAACAATTTCAACATTTCGATTGCCAATTTGTCCAATTGTTTGAGTCAACGCTGCAAGCTCTGCTAACAATTTGAACAATTTGAAGAGTAGCAGAAAACGTAGAGAGTCTTAATTGTTAATTGTTATCGACAATAAATTCTGCATCTTGCCTTCCAGTGTACTCTAAATTCAATATCCAATCACTACCATGTTCCTTCCAAACATACAAGTAGATCCATATCATAATTGGCATTTTTTATATGCTTTATTCGGTGGCCCCGACTCTCGCGCACTAGAGTAGAGCCATCAGAAATATTGTTTCGAATTTCTACTTTTGAAAAACACCGGAAAAATCGGTCTGCATAGCAAGAACAGCATTCTAGGCTTATTTTTCTAAATTCAATATCCAAACACTTGTACTACCATGTTCCTTCCAAATACACAAGTAGATCCATACAATAATTTGCAATGTGTTTGCTAAGGTGACGACTTCAGGGCCTTTTATTTGGTGACCCCGACTCTCGCGCACAGCAGTAGAGCCGTCAGAAATATTGTTACAAATGTATACTTTTGAAAAACACAAGAAAATTCGCTCTGTACAAGTATAGCAAAAGTTTCATTATTATTTATTTTATTTATTATATTTTTAGAGTGCTGCCTTGCTTTGTTTCAGTTAATAAACTCAAAAAGAGTGCAATATTCTGTAGTATCAAAGGTCGTTTGGAAACTCTGGAACGCATGTAAAAAAAAAAACAAAAGATTCTAGAAATACTTACCACATTGGGTGCAATATTGATGGGATCCATGCGACTCCAGGCATGCTCGTAGCTGGCGTTATGCGGCGGCACAGTGTACGACACATTACGGAACTCGGCGGTAAAGCTGCGCACCGGATAGCCACCCGATTGTGTCTTATTGAAGCGCCAGATAAGAAATCCCAATATGGTGGAGGCCTTGAAATAGAGCTGCGTTACCGGACCAGGTGTTGTGCGGACACGCAACAGAGTCCGCTGATAGGCCTGATACTCCAGCTCTTCCTCTTCAGATTCCGGCCTCGGTGTCGTTTCTGTTTCCGAAACCACATCTGGTTCAGACGTAGGCAACTTGGCAGCTTGGCCTTCTTTATGCTTTTCTTCTGGCTTCGTGGCAGGCAATGAGGTAGTTTCAATGGCATGCGTTATTATAGTAGTATTATTATTGTTGTTGCTGCTGCGGCTGTTGTTGTTGTTGTTGTTGTTTCTGTCGCTATCATATGTGGTGGTTGCAGTTTTTGCAATGATTGTGGTTGCTACTGTTGTTGTTGTTGTTGTGGTTGTTGTTCTTGCAAAGCACACATAGATTCCAGCATCATAGGTGCTTACATTGCGAAGCAGCAAAACGCGCCCAGTCTGCAAGGAGATAAATGTACATGTGCACATATAGTAGTATATAGGGTCGCATCCTTCGGCCCTTCAAGGACTCACCTGCACAATGGTGCTGTTGCTGCCATGCTCCTTCACCCACATGACATTGCCTTGCGCTATGCACGGTATGCTAACATTGCCGCCCTTATCCGTCGCGTATTCGTTGTACTTGATGGTGGAGCTGAGCACCGTGAGCACTGTAAGCAGAAGATGGCAAATCGGGCCATTAAACGGGGACATGAGGGCTGCTGATATAGTCAGGAAAGAAACCAATAATTCAGGCAGGAGGAACGGGCCAGACATGTCCGTTTATTAATGGGTTTTGAACGCATTTAAGTGACACATTTCGTTTCTTTCTTTAAATGTTATTGATATAACTGTGTGATAAAAAGGAAAAACAATTTATAAAGGAGAAAGGCAGCAATGGACACCGTATTCCGAAGCCTGAAAATGTGAAGTAGTGGTAGCTGGTACTAATTGAAGAACCAACTAAAGATAAATGTTATTCAGCCATAGGCTAAGCGGACCGACAACTTTATTTTTTTTTTAATTTACGCGCTTTCTTTTCTTAACTTTAATTTTGAACGAAATTTCCATTTTCCATTTTCTATATCTTTGAGCTCTCCTCTGCGCTTCTCATGTCATGGCATCTAAGTGATAAGTCTCTCTGCACGTTGCATCTTGAAATAAATCGTATTGACACTCCAGAGATTGATTATCCAGACAGAGATAGTTTTTGGCACATAACTGAGTTTCTTTAATGATATTTTAGTTAACTTTACTTTTGCAAGAAATTAATTTTTCATTTTCAATATATCTTTGAACCATTTTCTGCGCTTCTTTGCATCTTAAAATAAATAATATATATCGTATTGACACTCCAGAGATTGATTATCCAGACATAGCTAGTTTTTGGCTCATTACTGAGTTTCTTTAATGGTATTTTAGTTAACTTTACTTTTGCAAGAAATTAATTTTTCATGTTCAATATATCTTTGAACCATTTTCTGCGCTTCTTTGCATCTTAAAATAAATAATATATATCGTATTGACACTCCAGAGATTGATTATCCAGACATAGCTAGTTTTTGGCTCATTACTGAGTTTCTTTAATGGTATTTTAGTTAACTTAATTTTGAGCGAAACTAATTTTTCATTTTCAATATCATTGCGTTCTCCTCTACGCTTCTCATTCCAAACATTAATAAGAAATGTCTGCGCTCTCTGTGCGTTCCTATCAGCCCGACCATTACGATTGATTAGCATGATAGACGTGGTTGCTGGCAAATTGGCTTACGTGGTCGGCACTTGCTTTCCATCTAGTTGCTCCGGATATGTCGCGTCGTGCGGAACATTGCCTGGAAATCTACTTTCGTTTGCTGGCGCTCAGCTGCAGCGCTCGGAGCCGCTTCGGCCAGATTTTGCTCAATTTCTATATGGTCTTAGCCATGGCTGCGGGTATCTTTGATCTCTTTACGTACTTGAATGGCTCGGATATCTGGAATTTGAACGAAACTCAACAGCCGCACCAATTGCAGTTCAAGTTCTATGTGGGCATCATCGAGGGCGTCAATGTGGCCTACAAGGTGGCCCATGTGCTCTTCATACTTCATTCCCTATTTTGTCGGAAACAGGAGCGTCGATTGCTTGGCCAACTACCAATTTTGGGAAACAGTGGCCCATCCTTGGTGCATACCGAGATGTATCTGGCCATGGAGTGTCTTCTTGTGGGCGCCACCGTGATGCAGATCTTCAACTATTCCAACATGGGCAACGAATTTTATTCACAGCTCTTCTACAATTTTCATTACATCTTGACCACCCAAGCGATTCGGGCGCGTTACCTACAATATGCAATGCTCGTGTCTCGTCTCGATAGCCAACTGGACCTGCTGGCGCAACAGATACGAGAAGGCAGTGAGAGTATTTTCCAGTTACGCGGCACCTATGCCCGCTTGGCCCATGTAGCCAGATCGCTCTCCGAACTCTATGCGCCCGCCATGCTGATCATGAATGTGCTGTGCGTCGGGGACTTCATTATTGTCTGCTATGCCTATATTATGGTCTGGGAGTTGGAAGCCTTTATTTTTAATTGGCTGCTGCTCTGGCAGACCATTCACGTCCTCTCGGCTACGTTCATAAAACTGTGGACCTTATGCTCAGTCTGCCAAAGTTGCAGCACTAGGGTAGGTAATGCATTCATACATAAGTAAAATATACTACAAGTATATGTAGTATATTGTTCGTCAACTTGTTCCTAATTTCCTTCGATGATTTAGTTTAACTTTTCCTCCACATCCTTTTAATTTAATTGCCTTCTACCTCTTTAGGACGATTGGGAAGCAACAACACGAATCGAAATCAAGAACTCCTGTCTATTCGGCATAAAGTTGTGTTTGTGCGTTTAAAAACTTTTCGTTTCAGTCATATGTGCTTCATTCATTTGGACCCACCGGTATTAGAACAAGTTCTATAGCTTATAGCTAGTAAACTCTCAAATACTCTATAGCTACCCTTTTCTCTGTTATAGCCGTTAATGTTAAACATACTTTGTTGTACGATTGCTAATGATTTTTATGACAAGTATATGATATAGTTTACCGATCAAATAGCAGTTTGTAGAAAGCAACAGAGGTTTCCCTTATCTACTGATCTTTCCAATAACAGCTCTCTGATATGATCAACCGATTTTGACAAAAGTAAACATTATAGCGAGCCACTTTTTAAGCACCATGAGTTACAAACTTGGCTACGATATCTTAATAAATGAAAAAGTTAGCATAGTTGTACAATGATTTTTTTCGCCGATAGCTTCAATGGCAGCTATATAAATTAGAGATGCAATATATGGTTGGCAATAAACTTAAGCTGCATATGAATAAGTCAAGGCTATATACCAAGTTTGGTGCCTCGAGCTGGTATGGCATAAAAATTCTCGGTGTTCATACGGACGGACAGGCTAACATGTCTATATCGATTCGCATCCTTCCGCCAGTTACATACAAGTACATACCCTTTCTCTCGGATAATACTCATACTTAGTTCGAACTGTTTCAACAACTATTTACTACTTATTTATATATGGAAGTAAAAACAATACACATTACAAATTTACGAAACTACTTGTACATCCAATATTTATGAAAGATATGTTATTTGCTCGTCACGCAAAGTATTTTTTTTAAAAACTATTTCGTAACAAGACAATATAACCCCAACAGCCAGCTTATCATCGGCAAGGTCATATTATTTTGGATATCTTTATTACTTGTACACCAAATGAATTCAACAAAGTGAAATTTTCTCATCTAAATAGTAATTGGTATACCTCTCTGGCTCCTCTCGATTTCAGTCCCAACAGTTGCTGGGCCTTATTAACAAGAGTCGCTTTTCCAGCTCCGAAATGGACAACTTTGCTTTGCAAATCATGCAGAACGCCATAGAGTTCGACGTGTATGGCATTTATCAACTGCATCGGAAAACATTCGCAGCGGTGAGTAAGTAGTGCTTTCATAACTTCAAGTTTTCGCTGAACACTCATCGATTTTTGCAGATTTTTATTTTCATTTTCGAGTCTCTGGTCATTCTGCTGCAATTTGTGGTACTAACCAAGCAGCAGAGCAGTTAGGAAAAGCGCTGACAATAGCAGCAACGACAACATTTTAAAATTCTCAAGGAGCTTAAACAGCTTCAATGTCAACGGCGGGGCAAAGTGAAATAAATAAATGATTATATTTGCTTACAAATTTTGCTTCAAAGCTGGTTTGCGAGTGTGTAGGATCCTGGCCCAAGTATTTGAGTCCCTGCTTACTTGCTGGGCATATTCAATGCACTGGTCTGGGATCCGAGCACGAGGTCGCAAAATCGTTAAATGAAATTTGTTCTACAAGTATAAATGTTTGCTAGTCACGCAAACCACACACATACTTATAAATGTCTATGTAGTACGAGTCTGAATGTGTAGGCCTGCGAGGGTGCAGCTTAAATTTGATGCATATTTATGGCTACATTTTGGCTTATGGCATTCAAACACACACTGCCACACACACACACACACACACACGCACAGGCACATTAAATCTTCAAGCCATAACTCACATATATTCAATTGAAATCTAAGGCTGCTGATGAAGAAATTCAAAAAACGTATGGCTTTTTTTTAAGTCGGCAGTTAACGACAACGAAATACACTGAATCAATAACAATGATTCTTCAGTTTAAAATTATAGAGTCCTTCGCATAGGCTTCAAATGTGTACAGCTCAGTAATTAATGCACTTTTATAAAAATAAAAAAAAAGCTAGCTTGCCACTTTAGAAAAAACAACCAAACTTTCACAAAAATGAAATACAAAAAAAACATATTAAAAATTAAATATTGAATACAAAAATGTATAAAAATCTAATTTTTATAATTGGTTTTTTTCCTAAAGCATTGAAGAAATCATAAATAATATGAAATAATTTCTTGCCCTAACTCGATAAACGAAGAAAGAAAAGAAACTACCTTTCTCTTTTCAAGAATACATCTCTAAATTATTTGTAAATTTATGGAGAAGTTTCCTATTTCATATAAAAAAGGAGAAATTGGAAACACTAGCCCGTTTGAATGTAAGGAGGCTAAATAAGTATCAAAGAGACTGCTTATTTTGAATCATCTTATAGTGTACATAAAATCCAGTTTCCATCTTGATGTAGAGTATTAAAATTATGGCATGTCGAATATGTGTATCGGTGCTTTTTTCCACTTTGTTTTATTGGTGTGGCGCTTGCCTTGCAAAGCCTTGCAAAGCAAATGGAACTGGGCCCATAAACAAGGCAATGGTTGGTTGGGCTTTCCGAAGAGCTGGCTTGAAGGTGGCCCATGGCTCAGGCTTCGAGGCCTGAGGCGCAAAAGAAGGTGAGCTAAACTGGTAAGTAGAGATGATGGCATTAATTTAAAGAGCTACGAATCGCAGCCTTCACATCCGGCTTCTGCTCGGCGGCTAGCATTGCAGCTGCATCTAGTGTCGATGGAGTTACGCTTAAATGTCAGATGTGAAAGGGTATGCGTGTGTGCAGTCGTGGGACTTGCGGAAACGAAACAAAAACAAAAAAACGGAAAACAGCAACTTGCTGCATGTTTTATGTGTGCCAGGGCAGCAATAATGTGGCACACACTCGAACACACATGAACAACAGCGAATGGCAACAACATGAAAGCTGGAACAACTTTGAACACGCAACCCTACACACTTGTCCGGAAGTTGGCCAAGGGCTCCGGCTCCGGCTGGGGCTCGGGCTCGGGCCGGGCCGGGCCGGGCTGGCGTAGGGAGTGAGATAAGGCCGCCTGAATGCACTTCAAAAGCGAGCAGCCAAAACGATAAATGTGCAGCAGAGTTGTGTGCCACAATTGGTAGGAGGAGGGGCAGCTGCAAGGATGCAAGGGAGGGGGAGGGGGAGGGGCAGCAATGGCGCTGCTGAAAGCAAACACTTATGTAATGTAGTATGTAATGATGTGCAGAACGAAAATGTGCAATACTGTACTCATAAAAAGTGTCAGCCTTCTGAATGATCCCCTCATTTATTTATTTTATTAAATATGTAAGTCGTCGAGCAAAGGCTAGGGACATAAAAGCTAAAATAGTTCTTATAGGAAAACCAGATTATAATTTACAAGTATGAATATCTATCTTAATGCCCAACCAACTGTAGGCAGAGGCGTTAGAAGACACAAAAGCAACAATTTTAAAAATCAAATTTTCTAATAGCTAAGTTATTTGAGAAATAAAAGTAAGTAATATTTAATAGTCAATTAATTGAGCTTCAAGAAAAATAAGTAAAACGACTCTTGAATATCCTGGCAGCCATTTTCATTAAACTTCAGACTATAGTGAGGAACTGTGGGAAACTCTTAACTAATTAATTCGGTTGCCACATCGTAAAAAACAAACAAAATGTTGGTATTATGATTGATCTTTGGCCCTATTGTTCCCATGGCAGCTATATGATTTGAAAATGAACTCTTGAGTAAATGTACAAACGAATTTCGTAGCTTCAGGGACTTCTATAAAAAAAGATCTTATTTTATTAAAGTCTCTAAATTTCATAACAGTGTAAAAAAGGCTTATCACATATGTACATTTGATAAAATTTGACCCGCACCAGTTCTTCCCTAAATTGGCAATACCTTTTTTCACATTTGTGTGAAATGGCTGGATAACCCTATATTCGTCAAACGCCACTATAAGTATTTGCCAAATTTGGCTTTGTGAAGTCTTTCGTTTTCGAATCACAAATATCTAAAATACGGAACGCCCCATGGGTCGATTGCGGCCATAGAAAGTCTATTGCCCAATGATTTCTAAGCTGCTGCGGAAATAATTAAGAAACAAATTCGCTTAATATAACCAATACTCCATAAAAATGTATCACTGTTCTTCTCTGAAAGAACATAAAATATATGGTTTATGATTAAATCCTCTGTGCTTCTCTATGGTAATAATTAATGGTAAATTAAAGGGATTGCTAGTCATCGCAGTTTGTAAAATTTGTAACTAAAATAAATTAGAGGTCCGCAAATATTTCTTCTATAACGGAATAATCAAATTATTAAGGTATTAGAAATAACTCCACTAACGAAATCAGGAAATCGATAAATTCTTTAACTCCATAGCCTCCACTTAGAGGCTATAACGTAATAGAATCGAAACTTAAACGTGGCACAAAAACTAAACGGCAAATTTGAATTTCATTCCTTAAAGTTTCGAATAGGATCCCAGCTTTGAGGCGATTCGAGGCATACCTACAAGTATGTAGTGTGGAACGTTTTCACAAATGCAGGAAAACATCAAAGCATTATATACTTATGCGGGACGGGGAGAAGAAAAACACAATGATGGAAAATTAATACACATTGTTTAGAGATGCAGACACAATGCATTAAATCGACTGACTGAGTGATTGACTTATTAGATGTTGAATATGCACTCATTGTTGTTGTTGTGCCGATGTTGTTTTCGTTATGTAAAGCATCTGCAACAACAATCAGCCGCAGTGTGTGCCTGCTGTTCGGTTCAGGTACAAGCACATATTAACATTTTTCGGAAGTATTACGTATGTAGTCTGCAAACCCAAGCGGTCAGCCAGAAAAGGCTTCACTGCTTCAAACGGCTGACGTCAGTCAATTGATTTTGAGCCATCAGTCAGCGTGTCAGTGGAAGCTCATTCTGGCTTTCAGTGGCCCAGTCCATCAGTTACTCATTTAGTCAGTCGCTTGGCCATCAGCTACTGGTGCCGGTGCCGGTGCTGGTCAGTTGGGCCAGCTTAGCTGCTCAGCTGGACAGCAGCGTCCATTGACGTGTGCGATTTAATTAGGTCGCTTCACTGGCCAGTTGCCTTCACTGGATGGGGCGGTTGAGGAGTTTGAGGAGGTTGAGGAGGGGGCGAAAACTTTTTGGCGCAGACAGTGACGCAAATGATGGCGCCTCGCACTTGCCTATTTTTAGGCGTTGATTGCATTGATTTTGCGCATAACAAGTCAAACGAACACACAAAAAACAAACAACAAACAACAGCAACAATGTTTTGATTAGAGATGGGTCGTGTAGGGGTCGGCTTTTTTCGAGCCGGCACTACACGACCGCAGAACACGAATGCGCACGCAAGTTGAACATTTTTGGCAGAACAGCCCAATATCAAATTTAGGGTGTAAATAAATAATGTGTAAATATTTCAATTATACTTGTATATATTTGGGTGCATGGTAGAACTGTCACTAAGAGTGCTAAAAAGTACACTTGGCTCACTTCTTGCGCTCTTTTAATTTATTTACTGTATTTAAGACTTCAATTAATAAACTCTGTTACTTTTAAGCATAGAAAATAATCGCTACAATAGCTTTCCACGTATGGTTAAAAATAATTTGTCCATATGCAGAAAATTCAAACATTTCTATGAGATTAGGACAGCTCTAAATGTGTGTTTCATTGTACAAGTATTTCTTCCTGCGTGTTTTTAAGGGCGTTTGTTTTTTCATTCGGAATATGAAACACAATCCCACCTCTAGTCTAAATGACAGAGGAACTGCGCACGAATGCCAAAAATATATACAAGTAGAGCTGGAGGCGACAATGGTGACAGGAATTTCGCTGATAACAGCCCCCTTTAAGGACACGAGCGAAGGCGACAAAATACGACACCGCCAAAAAGGCCCCCAAGAACGTGCACGCAATGCACAAAAAAATAAAAATAAATAACAAATAAGCCGTACTGAACAACCAAATGAACCTTTTTGCATTAATATGTATATATGGCGGGTTCTGAAATAGATTTTAAGCCTTCCTTTTTAGTCTCTGCGACATTTTATTTTTAGAAGCCATGGCAGAAGAGTTCCTATATTAATACTTCTATTATAACAATTAATAGAACAACAAACACAGGTAAGATGGAATCGTTTCAAGGAATTGGCTCGACGTTTAATGGAATAGACTGACGGACATATACAATTACATAATTATATCTAATTCCAAATTACGTTGGAAAACACCAAAACCTTTATTTATGCGTAAATAATATATTTAATAGTAAGCCTGGAAGGGCTTGGGGATAAGACTCTCTTTCCGTCTTATTCTTTTATTGCAGTGCCCTTCAGGAGGAAATTACATGGATGCAGAGGAAGCTGAATCGCCCTAATAATCTGCGCAAATATCAAGTTTTTTTACGACAGCTCGAATCCGGAAAGGAGAAAAGTTTGTACAAGTAAAAAAAAAATCGTAGTACTTATCGCATATCTGTGTTAGTTTATAAGTATGTGCCATGTGTTTAAGTAGCAGAGTAGAACATATTTAATATGTTATGGGCGTTTGGGCTCAGATGCGATTCAATAAACCATAGTTGGATTGAAGCAAATCAATTTGCTGTCGTGTTCGATATGATGTATAAATTGACACCAATACGGTCGACTGTAATCACTCGAGTAAGTGGTAGTTGGCCATTGACAGCACTCCCCCAATTCATGCAATGCTCGCAATCTGATGGTGAAGTGTCACACGATTTGCTAAGCCATTCAATTGCCCCCCCAACCCAAATATACACAAATGCATATACTCTGCATAATAATAATAAATGTGTTTACTACTTATATATACAAATGTTTGTATACAGAAAGTATGAAAATGTTTCACATATTCATGCTTACACTTTGAATTATTAATTTCATTGCATTTGCGGTCGTCATTAAATGCAAATCACGTGCCATCAATCACAACAACAACAACAATGGCAACACCAACAACTATTCGAGCGGGCGCCTACAAATTGATATGAACGTATGAATGTGATTGAATAAATGGATGAGGTTAAAAATAATCGCAACAACAGCATCAGGTATCGTGTTATAAGCCTGCCAACGCTTCGTTGGCCAAGCTGTGAGCTGCGTGCACATTATATTTGTATTACGTATACGTAATATTTATAGCAGCAGCCCCCCTCCCACTGCCCATTGCCCACAAATTCGTTATTTCCAGGAAAATTGCAGCGCCAAATGTCACACCATTGGGCCATGTGGTGCGAACAGCAACAATGCACTGCCACATTCGGTGTGGCTCATGGACCGCTAAAAATGTCCAATCGATTATATCATTAGATTTCAAAGTAGGATGCATTCTTTAATTTAAGAATCATCTGAAATTCAGTGTCCATCAACTGGCATTTATTGCCTCTACTAAATTGTTTAAAGCCTTGCTTTTCCTGTTGTTGACTGCAACTAATTACCGCTATGCGCGTAAAGCAAGCGCTAGTAAGCTTTTTTAAGAGAGCTACGTCTTACAAATGACACACACACACAGATCAGATCTAGTTTTTGCAAGCTTACAATAAAGTGAAAGATATTAAATAAAACGGTTACTAGAAACGCTTTATTTTGTACCAATGCTCAATACAAGTATGATCTTTTTTAGTAGTTAAGAGAAAGGGCTTATTGTTTGAGGGGTTTTTAAAGCTACTAACCTACTACTTAAAACAGCTATAGTGTTATAGACATTCAAAAAACGTTTAATTGTGGAAGCAGATCTTAAGCGACTAATAACAAGCTATGAGTTACACAGAAATTATTAAAACTTAAACTAAACTTAAAATCTATTTCTATGGTAGCATATTTCTTTTCCAATCCTCAAAAGGCTAAATATATACAACGTATTAAAGGGCTCCAACACAATTGTAAATAAGTGTTTAACAGAAGTAAAGTATAATTTGTCCATTAGTTAGGGCTAATCACATTTGCACAGAATGTGAAAATAAAACTAAATCCAATTTGAAAACATACCACAAGCTTGCCACACACACTTCAATGAATGCTCTGTTGTTGTTGTTGTTCTTGTTGTGCCACACGAGCTGTTGTTGTTGTTGTTGTTGTTGTTGTTGTTGCCGCCCCCTGACGGCACGACTAACTAGTTGACCGAGTTGTTTACACAAAGACTATTATCCACTGCCCCACCTTTGGGTAGCTCGGGTAGCTGGACTCCGGAGTTCTTGATGCCCTCATAACGTTGGTTGTTTGCCTTGATTTCGTATTAACACACCTTGGCAGCGGAACGCATATTGTACTCGACGCCACCCACACACACACACACACACACACACACACACACGCGCTCCCACATATACAAACATGCACCTTTCGAGGAGCATTTTAAAATGAAAATATGGCCAAGCAACGGTAGCGACTGTTATTACCCACGGCTGGCTGAGCGTGCAGACATGCCCCTTACCCAACACCCCCTCCCATCCGCATCCAATGTGGCGGGTAAAGAGCATGCAGAACTTGCAGAATATAATTTTCCATGTCACTGCAACAACAACCACTACAACTTTGGTGTGTAAGCTTTATTTCCTATACTCTTGCAACATGAAATTGAATTGTACAATCAGTTTCTTTTCATGATGTTTGCAACGCATGGAAGAGCTTCTTTACGCTTCTTATTAGTGAGGGGGAAATACTCGAAAAATACTAGAAAATAATATCACAGCAAAAGGGCACACAATCACATGCTCATGTATTTCTCCCGAACATTAAAAAAACATGTAGAGAAGCTAATGTGTAGAATAATTATGCGTGTTTGTGTCTGTCTGTGTGTGTCTCGTGTGCCTGTGCCAAGCAGTAACAACAACAACAACTGCGGGCACTGCTTGGTTATATATGTAATCACATATATCTATAATAAATGATATATCGGTCTATCATCATGAAATATGGTATACGGACTCATACTTACTAGCTGGAGATAAATTCCAAAATACACATTTTCTACGTATCTCTGAGCATCTGATGGTGCATTTGGTGTCCCTAGCTCTTATAGTCTCTGAGATATGGGAGATTATACGAATGGAAAATCGGTAAATCTCCCATAGGGGGGAAGTGGAAGGAAATGAAAAAAATAAAACCAACACGCATAGCGTACACACAAAGGGCATCTTTGTGCAAAATTTGGTGTATCTATCTCTTATAGTCACTGAGATCCATGTGTTCATACGGACGGACGGATGTACAGACAGACAGACAGGGCTCGACTTGTCGACTTGTCTTCACCTCCCACAAACCTAATATACTCGTGTACATTTCATGTAATAATCAGCTTAAGTCTTGAAAATGTATTCGAATTGATTTATAAAAGTAAGTAATTCCATATTAAAGTTGTGAGATAACAGCAATCTTTTTTGTAGCCTTGTACCTTATGAATGATGTGCCTTTGATTGGACGATTTATAAATTGTACTTTTATTATTTATTTTATTATGTTAGTGGGTTGGTTGTTCGACCCAACGACGTTGGAATATTTAAGGCACACAACAAATAAAGTGCACATATAGATGGCAGGTTAAACATATTATCCAAACATACATATTATTGTTTATTCAGATGGCTATGCATATTTCATATGGCTATGCATATACTTATTTCAACGTGAGCAAATTATGCAAAATAGCCGCTTCTGAAAATACACTGCTGCGTGCTCTGTGCTTAGTGTGAACTTAATTATTTAAGCATGTCGAATGCCAACCGCAAAAAGACGTAATGCCAAAGCCAGTGAAAGGACCTCAGGGATAGCACAACGCAGAACGCAGGAGAGGACGGCGCAGAGTAATAAGGTCAGAAAATGAAAGCAACAGTCATCGCATTGGGACTCCAGAGGGTGATAGTATGGCTGCGATAAAGCCCCGATAGCAAAGCAAACGAAACAGATTTTAATTTAATGTAATTGTTTTTCCCCCATTCTGCTCTCCCTTTTTGCAACGTTTCACATTTGCAATTCCTATTGGTGGCAACAGACGCACATTTTATGCTGGCGTCACTAGTTGACAGAGCACTGGCACTGGAGACACACTCCAGGCATCAGGGCTGACAAAGCAACAAAGGTCGTCATCAAGCAATAAGCAATGCAAGAGAAAGGAATATTAAATTTGCTGATCTAGATGTGATTCTTAACTCGGTTAGTATATAAGTCGCATTTGAATTTTATGACTATTTATCTACTAGAAAGGTCAATGGCAATGGCCGACCATAAATCTTCAATGGTCATAACCAAGACTAGACAATGGAAAGCATTTTAAATGCCAAGTCTTATTTGAATTCTTTATGAGTTAGCCAGCGCATCTACAACCAAATATATAGTTCAAATACAAGTTCAATGACAATTCAAACATATAGAATAGACAATAGAACTTATAGCGTCACTCTAAGGGCCTTGGATTTGTTAGGATAGCGTAGAAAACTATGTAATCATCTACCAATTTGATGCTCCGAATATATCCTTATCACGTAAATATTTGTTCCCTTTTATTATTCGCGTTGAATTTGGCAAACAACTCCTCCAATAACAATCAAATCGTGCTAAAGAACGCTTTTTTAAAACTATAAAACTATTTTAAGGCCACCCACGTGTTTAATAATAAGTAAGTATGTAGTAAGTTAACCAACGACAGGAGAACCATCCCTTTGGAGCTACAGGGTACATGCACAACCGGTGAGCGTATGGAGACATGTAAATAATTCATTGCCTTATTTTTTGAAAGCATAGTGCGGCAAGAACGACAGCTACCAATTGGCCTTGTCCGAATGGCATTGTCATTGCCTTTTCACTTACCAAAGTGAAAAGAGTGCATGAAAATGCATTGAAAGCTGCAGCATAGCATACTTTTTCGGGCAACAAAGGTATGAACAAATTGAATGAAACTCTGATCCAGCTGACTATTTTATAATCTAGTATTCACTATAGGGATGGCTGACAGCAGCAAACGCACACACACACACGGCCATACAAAATGTGGGGCATACTCAGCCAATTTGTGGCAGAACAACAAAGTTGCAACAGCTGACACACCCACTTAATCCCAATCCCCTTTCGGTTCATTCTCTCAAGTGCAAATGACTGAAAGGGGCAAATAACATGACAAACAAACAAACAAACAAGGGAAAGTAAGTGTCAAAGTTGCTTAGCTGCCTCACTGCCTTGCAACATGCACAAAGGCAACAACAACAATCAGCCAACCAACGTGCCAGTTGCCATTGAGTCTCTTGTTTGCTGTAGTCGCCCACAATTCGCTCTTTTGGCTTGCTGCTGTTATTTTAGCCCATTTTTCCGTCATTAGGGGCAAACTAAAATGAAATGAAAATAAAAAATAAGCGGAAAAACTAAAGTAATCCAAGAATTAATTAAAATTCATAATTAGTTGCATTTGCAGCGCAATGTTTCACGCAATGAGGCCACAACAAGAGCTAAGCTGCGTTTTGAGTTTCCTTTCCTCCCTATTCTGTAGTTTTTGGCCAAAGCACACGACGTGAAAGCTACGTGAAATGCGAGTCTCGAGAAACACCCATGGGCACCACTCTGTAATTTTCATTCATTTCTCTTTATGTGCTTAGGGAAACTTTTTCCACTGGGCAGCACACACTTCGTCTGGCCACAGTGCGGTGCTATTCCACCACCACGGCCCGAAGTGATTTTGAAGAAACATCTCAGCATTTTTCACAAGAATTTATCACAATTTCATTTCTTTAATAATAGTTATGATATTGAAAGAAACTTGAATCAGAAACTGCTGATCCGTTTATGCAAAATGTGTGAGAAGACTTGCAATAGCTTACAAATTTATGTTGTGTTTAAAGTCGATCTAATCTTAATATATCATATTTCCAAATGCTGAAAGGATTCGTCCAGTTTTGTATTATTTGTTAATACAAAATAAATTTCCAAAGCTGTAGCTATAGCTTTAATTTGAAAAGTTAAGAGGGACATATACACTCTTCATAAATGAAAGTATTAAAAAATCAATAGAATAAAATCCATTGTAAAAATTGTACTATAAATTAGAGTATTATTCAAATTATCTTATGAGTTTAGTATTAAAAAGACCTGAATAAGTTCATTGTCTAATAAATTAAAATATTTTATGATTTCATGAGAATATTTATCAAGTTTTTATTTATTATTAATTGAGGCTTATATTATAGACTATATTGTTAATTAATATATTTATATTATTAATTTTATTTATTAATTTATCTTACAAATATTATTTACTCGAAATGAAGTATGAAATTAAATGTACAAGCAAGAACTTCAAAATCAGCGCTAACGAGATTCGCAGGCAATTTTTTCATTCCCAGCGCTTCACAGCACTGCACGGCAGTCTCACAGCAGTGAGAGCCGTAGCTTTTGCAACGGTTGCAAGTTGACAGTAATGAGGCTGGATATATGGATAACGATGACGATGACGGTGGAGGACGGTAGAGGACGACGCTGACGACTAGAACGATGATGTTGGTTGGGCATAATTGAGCGTGCGGCGGAATATGTGGCGTATACGTAATGTTGTCTGCGTTTGGCACTTGTTGAGCACGCAAGTGTGCGCTCACTTGACACTGGGCTCGGAGGAGGATGCTGTGGTGCTGAAGGGTGCGGGGCTGCCAGCTAAGTTGGCTGCTTAATTGCAGAGCTTTTTTGTTGCCTACTTTTGTGCGCACAATTAAATGCAAGTGGCAAGCGTTTATTAAAAGGCGCTCTCTCTCTCCTTTCTCCCACACATAAGCACACACACACACACACGCATGTGCATACATGCAAACACACACTGACTCTGACTTGGCCCTAAAATAACACAACAATAAGCCACATTGTTGACCTTGTAGCCGCCAAGTGCCCAAAATCAATGGCAAAAAATCAAAGTCACATACATATGTATGTGTGTGTATGTGTGCACGCTCATACGTTAATACCAACAATGTCCCCACCATTTGACACTTAACCTTTCGCATTGACATTGAAATTTGCCACGGCTTCTTCATGCCCATTGTTATGGTTATGGTTATTGTTATTGTTGTTTTGTTTTCCCCCAAAAATAGATGCAACCAATCCGAGCCTTACCAACAATATTCACATCTCTAATTGCGTCTTTTGCCTTCCTATTGTCTAGGGGGTATTCAAAACTGCCTGCAAACACTCAACGCTGACACAGGAGAACAATTGTTGCATTTTGTGAGTGTGATGGCGTTTGTGTGTGTTTGTGCTGCTGCTGCTGCTGCTGCCGTTGCTGCTCTTGAATGTTCAGGGTGCAAAAGAACAATTAAAACAAACGAAAGGCAACATGGGCTTGAGCAAGAGGAAGTAGCATCTGTAGCTGCAACATCGACCACAATACTGCAAGCAACAGACAACCGCAAAATCCAAAAAATACCAAAAGCGTTCAGAGTGTGCAGCAGGCGGCACAAAACACCAGACGAGCCTTACAACATCGTTCACAAAGCTGGCGATGGCACTGTAAGCCCAAAACTAAGCACAAATATTTCGCCAACATTGAGTGAGAATTAACATACGTTATAATCTTATTTTAAACTTCAAAATAACCTTCACCCAACGCTAACTCATACATGAATTTTGTCTAGCTTGGCCAAAAAGTGTAATAAATTGCAGAAACAAGCTCAACACCCCTTTAACCGAGATCTTTTCATTGTATAATTTCGTCTAGCTTGTAACCTTTAACCGAGATCTTTTAAATGTATATATATCCTAGTTCATATATACCAGTACCAATATTGAATTCCCCCTAGACAATAAATCAAAAGCCTAACAAAGGTATGTATTGCAATTAAAATATTAAAATACTATAAAATAGTCATGAATTCAGCCATTTTAGATCTCAAAATTAAAATGAATTTAAAAATTGGTTCTTAATGAAATGAATAATTTTAATTAAATAATAGAGTAGTTAATTGCTTATTAAATTGGCTTAATATTTAGTGAGTTTAATGATAAACTTTATTCTTTTTAGCAATATATGCAGGACTGTAGCAACGACATTTAGGAATCAATTATAATGAGGACAATAATGGTGACAGCGCTCTCACGATCCTGTCACGCAAACTCCTCTAGCACTGAAATGAGCGACCGACCCCACAATGACTTTGGCGTGCGACAGTTTGTTTGCATCAGCAGCTCGAGAATGCAGTTGTTGTTGTTGTTGTTGGTGCTGCTGCTTTTATTGTTGTTGGTAGACGCTTTTGTGTTTGGTCATGTTAGGGCGCCAAGGAAACGACTTTGGCTTCCCGCATCTGAACAATCAGCGCATAATGCACTGTCACTGCAGCAACAAAAAGGCGAGTGAAATAAAATGCAAAACTTGTTCATTCCCCCTCCATTTATTACATATTTCTGTCTGTGTGTGTCTCTGAATTTTCTAATTAAGCATTTGCGGTTGCCAAAGTTGCCGGCCAACCATTTGGAATGCTTGTGCAAATCAATTGTGCAGTTGCCACCATTTTCCATTCTCTGTTTTGCTTTCTTTGTTTTTATTTCCGAACATTATCTTCCTTTTTAATTAAAAGCAAACGCTTTTGGGCCATTAGTGCCTGGCAGTGGACACAGAACGTCACAGCAATTACAAAATAATGAGTACACATTTCCCCAAGCAGAAAGGAAAACACAAATCAACTGCCCACAATAACAACAGCAATAGTAACATACATAAAAGGAATAAACGCGAAATACTGCGAGTCAAGAATTTAAATGCAATTTGCATGCAAATTGAGCTGTGAATGGGCAAAGGGGGAGGTAGTAGGGTAACTGGGGACGAAGATAAAATGGCAGCTTGGGTTAAGAATGATTGTCTAGTGTCCTTAGCAGGTGCAGCTGCTCCTCAGATTTACTGTCAACAACAATAGAAAGGGGCAACAGCAAGCATAAGAGCCAGCAGGATCCGCACAAGGTTGACAATGCAATTTAAGTTTTAAAAAGTAATAAAAAGCAAAGAATATAAAGTGAAATGCGGAAGGCAACACCACTTTAAACTGTAAAAGTATTGAAAAACAACAAAGTTTCCCAACTGAAGCCTCGCGCACTCAACTATGAGACATTCAGTACAACAATTGCATTTCTAAAATGGCATTTGCAAGTCAAAGCAGAGACTTGTTTATTTCTTTTAATACGTATACAAAAATAAGTAATTCAGCATAAGAAAGGTATTTTCAGGACTATATGTAGTACTTAGTAAGTAAATGTATATTAATAAAAAATGATTTAACAAATTGGAGTACATTTCGAGTATTGTGTAAACAGTCAACTTATTGAAGATAGCTTCATAATTCCTCACTCATAAATGCTTTGCTCCTTGCGATTTTCTCAGTCCTCCAATGAATGAATTTTTTTGTCACCAAGAAAACATTTTAAGGACAAAAACAGGTCCACATCCAAACTGATCTCCCTACTATTCCGGCGAATCAGTATTCATTTGTATACTTCTGGTGAAATAAACACCAGATTGTTTCTTAAAAAGGTCAAAACCTTTCTGACTGCTAGTCTTGCCTTGGACACAGGATCATGTTTGGCATATTTTTATTTACCAGGCACCAATAATTCGCAAAGTCGATGCAATCTTTGTCTTTGTGATAATTTGCGTGGCACCCATATGTACATCGAGTTACTTTCTAAATCCACCTTTATGTAAGAGATTTAAAAGTGCTTTGCAGTCCGCTTGCTTCAATCTTTTCCACGATTTTACCACAACTTAGTTCGCCTATGCCAACATAAATTCAATTCTTACGAGAACCATCAAGAAATAGTAGAGGACTGTTTTTAGGGAGGAGTCTAACATTTCTAATAAGACAAGACATGAATCAGTGTGACAAATACTTTACGATTTAAAGCATAAAAGATGACTGACGAAGAAAAAAAACGAAAACGTTATCTGTTCAGACTTCAGAGCAATAATAGTACAGTATTTGGGGCATCTAACTTCTACATTTTCTGAAAAGTATATGTTCATACAGAGCTTTGTATACCCCTTTGAAGAGTGATGTGGAAGTCATTGAATTGAGTTACCGATTTCATTTTTTTTAAGAATTACCTGCCGAGTTTAAATGAAACACGATATACATAGTTTTACTAAAAAGAAATTAAATAAAATCTGTTACAAAATTCAAGCATAAAAAGAAACCACAAATGAATGGAATGCGCAAAACTTCCAAGTGTATTTCAAAAAATGGGCATCTGTTTATTTAATGCGGGAGAAAAAACGAGAGACTTTCTGCATTCTTTATTTAGCATACTTTAATATTGTCAGATTATAATGAGTAAGTTTCTTGTTAAATTAGGTCTCTCTTTTCTCTTTCCATCTATTAATCGGCTCCTTTGATCTTGAACTTGTGCAAAACTCAGGAAAACACTGTCGTCTAAATAACAAATATGTTAGTTGAAAGCTTGGCAATTTCAAAAATGTTAGACCGAAGACCTATTTTTGTAAAAATTACGAATACTATAAGCCAACACTTTTCGACTTGATTATCAGACTCAAGTGAAAGCCACGGCCGAATGATTAACTGTCAGGCTTGCAAGTACTTGAGGATTTTCGGAGACAGCTCAAGCCCTCCAGCTCACTCCACGAAATTGGGTCACACATGTTGCCATTTGTGGGCTTAAAATTAATTATGGCATGCATGCACGCTGCTTGGATGTGTCTGACAGCGATGTGGCTGTCGGACAAGCTGGACAAGCTGGTTTAGCAGGGGAACGAACACGAGAGCCTGTCACGAGCGAGCAGGCCCAAAGAAGGCCTGTCACTGAGATGCCGCTGTCTTGACATGCTGCGCTCTAATCAAGGTTTGCCTATGATTGATGGTGATGCAGAACGTGATTCAAGACTACTTCATACTAAAAGAAACTGTATACATATAGTATATTGCTATACTAAATATCTAGTGCCAAGTAGCTTTAAAACAAGAACTCGAAAGTACACCATTTTGGAAGTGCTCGATTATACTAATAGATGTGAAGGGTTTTATTTGCATCATTTATGATAATTATCATATTTTGGTACAACATTTTTGCTCCAAATATATTGAAATAAAAATATTATTTTACAACACCATTTCCTACAACAAAAATTAATACATATATATTTTTGAAACATTTTATGACGAATCTCTCAGTCGATCTAGTCAAGTCAAGTCAATTCTTAAGACCAGCATATAATATAGGAGATTGGAAAGCGTACCGCGATACCGACATACACGTACCCGTATAGTAGGGAACGTCAATTGACAATGCAAATTCTTATATCATGAGCAAAAATTTTGTTTTAAGTACATCTGTATATTTTTTTCAATCTTGCAAAATGTTGATATTACATTTTTTTTTAAATTAACATCATTTTTATTTATCTAATAAATAAATAATTATATCCCAAAGCACATTACAATATATGTAGTACAGTATATATTTTTGTAATCTTGCACATTTTTATTAAAGAATCTTCTTTTCTTGATTAAATTAACGTAATTTTTGTATATAATTAATAAATAATTATATCCCTCAGTACAACTAAAGATATGAAGGGCTCACAATTCTTATTTATAACGCCCATGCCAGTTATTGAAGCTATATTGAAGCTGAATTTGGACAGCATAGGAGCTGCTATTGAGCATGAGACTTTGTGTTTCTCTTAATCTCGATTAGACTAGAGTGAAGACAATGTAAGGCACGTTCGAAATGATTTTCAAATGCATACGATTATACTTATAATAATATGTTCTGCTCAATTCTAAAATGTTTCGCACCCACATGCGTGATATCATTAAAGTGTACAAAATGCTTGCTCGAAAAAGCCTTTAATCCAGCCAATTCTCATTCGAGAAACGTATGTGAAACGTTTTGAATGCCGGAACAGGGCCATTTGTATTTGGAATTTGCATGCCAAACGCTTAAAATTACAGAAAAAATTATTAAATAATTGATTTATTTTTAAAATATTTGCAATAACAGCAAAACCTTTTCTCTATTAAGTTTTGCTTTTGTTTTCATGAAATACATATATTTCTGTGAAGTGATATTAAATTGAACTTTTTGATATTTGTTGTTTCAGTGATAGCTTCCTAGCACTATTCTTTATTAGCCCACATAGAACGAACTACAGCGTACCACCCTGCGTATGAGTGATGTGGGGATGTACGCTTTGAAAGTGGACTTGTGTGCTGGATTACATAAAGTTGGAAGTTGTATGTCAAATCACATTTACCAGCGACTTACTTTGGCTATAATGGCAATTAAGGCAGCGGCTATGTGTTGGCATTAGATTAAGTAAATAGTTAATTGTATTTACCTTGGGTGAAAAACAATAGATTGAACGATGACAGCGTTACCACGGAGCTGGAAGTGGAAGACATGCTTCCATATTACACTTTACATAAGCGCGCGTGCACGACTTGCAAAAAAAATATATAACAATTACAACAACAACAGCAACCGTAGGAATGAAACAACCCCAACAAAAACAAATGAGTGGGAGGGCGGGGGGTCAGGAGATACGGACGAAACCGTAAACGAAGCCGAAACCGCCGCGTTGCCGGCTGAGCAAAAAAACTAAATGGAGGGAAAAACTATCGCTAATGGCAACAACAACAGTTCAGCTCCTCCAGTTGTTGCAACTGGCGGTCGGTCGGTGTTGTCGAGCTGGTTGCTGTGGTGCTGGTGGTGGTGGTGGTGGCGGTGGTGTAGGCGGTAGCGGTGACGGTTTTGAAGACGGGCAGCGGCGGCGGCAAAATCTGTTGGCAACGTTTGCTTAATTTTTTGGCGACTTCTGTGGTTTCCTTTTTAAAGCAAAGTTGCGGCCTCCTTGCTTCTATTGTTGCTGCTTCTGCTATTGTTGTTGTGCTTCCTGCTCTTGTTGTTGTTGTTGCTGCTGTTGTCGCCTTGACGTAACTTCAACGTCAACACACACACACACACACATACACGCGCTCGCGTACACGGCAAACACGGCACAATTTTCCTCCTTTTTGCCAAAACAAACGAATTATTCGAAATCAATTATATTATGCGCAGAGTAGAAGAAGAGGTGAGAAGGGGGATGGAGAGAGTGAGAGAAAAAAAAGCAGACGAGAGAATCGACAACAACACGAAGGTGTCGCGAAGTTTTCTTTTAAATATTTGCGATATTTTGTGTGTGTGTTTTCTTTTTATTTCACGTTGTCGTAATATTTTATTGCTTGCTGTTGTTGTTGTTGCACATCGCACGCGTCCGTTGCGTTCGAGTTTCTTTGCTCGACTGAAAACTGAAACTGAAAAGCTGGAAAATGTAGTGAAACTGAAAAGCGACGGCATGGGTCGTCGTCGTTGGCTCGTTGGCTCGCATATGCGAAAATGAAAACGCCTGCTGCCGTGCACTCCTTTTGCACGCGCTAGAGGCGGGCGCGTGAGCGGCAACAAAAAACATGCCGCCAAACACTTGAGCGAATCTTATTGACGCTTTTATTTTGTATGCGATGTTATGTCCGCCTTTGCCAGTGCATCCCCTGTCGTTACGCCGGCTAGCCATCGGCTCAGGGTCAGATTCGACCGCGACAGGGGTGCGGCAGACCAACAATGAATTTATATTTTTTTATCAAACACACCTACTCATATTGTCGGCTGAGGGACGCCTGTGGAATTTGGGTGGAGTTGTGGCTACTTTGGTGTCATGTAGCCGCGTGGCCCTCCCTACCTTGAGCCGGTTTTGGCATTTTGTTGCCGGCTCCCTTCAACATGCTTGCTTTGGTTTCCCTTCTGCTCCGGGACTTTAGTCACCCCATCTCACCCCATAAATGGATTCTACTCCAGACTCATTTTCAAATTTTAAATTTTATTACAATAAAAATATATTCGGGTATTTAGGCCATTGAGTTTTGGGACGCTGCAGTTTGTTGGCTCTTTGTGCCTATTTATCTTATTCGATTTTCGAACCTCCTAACCTACCTATACTCGAGTATGTGGTTATGAGGGGTGTAATGATATGTAATGACAAGGAGATAAACAAAAAAAAAAACTGCGCCGCTCCAATACACATTCCAACCTCTTTTGCTTATATTAGACTTTATACATTTTCTTTTACTTTTCTTTTTTTTTTATGTTCTTTTTTCTTAAGTATACATTTGAATTTTTGTTTACAATATGGTTACTTGTTTGGTGTTGTGTTTCTGTTTAATGTTTTATATTATGTTGTGAATGGTTTGGGCTATGTGTGTAACAGAAAATTGTTAATTGTTTTGTGTGTTGTTTTTTTGTTTTGTATTTTACATTATGTGGCTATGGGCGTGTGTGTATTACAATATGGTTAAATGTTTGGGTGTTGTGTTTCTGTTTAATGTTTTATATTATGTTGTGAATGGTTTGGGCTATGTGTGTAACAGAAAATTGTTAATTGTTTTGTGTGTTGTTTTTTTGTTTTGTATTTTACATTATGTGGCTATGGGATGAATGTGAGTCTGAGTGCTATGGAAATTCGGTGTGTGTTTGAATATGGTGTATGTGAACATGTATGGAGTGTATATAAAGGAGTGTGTGGTGTATATAAAATTTTGTGTTCTATGTTTGAGCGGAATATGTGTGAGTATTTAGTTGAATTTTGTGTTATATGCTGCACTGGTGTATGTGAGATGGCTATGTATATGTATGTAGGGTGTATATACAATTTTGGTTCTATGTTTGAGCGGAATGTGTGTGAATATTTAGTATTTTAATGTTGAAGGGTACTTAGCCCAGACTTCCAGTTGCATGGAAATTGGCCTGACTTCCGCTAGGGCCGAGGTCCGGCCTAAGACCCAGTACTGCCGGTCGGTGCTGACCCGCGCACAGCGCACTTCCCAGAACGCCCGCAGTTACTGCTACTCCTCTGCCTATGAAGCCTCGCTGGTGTATATCCCAACCCTCCTGTCGTCACTCCGGTGTTTGAATATTGTCTTCCGCTTATTTTGTCTCTTTTTTTGTTTTTTTCCCGCAATAGCACGTGTCTCTCGCTCACTGTCCACAATTGATTTTTCTTCTTCCCTAAGGCCACGACTTGCCATTCCCCCGGAATTGCTATTTTACCCACTTTGCAACCCTCCTAATTGGTAGCACTGGTCCTCACCCCTCACGCACGAGTACTTGTTATCGGCCCGCTCCAGCTGCCAATCGCGCGAGTTGCCACTCCTTTTGTCCGACGACATTTGTGGTTTCCCAATACTGCCGCGCCGCACATAACACCACACTCCGGTTTTATTTTGGTGCCAAACGGAAGAAACGGGAGTGAGAAGCGCCGCGGTTCTTTCTCTGCCCAACGTAGGCCACCGCCCACACCCTGAGATGGGTCTCTCGGTCTACCGACGAACAAAGCCGGGCCTTAGCTATTGCTTTAAATCTTTGGCGTGGAAGACTCCCAACCGACGCCCGTGCATGTCCTCCAACTCGTACAGGCTGTTGCCCACGCTGCTCCGGACACGGCATTTCACATACTTGTGGCACAGCTTCGCGTTCACGTTGTCCTTAAAACGACTGAGGACAAAGTTTCGCCTGTAAATCTCCTGGCCAGGTACGTACGCTACCATCCTCGCACGCTTATCGTATTGCCGTTTCGCCTTTTCATATGCCAGGTGGACACTCTGCTGTACCTCATCCCGCACTGCCTTCTGCTGATCCGATCTGGGCAACATGCGCAATTCCGCATCCTCCAGCGCCCCCAACTTGCGTGCCAGCTTGTAATCCTTCCCGCTGGTGAACATGTGCTGCCCAAACAAAACGAAATACGGGGACGTGCCGATGCTGCCATGGATAGCACTGCGTGCTGCACACTGCACGTCCGAGAGCTTCTCGTCCCACTTCGTGTGGTCGCCCTGTACATATGTCCTGATGGCCGCTAACACTGTCTGGTTCACGCGTTCCGCCGCATTCGCCTGTGGGGCATAGTTCGCCGTGCGTACGTGGGTGATGCTCAGCCCCTGCAGGAACCCCGTAAATTGGTTGGCCACAAATTGCTTACCGTTGTCGGTATGGACGGTTTCTGGGACTCCAAATGCCGAAAACACCTCCTCCTGCAGAAACCGGACCACTGCCGCCGCTGTTGCTTTTGGCATCGCTCGCAACCACACGAATTTGGACAGATGGTCAAGAACAACCAGAATGGTGGTATTCCCTCTCCTGGACCTCGGATACGGCCCTAGAAAATCCAGATGCAGCCTCTGCATTGGTCGGAGCGATACGGTTTCGGCGCCCATTACCGGCCTCGCTAATTGCGTGCTGTGCTTTGTTGCTTTGCACGTTTCACAGCCGGCAACGTACCTCCTCACCTGTGCCACCATCCCGGGCCAGAAAAAAAACTGCCTGAGCCGTTCTATGGTCCTCTTCATGCCCCCATGCATAGCCGCGTCGCTCTCATGGGCCTGCTGTATAAGGGCTGCGGACACAGGACGCGGTACCCAGAGCTTCCAGGAAAATTCCTCTCGCTCGGGCCGCGTGAACTGCGCCCGCTTATACAACAGCCCATCCTCCACGCGTAAATCCGGAAATAGCTCCGCGTTCTCCCGCACTTGCTTCAGCCGCTCGGTATACTCCGCACCTTCGAACTCGGTTGTCTCGAAATCAAAAAAATCAACTTCCTCCAGTTCGAAAGGCCGTGAGAGGGTATCGGCTACAATATTTTCCTTGCCTTTCCGATGCTCAATATTAAAGTCGAACCTCTGCAGGGCCAACGACCACCGCGCTAATCGACCGTCCAACTCCTTCAATGACATCAGCCACCGCAGGCTGGCGTGATCAGTCACCACCTTAAACGGCATCAATTCAACGTACGGCCGGAATCTTTCGACCGCTTTTACTGCAGCCAGGCATTCCTTCTCGGTGACACTATAGCTCAGCTGAGCGCCCCGAAGCTTCGCTGAAAAAAAAGCTATCGGCCTTTCGGCCCCGTCTGCATCGAGTTGGAACAAAACCGCTCCTATGCCCGCTTGGCTCGCGTCACATTGGATCACGAACGGCTTCCGAAAGTCTGGATGCACCAACACTGGCGCGCAGGTGAGTGCCCCTTTCAACTCCTGAAATGCCGCAACCGCTTCGCCCGATAATTGGAACTTTCCTTTCCCTTTCAGGCAGTCCGTTAACGGCGCGGAAATCGTGGAAAAATTCCGAATGAAACGCCTATACCAGCCAGCGGTCCCCAAGAATCGGCGGAGCTGCTTTGCGCTGGTCGGCAAGGAAATCGCCCGAATCGCCTCGACCTTCTCTGGATCCGTCCGCAACGCACCATCGCCAACCACAAACCCCAGATACTTCAAGTACTTGTAGCAGAACTTGGATTTTTTTAAGGAAATCGTCAAATTGGCTACTTTCAAAGCACTTGCCACGTCCAGCAGCACCTTGCAATGATCCTCAAACGTTCTGGATATTATGAGAAGGTCGTCCAGGTACACGAATACATGGCTTCTCAAACGCTGGGGAATCACCTTATCCATCACCCGGCAAAGGCGCTGCGCCGCATTGCACAACCCGAACGGCATGGCCTTAAATTGATACAGTGGCCTTCCTGGTATCGTAAACGCGGTGTACTGCCGGCTTTCCTGATCCAGTTCGATCTGCCAAAAAGCATGCTTTAGATCCAGGCTGCTGATGTAAATGGTATCCTCCACTCGGCTCAAGATCGACTCAATGCTCTGGAGTGGGTAAGCATCCTTCACCGTGAGCTGATTTAGCTTTCTCGCGTCTAAGCACAACCGGTTCTTTCCAGGCTTCCTCACCAAAGTCACTCGGTTGCTCCATGGACTCTCACTTGGCTCGATAACCCCTAGCCGAAGCATCTCGTCGACTTCTGCAAACAATAGCGCCTGCACTGCCGGCGACACGGGATAAAAACGCTCTTTCACTGGCAGTGCCCCCTCCGTCAACTGAATGTGGTGCTGCTCCACTGGCGTCCTACCCAGACCGTGCTCCTCGAAGGATCTGAATTGGGCCACGACTCGCTGTAACTTCTCCTGTTGCCACGCCTCTAAATCGTGTGGCTCCGTTGGCGTACTCTTTCCTAAGCGCTCCTCCTCCAACTCAGCCACGTGCTGTCCTTCGTCCACAGCCGGGATCACATTCGGAGCCAAACCGAACCTGCGCCAAAAATCCACGCCCAGATAAAGCGGTTGGCACAACGACGGGCAAACGTGGAATACCATTTCCGACTCTGTTCCGTTATACCTAACGCGCGCCATCACGCTGCCAATAATGCAATGTGGCGCGCCGCCGGCTGTCCTTACCGCGGATTTGTTTTCGCGTACCACCAAACCTAGTTTTCGGACCGACTCTATGGCACCACTTCCCAGCAAGCTCACCGACGCCCCGGTATCCAACAGACCGGTAAATTCTCTGCCTTCAATCGCTACCGTAGCATATGGGCGGCTGTCGGAACGACATGCAGAATTCACCGCGGCACACACCGCCTGGCGTTTCTGTCGGCGTTCGCGGTGTCTCCTACGCGCCCGCAAGGATGTCTTCGACGCCCCTCTCGCATCCGGTTCGTGCTGGCTACCAAATATGCGGTTCCTGGCTACTTCATAGTCGCGCTGACGCTGCTCCAAGGGTTTCCGCTGCGACCATACTTTCTTCGGTGGGACTGCCTGGTTGACTTTATATATCTGTGAGTAAATATGACTAACGGTACTATCCTTATCGCTACTAATTCCTATCCTAACTACTGTATCATCGGAGGTACGCGTTTCACCGTCTACCGAGAGTGCGACTCCTCCGGCTGCGTCGGACTCCTCTCCGAGTTTCCCGGACGGCATTTCGGGCATCTTGGCAGCACCACGCCTGGCTGTCCGCATTTGAAACAAAACATATTGCGCACCGCCGACTCGCAATCGAAATATGTATGCCCTGGTTGTGCACAATTCCAACACTTGAGATTCGAGCGGCTCCCACCAGTTTCATGTGGCCTATATACCGCCTCCAAATGCTCCAGTTGGCCGCCTTGTGTACCTTCTGCTACCACGTCCAGCTCGTGTACTCGATGCTGCTCTCGCTGCTGCCCGTAGTTGGTACTGGCTGAGGGCCGCGCCCAACGCGTTGCCAGCATCTTTTCGGCGTCTTGGCACTCCTCTCTCAGCTTCTGCAGATTAGTTATATTCATCGGATAGATGACCCTAGACACGGTGTCTTTAATATTTGTCTTTATCACCTTAATAAGGTCATAATCCGAAAATGGACACACCAACCGAGAACGCAACACCAGCATCGCCTGAATATACTCTTCTATGCTCTCGCCATGCCGCTGCTTCCGCTCCCTCAGCTCCTGCTCTCGTTCAAACTCCGATCTTCGAGTCTGAAATTGCTGCTGCAGCCCATATCGGAGATTCGGCCAGTCCGGCACGCCCGAGGTACGTATGTACATCCAATACCAATCTTTCGCTCTCCCGTTCACCAGGCAGTGGAAGTCTCGCAACACGTCGGCCCAGGGCACCTGATACAAGGACTGCAAATGCTCCAATCGAAATATAAACTCTGCCACCGGCATTCCTTTGGTTTCGCCATCAAATACAAGGCCCCACTTTCTGATGTGGACGACGTCGGGCCGGGAGTCTCCCATCGTGGTTCGCCTTAATGGCCTGTGCACGTCAGGGCCCAAATCGCGCATCCACGGATCGGCTGAGAACTGCCGCTGCTCCACATGTGCCCGCTGTTCTGCCTCTAAAGTTCGGTTGTCGACGAACAGGTGAGTCGGTGCTGCAGCTGCTGGTCTACTACTTACAAAATCTCTTTCTTTCTCTGCCGGCTCGTACCCGCCTAAGGCTGGCCGCTGCATTTGCGCGTGAGCTCGCTCTGGCCTGCCCACCGGCGCCTGTGCTACAGACGGAGGCGCGCTATGCGTTCTCTCCTGCCTCAGCGCTGCCACTGCCTCATTAATCTCGCGCATGAACGACAGCATGCTGGCCTGCATCGTCTCTCGAATGGCCTCTACTTCTGACGACAACGATGCGCGATACGTCTCGTGGGCCTGTGCTAATGCCACGTTGATCGCTGACCGAATTTCGCTTGGCAGCGCAGACTCGGCTCTGCCACCCTGCTCTTCACCGCCATAGTCACGCGCGCGTGCGCCGGTTGTTGCTCCGGAACTGTTCGGAAATTCATCCCCGAATCCTCGGAACGCTGCCTCGTTTACACTCGGCGGCGATGCGTCATCATGGAGTGCTTCTGCTGGCTTGCCCGCCTCACTCAATCCTACGTGAGGAGGAGAGTCCAAGTGAACCAATGGCCTATTTCTAATAAACTCCTGACTCCGCCTGACCTTCCGGGTAACATTCGGGTCAAGATTCATTTCTCAGTACCTTGTTAATCCAAACCAAAAAAAAACCACTGCTAGTACTCGGATCCGTACCCGCCGATTATAATATCAAAAAAAACTATATCTATATTATAAACGAGCAAACTCCGAATAAATAAATAGATCGGTCCACTCGTATGTATGTGTTTTCTTAAATGATAAGCGGGGATAATATCCTTAGCTAAGTACCCGTTGGATTATTTAATCCAATCAAATGCTTATGTATATATATATAGGAATACCATCAAACACACAACCAAAAAAAAGAATAAATAAATAAGAATAAATAAATAAGAATAAATAAATAAGAATAAATAAATAAGAATAAATAAATGAGAATAAATAAATGAGAATAAATAAATGTATACCAAAAGACTTAACAAAAAAAATACTAAGTGAAAAAAATTACTCCAAAAAAAAACAAACTAACGATAAGTTGAACTTCAAATTCCCGCCCTATGCACAGACCTGCTAATCTGTGCCAAAATACCCTGTCGATACTTATTAATATCGATGGTTCAGCCCAGGAACAGCTGTGCTTGACCGGGACCATTCACAATGGACTCCCCGTCTATTGATAATTTATTTGCTGCTACGCAAATAAATAAATAAAAGGTAATTAATACACTAACTGACAATAGCATAAATCAAAACAATCTTTCTTTACTCTCACAGGCTCAACACTAGACATGTAAGGGTGAGATGAGGATCCTCAGTATGACGCTGCACCACGGCACGCAGTCACTGTAGAAGGTAAACAACCAAAACAAACACATATGTATCGCACGCTTTACACCACCCAATTTCTTCCAGGCGCCTACTAAAAACTCAAATCTTGCTCGGGCTATGGCGAATTGCTGCTCCTATGCTCTGATACGTAGGGCAACGATGCTCCTTCCGCTTGGGACAGGACATGGACCTACTACGCAACCATTCATAAGAACTACCAAACAACCACAAAAAAAAACGGTAACTAACACAAAAAAAACATAAGGCAACTATACTATTCTTTACTTAACACCTGACAGACATTACTCTCTATCTTTCCAGCCTCAGAGCACCCTGTAGGGCAACAATGAGTGGGCACCAAGACTCCTCACGGACCTGCTACACTCGCTCCTTCGCTGCGCCTATTCTGCTGGTTACCAACCTACACCGCGCTGTAAGAAAGATGCAACTGCGGCAACGATGGGCTGAGCCCTAGTGAAGCTCACCCACGGACCTGGCAGTTGCACCGTTTCCCGCCGGCTCAGGGGCCGCCAGCAGCTATTGCTGTTGAAATTTACATGTAAACCTAAATAAAGAATACAAATCAACACAAAAAACAAACAACAAGACTCTGGCTTTTAACTTCGCTTCGAACTGGGGCAACATTTGCTAAAATGTAGACCCAGGTGTATTTATATTGGGCGCCATCTTGTTATGTCCGCCTTTGCCAGTGCATCCCCTGTCGTTACGCCGGCTAGCCATCGGCTCAGGGTCAGATTCGACCGCGACAGGGGTGCGGCAGACCAACAATGAATTTATATTTTTTTATCAAACACACCTACTCATATTGTCGGCTGAGGGACGCCTGTGGAATTTGGGTGGAGTTGTGGCTACTTTGGTGTCATGTAGCCGCGTGGCCCTCCCTACCTTGAGCCGGTTTTGGCATTTTGTTGCCGGCTCCCTTCAACATGCTTGCTTTGGTTTCCCTTCTGCTCCGGGACTTTAGTCACCCCATCTCACCCCATAAATGGATTCTACTCCAGACTCATTTTCAAATTTTAAATTTTATTACAATAAAAATATATTCGGGTATTTAGGCCATTGAGTTTTGGGACGCTGCAGTTTGTTGGCTCTTTGTGCCTATTTATCTTATTCGATTTTCGAACCTCCTAACCTACCTATACTCGAGTATGTGGTTATGAGGGGTGTAATGATATGTAATGACAAGGAGATAAACAAAAAAAAAAAACTGCGCCGCTCCAATACACATTCCAACCTCTTTTGCTTATATTAGACTTTATACATTTTCTTTTACTTTTCTTTTTTTTTTATGTTCTTTTTTCTTAAGTATACATTTGAATTTTTGTTTACAATATGGTTACTTGTTTGGTGTTGTGTTTCTGTTTAATGTTTTATATTATGTTGTGAATGGTTTGGGCTATGTGTGTAACAGAAAATTGTTAATTGTTTTGTGTGTTGTTTTTTTGTTTTGTATTTTACATTATGTGGCTATGGGATGAATGTGAGTCTGAGTGCTATGGAAATTCGGTGTGTGTTTGAATATGGTGTATGTGAACATGTATGGAGTGTATATAAAGGAGTGTGTGGTGTATATAAAATTTTGTGTTCTATGTTTGAGCGGAATATGTGTGAGTATTTAGTTGAATTTTGTGTTATATGCTGCACTGGTGTATGTGAGATGGCTATGTATATGTATGTAGGGTGTATATACAATTTTGGTTCTATGTTTGAGCGGAATGTGTGTGAATATTTAGTATTTTAATGTTGAAGGGTACTTAGCCCAGACTTCCAGTTGCATGGAAATTGGCCTGACTTCCGCTAGGGCCGAGGTCCGGCCTAAGACCCAGTACTGCCGGTCGGTGCTGACCCGCGCACAGCGCACTTCCCAGAACGCCCGCAGTTACTGCTACTCCTCTGCCTATGAAGCCTCGCTGGTGTATATCCCAACCCTCCTGTCGTCACTCCGGTGTTTGAATATTGTCTTCCGCTTATTTTGTCTCTTTTTTTGTTTTTTCCCGCAATAGCACGTGTCTCTCGCTCACTGTCCACAATTGATTTTTCTTCTTCCCTAAGGCCACGACTTGCCATTCCCCCGGAATTGCTATTTTACCCACTTTGCAACCCTCCTAATTGGTAGCACTGGTCCTCACCCCTCACGCACGAGTACTTGTTATCGGCCCGCTCCAGCTGCCAATCGCGCGAGTTGCCACTCCTTTTGTCCGACGACATTTGTGGTTTCCCAATACTGCCGCGCCGCACATAACAGCGATAAGGCATAAGGTTAAATAAAATGGATTGAATTTCCTTGAACAATTGCCAGTTTATTGTCAAAATGAGTTTATTGGAAAATAATTGACATTAGATTAGATTTTTCAAATAGCCCAACATCTCATTTCCTAGGAAATGATAATTAATTATTATATGCTGAAAATTGTTTTTTTTTCTAAATCTTTTCTTTATTTGAAATCTGTCGTAAGGGGGACAAAATCACATCATAATAAAAGATTTCAGTTCTAAAGGTTTTTTTTTTTGTATTTCAAAACATTTCCTTATTTTTTGTGTAAATTTTTCAATAAAATTCAAATAATGTTTTCATTTTAAGTTATGTTTTTATTGCTTTCATAACAAATTATATACATTTTTTGTTTGTCGTTCTTCAAACTGTGTTATTGCATTTGTGAAGGCTCTGCTGCAAAAACGATTTAAATGCGATGTCTTCATTATTGTTTTTCTTTTCAATTCACACTGAAAATAAAAGAGCTGTGTAAAGTTTCGAATCCAGCATTAAAACATCACGTTCAGGCCGAACACTCCCATCTCTAGCGCCAACACCCACAACCATACCCGCACATGCACGAAGCTTTCAACGCACTCCATGCGCATGTGGTGACTTGTTTTGGCCCAAGATATAAATATGGGTGACCTGCCCTAAACTTGCTAGCCAATATAACATTCGCTGTGGTGAAATTTGTTGATATTTAACGTCAGCGCCCATCGCGTGTCTAAAAACTTCTCTTTGGAAAACTTTATGGTTCAATTATCTAAACCTTTTATGGGGGGGACAAAAAAAAAAACAAACAATATAATATGAACAAATTAGCAACCAGTTTCTATTGTTCAAACTTCCACAGCAAGTTGCTCGTTTGGTCGGTCGCTGGTCAACAATTCAGTGTAGGGAGGGGAATACTTGAAGCACATGCTCCACACAGCCGATCGCCTGCCGCCGCCCAAAACCGAAGTTATGACGCCGTCTGATTTCAGTTGCCTTCAAAATATGTTCAGGAATATACAAGACAATGCGAATGTTTGTAATTGCTCGTTCGGGTCGCTCAACTAGCGTATTTTTAAGCAGAACAGCTGACATACAGCTGATTGGAACAAATCAAACTAGCCAGTAAATCAGCTGGACACAACGAAATCTCATTGAACTATGTACTTATTGCTAATTGGTTGGCTTAATAGTAATACACCATACCTACATAGTTAGATCGCAGATGTGTGTATGAAGTTCCTGTCTGAGAATATGTGGTCCAAAATATATAAATTAGTGTTCTGAATGCGTTAAAACAATGTCTCTTAAAGAGCATTTAAATATTTATAAAAGTAGAAGAAAACTCTTCAATAACAATAAAGTTTTAAAAATCCTTATAAGACATTTAAGAAAATAATGTTTATTGCGTTTTTTATATGGGCTGAAAAAATACAGGACTCCCATATATGAAAGTATTTGCAAATCTAAACAAAGTTTTTACATTAAAAATTCATTTATTTCAATTCATTTAAATTTTAAATATACTTATGTAATTCAAACATACATGCTATTATACGTAACTATATATTAATCTATATTTTCTATATGCTGCGTTTAAAACTTGCGTCCACGGCAAAATATGAACAAGTAATCGCTGTAAAATTCACTTTATTCATACTTCTGGTACAAAAAACTAAGAAAATTAAAAAAAAAACGAAAACAATTTAAAACAAATATTTAAAAAAAACAAAAGAGGGGAGTATCCATTTCATGAAAATGTCTATATTAATGTAATATACCAAATTGTGTCTATGAGATATTTTCATGTGTGTTCGACATTTCTTAATCGTCCTTAGCTGCTACCGAACGCTGAACCGATCCAAGTCGAGTGCCAGAGCACAAGCGCTGCTTTAAACTTTAAACTAAGTAAGGTGAGTCGCAGCCGAGTCTCGTGACTGGCATGGGAGACTTGTTCAGTTTTCAAATTAGTTATTAATATTATAATTACTATTTTAAATGCAGCCCTGCAACCCATTTGAACTCTTCAAATGCATGCATATGTACGTGTGTGTGATGCATGTTTTATGAAAACTATTAAATGTTTTGTTGTTAAGCCAACAAAAGATGAGAAATGTATTGGGCAACAGGGCGAAATAAAGTAGCAACTAAACTAAACTAATCGAATCGAATGGAACGCCTATTATATGTGAATTGTGTTCATATAGTATGTAAACATATATATATACATATATATATATATATATATATATATATATATATATACATATATATATATATATATACATATATATATATATATATATATATATATATATATATATATATATATATATATATGTATATATGATATATATACATGTATGTTCAGTTCTCAGCGTCGCTTGTTCACACGCTCGATATACTTGGTTCGATTCAGCGCACGATTGCCCGCATTCGGATCCATCATACGCTTCCAGTCAGTCTGTCCGACCACAAAGCCAATGGCGCGCATCTTCTGCTGAGCCCGACGCTCCTCAATGTCTGCCCAGCGCACCTGCAATTGGTTCATATGTTCATTAATAGCATAATTCGTAGGCGGCAATGGGGCTTTTATTGCTTACGCGTTTCTTTCCATCGGCAGTGCGTATCGGCGGCTCCCAATCATCTAGCTGCAAATAATCGGCCATGCTGGCCGTTTTGCGCTTAAGTCGGTTCGTGCCGTCCAGGCGAGCTAGAAAAGATGTAACGGCATGTTAGCGTTCGGCATAAATGATGTATTGGAAATGATTAAAATTAAATGGTTGCCACTTTATAAGTTCCCGGGGAAACGAAAATTACATCATTTTAAAGAAGCTAAAAACTAAAATTAATTTCTTAAGCTATTCGATTTTATAGTGGAATTCTTCAAAATTTAGCATTAAACATTCATATGGCAAAGATAAATTTTTCGGGTTTAAAAGAAAGAAACTAAGCCAAGTCAAATATTTAAATTAAAACATTAGTTTTATTCCCAGTACATATCAGTACCAGGGTAGTACCATTATACTTAAGTTATGTTTACAAGTAGCAGCACAAGGAATAACAAGAGGCTTCTAATTTTGTAGAACTGATAGCTCGTAAAAAGAATCATTTTTTAAGAACAGGAAGATCTACAACTTGCCTCGCAAGGATCCCTTTTTTTATTGTCTTCAATTCCCTGGTCTGTTTCGCATTTATATAAATAGCTAATAAAAATAAGTGATAACCATTTATGGTTTATCTACATATATACTTACCAAGATTCTCCTCAGTTGTGTCGCTTTCCCATTTGCTTTTTAAGAAGCCGCACTATTTTATTTTATATTTTTTATTGGTTTTTTTTTTTTTTTTTTTTTTTGCAGAACACACATGTACAAGAATTCAAAAACAGATCAATTGAGTTGATTAGTCGCACCAAAAACAAAAAGATAATATGAAATGATATAATACGAAATACAGCCCACTAGAAAGAGAAAATTTAGAGACAACACTTACGACGTTCGACGCATCGGCACTATTGCTGTTGTCTTCTTCAGCGGCATCTGTGGCGTCAACAGCGTCTTGACTGGAATTTTCGGGATCATCTTCGTTAATGGCATTGTCGTCCTGCAATGAACAACTCCCAGCTTTTAGTATAAAACTTGTGGGTGGCAAAAAGTTGTGCACTCGTAGACGCGAGTGATAGTTTGTCAAAAAAAACATATGGGTATATATTTTTGATGATAGTTTGTCGTTGTTTCTTTAGCATTTACTTTAGGTGTAATTCAACTGTTTTGTTTGCATAAGCTACATAATATCGCTTGTGCCTAGTAATCCAGTTTTTCTTGTATTTGTTTTTGTGTTTTCGTTCTTTAAGAAAATTGTAAGGGCAGAATATGTCTTAAACTAGAATATGTCTGGCAGTGAGACATATAGTAAATAGTATATGTATGTATGGATTGTATATACGTATAAGAGTAGCCATTGGAGGCAATTTAGAATTTGCTTAAGCCGTAACGTAATCAAAATAGAGAAACAGGTAACAGTGCCCAACTTAAACTAAGTTTTAAAGCTAAGTTAACAATCTTTAAGTAGTACATGTACATGTAGATGTTGAAGAAGATGAAGATATCGAGCGCTCATCATCGGCTGCAGCGTGCGTAGAGTCCCAGGAGAATGCGCCCAGCACCGGGGATACACCCACAAACTGTTCTCGCATTTCTCCAAGGCGATAACACAAGCTGCAGACAAGATGAACGAACGGCTCTTCAAGACTGGAAGAGAAGCACTGCATTAGCGCATAGTTACCGTAGCCATATTTTCAACATCTTCCATTTCGATCACATTCTCTAGCAGTGAGCCCACATCCAGCTTTATGTAGTGGAAGGGCGTGGTACACCAGTTGTCCAGGACAGCCCGTATGTCACGCTCGCTCCGATCGTGGATGTTGCGGCTGAGGCAGGTCTCCAGGTCGCAATGCATGTCAACAATGTACGGCTGCAGTGCGAGAAAGAGATAGTTGATGCATGTTATGTGAAAAGGAGAAGGAGAGGGGGGAAAATGCTTTCATGCGATTATCGAAAGTTTCCTCTGAGTCACATTCCAAACTAACTAAACTAAACACACCAGTTAATTGATGAGATGAGCAAACAAAAAACATATTTATTTCTATTGAGAGTGATATTTGCAGCGATCGTTGACAAAAAAATGAATCTACTAATGTATAATAGAAGACTACATTGGCCTGGCGGTTAAAAGTTCCTGGTATTAATACAGACAGACAAACGGACGGTACATCCCGTGTGCCTTTAACACTAATGTAACATTGTTACCCATTTTCAGGAACAAGCTATTGCATCATACGATACGAAAATCTGTAGACAAATTTATGGGATACTCTAACAGTTGGTTAGCAATTACAACAATTAACCAAATATTATTATGAAGAACTATGGTTTTTGAAGACCCTATTAATATACAATTAATAGCGGTCCAACAGAATTTCCATTGGAATACAATTGGAAAACACAGATAGATACATTAGATATGCACATAAATGCAAATAGAATGATGTTATATATTTACCACAAAATTTGAGTCCTTGGCATTACAATAGAACTCATTGAGCGTACGCAGAGAGTTGTTGTTGCAGTCAACAATAATAAAATCGTATAGATTATCACTAAGTGTTTTCTTAAACGATTTGATCAGATACTGCATATAAGTCTCCTCCATTGTGTCATCATATTCATAAAGTATTTCCTTTTTGGGTATCTGCAATGCGCACAGGCAAAGATTATAGATTCCGCGAGCACCCATCTTCCAATCTATTTGCTCACCTTTTTGCCAGTCTTCGGACACTTTTCCTCGTAATCATTTTCAATAATGAAGTAATCGTCAATACTTAAAATACGCGGATTAGGACCACCCATTTCCAGCTCCTTCTCCTTGATCAGCTTTGCCACATGGGATTTACCACTCCCGGGTGGACCCCGCAAAATGACGCAGATGCGTTTGGGTCGGGACATACGGCCGGGTTTCAATAGGACCTCATCTATTGAGATGGTGTTACGATTCTCATTTGTGGGTATTGACATTTCCAAATGGCAAGCATTCTGGTTGCTGGGTATTTGTGTATTGGCCGCAGCCGTCGAAGGGAAGATCGCAGTGGGTGTGGAGGTGGACGGTTGGGTAAGTATACGACGTTGCGGATTTGCTGGGAATGCTTTGGTTTGCTGCTGTTGGTTTGGTTTCTGCCAGCTGACAGATGGTGGTGGCGGCGGAGTGTCCTGCTGCAAGCCATTGTCCACCAAATTGCTGCAATACAAATAACAATGCAGGAAAATGTTAGGTTATATATGCGTCTAAATAGGCGTTTCTATATCTGAATATTAACTAGTAACAATACTTACTCTTCACCATCGGATATATCCTCCAGCTCGTCTTCAATTGAAGGTGCTCTTGCATTGGACTAATTAAAAACATACAAGTATAGAGCATATTAGTATATAACAAAATATTTAAGGAGTATATAAGCTACACATCAGCTGTATCAGTGAATATAGATCGCTTACCTCGCTGGTGGTTTCTGACTGCTGATCTTGTAGATTATGTTGCTGATGATCTGGGTCTTGTGAATTCTGCTGCCGTTGGGCTTGATCTTGTGAATTTTGTTGTTGTTGTGGATTCGGTTGCTGTTGCTGCATCCTTTGCTGGTTCTTCTTATTTCTCTTTTTGTTTCTCTTTTTATTGGGATTTCGATTCATTATACCTGGTCCTGCATGTCCTCTATCTCCTCCTGCTGCTGACGCTGCTGCTGCGCCCCCGCCTCCGAGCCCTCCTCCAACTGGCATATTACGCGATGCATGCCCGTAATCAAAGGTCTTCACAGGTCTAAAATCTCCACTGTCGGCAGACTTATGTCCATATTCAAACACCTGGGGGGCCGTGTTACTATTTTGATAGTCGAACACTTGCATGGGACGGTAGATGCTGTCCTCTGGCCCATTGGGGATGACATTGGCGTTATCGGCACTGTAACGTGGACGCATGACGCATTGGAGGACGCAATTTGTTTTGGTACATTTTTTTTATTTGTTTCGTTTTATTTGGATTGATTGAATGTCAATATCAGCCAGAGAGAAAACACTTGAACTTTTACTTATTGTTTCGGACTTGGACAAACATGTTTATGACTATAGCTCTATCCATATACGAGTACTTGTACATGTATGCAAGTTAAGCAAGTGCCTATTGGTTTTCAGAGTGTCGCTGTAGCTATAAAAGAAAGCTGCAGTGCGTCTGGTTTTGGGGTAAAAGTACTTGTACACTACTGAGACTTTTCACTATTTGCGCCACAAAAACAGACACGGGATTGAACGTGAGAGCAACGATCAATGTTCATGATCATCATAGCACACTTATCAGATATATGGAAGGCGTAGGGGACTCTCCATGGAAAACCCCCTTACAGAATAGGCATTCTTAAGCAATAACCTAGGGAGTGGCTTTCCAATATTTTAGCAGACAATTGAACTAGTTGTTGCACGGGCAGTTAATTAAATAATTCGCAAACCAGGCAGTTCGAATTGGACATTATTTTAATCTTCCTAAGATATTTCACACTAAACTGTTATAGTTATAGTGTAGAGCTTATTTTTAAAGCAATTCTTTGTCCGCCGTATTAAATGAGAAGTTATATAAATGACGTCAGATGCCTACACGGCAGATAACTTCATGCCAGATACCTTGACTTGAATAACAAAACGCATTTGCATCACTGAAACATATTTTTGGCCCGTTGTAAGGAGCTTCGACATGTTACAGGATTCCTTTATCCAAACATTTTCCAAAGCAATAATGATATTTGTTTATATTTCTTTCATATAAGGCATAATAACTTAAGCGGGATTATATATTAGAGGACTAGTTATCAGATCCCATGGCATATAGTCAGACAGACAGACCAAGAGTCATTAAAATCCAACAAACGGACAAGGTTCGCGAAATGAACTTTTCCTTATATGGTGCCTACTAATCTGAGCTAACTTAGCACCTACGAGTTAATTTTTTAAATCCATATCTAGCTTACAATGTGCACGATTTGAAGAAAAAGTATTAATATTCCGGGCATGTAATTTGTAATGTTTCCTAAGCGGGGAAATTTGATAATGGAGGGGAAACGGTACGGGTGAGGGAATCAGATGCTTTATAGAGGAAATGATGTTAGCTAATTCATGAACATGGAGAACATACGAGCTTCAGCTCTTTGATCTTAGCCCGTGCAGTATAACTGAATGGACAGTAATTGGTAATACATTCGCAGTAGTTGCTTATGGTTGTTAAACTTATAAACATTTTTATTCAATATTCAGTGTGTGTTTTTTTCGCATATATGTATTTATATATATACGCCATATATAAGATTTAATACGATAAAGAGCAAGCTGCGGTTTTTCGATGCAATTCTGTATTACAAATTCAATTCCGGCACTGGTTTTTCAAAATTAAACAAATAAAAAATTTACTATAAATATACCAAAAATAAAATAAAAAATTATATAAAAAAAACACAATTGTGGCGAAAAAAACGCGGCTAATTGTTGCAAAATGAAAAAAAAGAAAAGAAATATAACTAATTATGGCGAAAAAAACGCAGCTAATTGTTGCATTAGACTAAGCAAAGAACACAAAATACAGAAAGGACTAAAGAATATTTTAAAAAATAAACGCTAAAGACCATTATATATATTTGATGTGCGTGTGTGAATGTGTATTGGTTTTGTGTGTGTGTAATGTTTATGTTTGAATGTGTAGTTTATGTGCATCCGCTGACGGCGCTGCTTAAATTGCTGACATGACGTGTGGGTGGGGAGCGAAACGAAACGAGTCCCAAATCGAATCGATTCGAATCATCTATTGAGCTCCCTCTACTTGGGTCCGCGCTGCTGCTGCATGTTTCTAAAGCTGCTACTGTTCCTGTTATTGTTTTGGTTTTGGTTTTTGTTCTTGACATTGGCTTTGTTCTGAGTTTGGGACGCGAAACCGTGATTTCTGCTTCCGTCGCTGCTGCTGCGCACGCAGACCACAGAAGGACAGTAACATAATTTTATTTAATTTAATATAAAAAAAAACAAAAAAAAAAACATTTTTTTTATATGCGATTCAATGGATCAACCAAATGGAAACAATCAAAGCCGTTTTGTGTTGGTTGGTTTTTTTTTTTGTGCATAAAAGTAGAAGAGAAGAGAAAACGGGTATGGAATCGAAATTCCAGCATTAACAAAGAGACTTGAAATTAGCCAGGACTTGTAACTACTATAGAACATATGTATGCTACTAGAACGAGAGTGCGAGAGAGGGGACGGGTTCTTAGATGAACTGACACGGCACAGAATGTGCAATCGCCTAACCCATTAACGTCTATATGCAGGATGTGTGACACACCTACTATAATATATGATACAATGATACACATACATATGTGTACAATTTTTTATCAAACAAAACTTGTTCTTTTATTCAGAGTATTCAACGCTATTTCAACAGAAATTCCATTATTATTATTTCAACAATAATGATAATATCACTTAATTACTGGACCTATTGGGTTCTAGAGAGTTCTCAGCAACGCAATCAAGAATAGGAATCGCTAATCGGTTACAGTTCGTTTTAATTAAGTTGCCTGTTCCTCACAGAATGGTTTGATTTATTAGACAGTCTTTTCAATTCATTTGTTCACTACATCGTTGTTATTATGACAAGTCTGGGAGATTGTTGTTACTTGGTTCTATCAAGGTCATACTTTTAATGCATTAGCCCATATCTCATAACTATAGTAAGAGTAGTTGAAATAAGAATATGGCAAAATAAATTCAATCAAGTTCAAACGTTAGAGCAATATGCTTAAATAATTAAATTATATCCTTATCAAAAATCGATGTACCCAGATAGCTCCAAGGTGTTTAAGTTACAGACATTAATGGGCTAGGCTAGTTACGGATTTCAACACAATTCTGACTTAAAAGTGTAAGCCATTTAAAATACATTCAGATACATATGAAATGATAATTTATTTTAGACATATTGCAAACGTATTAAGAGACATCAATTGAATAAATTTGTGATGCCTATATATGGCCCGGTTCCAATACAGAAACACAGACATTTTAAGCGGACTGAGGCGTAACGGACATTGCAACCCATTTGCATTCTGATGTTGTTGTTTCCGCTACTGACACACGGACAAAATTATATTTTATGCATTCCCGATAAAAAGTATAATTTAAATGGAAAATATAGCCGAAGAACTTAGCGATATTTAAGACACATACCCATCTGACCATATTTTGTTGCCATTGCCAAAGCTATTCCGAGGTGGTCCAAAATTCTTCTGATTGTTGGCGCGTGAGCCGGAACCCATGTTCGGACTTGGACCATTACCACCTCCTCCGCGTGCATCATCATCAAACATGGGCGCAGGGGGGCCGGCATTGCGTCTGAATGGGTTGTTGTCTCCAAAAGAGTTATTATTTGGACCGGGGAAATTCGAATTGTTGGGCCCCCCAAAATTGCGTCCAAAATTAGGTCCGGGTCCACCGAAACCAAAATTGGAACCTTGTCCAGATCCATTAGGGCCCGGAAAGTTGGGGCCGAACTGTCCAGGACCGGGCGGCCCATTGCCACGGAAATTGGGACCGAAACTATTTCGCCGGTCATTAAAGTTGGGTCCGTTTGGTCCAAGGCTTTGATTATTTGGATCAAAATCCATGAAATTCGGACCAGCATTTGGCCCAGGTCCAGGTCCAAATTGAGGACCGTTCGGCCCGAAACGATCAGGGCCAGCATTTCCAAAATGTTGACCATGTGGATTAAACCCGGGAGGTCCATTAAATCCGGGACCGAAATTGGCACCAGCTGGATTAAATCCAGGCGGCCCATTAGTGGGTCCCATTCCTGGACCACCTCCAGGACCTCCTGGTCCCATTCCTGGTCCACTGCCAGGACCTCCTAGTCCCATGCTTGGACCGCCACCAGGAGCTCTAGGGCCTATTACTGGACCACCGCGGGGACCTCCTGGTCCCATTCCTGGACCTCCAGGTCCCATTCCTGGACCTCCGGGTCCCATTCCTGGACCTCCAGGTCCCATTCCTGGACCACAACTGGGACCGCCTGGTCCCATTCCTGGACCTCTAGGTCCCATTCCAAGATTGCCACTAGGACCTCCTAGTCCCATACCTGAACCCATTCCAGACCCGTTGCTGGGACCTCCTGGACAACTGGAGTCAGGATTGAAACCGTCCATTTTTTTCATACGCTGCCATTCGGCAAAAGACATCGGACGCCCGTCATTTCCCTGGTTTTCTGACGGTTTTTCAGGTTCTGGGATGTCGCGACCTTGTGCCTTGGCCAACACCTGCGTCATCTTGCTCATAAACTCTGGATCTTGCAGTGCATTTGTTACAGTTTCTGGCAATGAACTGATGTTTGACGATTTTAGCTGCTCATGCAACTCCTTGGGGTCGAGTGGCGGTTTCGATTTCTCTTTCGAGGCATTGCTGGGTGAGCTATCTGGTTTGGAAATAACCACATCGAACAATGAAGGAATCTTTTTCTGTTCGCTATTACTCTTTGCTGGAGAGAGGTCGGTGTCCTTTGTTTGTTTGTTCGAATCACCTTCCTTGCCACCAACTCCGACCAAATCCAATCCTGGTATGCCATCGCTTTTTTTAAATATATTTTTCATGGGCGTATCAGTACAGTCCGTAGCTGCTGCTACCACCTCGTCGTCGTCATCATCATCAAGAGAAATTATTAAAATATTATCCTGTTTGTTTTGTTTTGCTGGTGCCGTTGTGGTATTGGGTCCATCGCTCTTCCGTTTGCCCAATCCTATCTCCCCTGCCTTGGTAGACTCTTTAACTTCTTCCTTCCCCTGCTGCTTTTGTTGTTGCTCCCGTCGATTAATTGGCGTTGTACGCTGCGGCTGTGATTTAACATCGTGATCCTTTTTCGGAGATGCTGAAGATGATGGAATTGTGGCAGAAGCGGACTGTCCAGATTGTTGCTGGTGTGGCAATAGATTGATTTGTTGCTCTTGTTTTTGTGGTGCTAGTGGTTCAGTAACTGGCATTTGAGAGGTCTTATTAAAATTCTGCAACTGTATTCTGGTAGGCATCGCATTCTGGTTGTCGTCTTGTTGCGAATGTTTCTGCGGTGGATTTGGTTGGGAGTGGTCTTGTCTTTGATGTGTCTTAGTATTATTAAGTGGATTTGATTCGTCAACTTCAATCGCTGATCCTGGCAATTGTGGACCAATAATAACATCTGTTGGATTACGTTGCTGCTGCTCCGACAGTTCTTCTTGATCTGACATCTGTTGCCCAAATTTGCCATCATTGGGTGTAAAATCGTTACTGTTAGTAGAAATCGACTGTTGCTGAGGGTTCTGCATTTGACGACGTCGACGCATCTGCTCACGGCGTTCGGCAATGCGTCGCCGCTGTTTCTCGAACTCCTCCTCGTACCGTCGATATTCATCGCGGTCCGGATGATTGGCATTGGCGCGTTTCCAATCCTCAAATTGTTTTTCCCACTGATCAAAGAGGCGATCAAAGCTCTCCTCATCCAGATCTGGACCACGTTGCTGCGACTGCTGTTGCTGCTGACCGAAATTGCGTTGATTTTGACCACCACGATTAAAGCCCCCACTGTCTCCTTCACTGTTGTTAGGCCCAAAATTTTGATTTGGCCTGTTCTCCCAGCGACCTCCACCACTACGACGATTATTTCCGAAGCCACCAGGACCAAAGTTATTTGAATTATTGTTGCCAAAATTGCCAGAATTACCGGGTGTGCCATTGTTGATAAAGTTATTTGGACCGAGTTCATTATTACCAAAGTTTCCAGGGCCGCTACAGCTGTTGTTGCCGAAATTACTAGAATTTCGCGGAGCACCACTTCTTCCGAAATTACCAGGGCCATCATTGCCAAAGCCACCAGAATTACGTGGTCCACTACTGCCAAAGTTTCCAGAATTATCTCCACCGGGACCGCCAAAATTTCCAGTATTACCACCGCCAGGCCCTCTAAAATTTCCAGAATTACCACCAGAGCTTCCAAAGTTAGATGGAGTTCCTGCGCCGGGTCCGCCAAAGTTTCCAGAATTTACCCCGACTGGGCCACCAAAATTGTCAGAATTACCACCGCCAGGTCCGCCAAAGTTGCCAGAATTACCTCCTCTACTGTTTCCAAAACTATTCGATCCCGATCGGTCTCCAGGGCTACCAAAATTACCAGACTTTCCGTAGCTACTGGAACTATCAAAATCACGAGAGCCGTCGTTTTCAAAACGGCTAAAAGGATTTTTGGGATCATTGTTGTTGGGGCCGTCATTGCCACCAGTATTTCCTGGCGCATTATTGCTCCGTCCTCCCCAACTCTGTCGATTGCCTTGCTTGTTGCCTCCTCTGTTGTTATTGCCTTGCTGATTCGGTCCAACACCCATATTCGTATCTGGATCATTTGTTTGCCAACGGGGACGTTGATTGTTGTTATTGCTGTTAGTGTTCAGCTGATTACCACCAGAATTTGTGGAATTATCATCCACAGGTCCTTCCCAACGTGAATGCTGATCATTGAAACTTTTATTTCCACCCTTATTAAAGGATTTGTTATCAGGCGGAGGCTGGGCCCATGGCTTTGTTTGATTTGATGGCATCTGCTGTGGTGGAGCAGACATTTTGGTGCCCATAAATGGTGGTGGTTGTTGCAAATTCGGAAACGGCGGATGAACCGATTCGTTGGTGCTGTTTCCCATTGGAGGCGGTTGACTGAAATTGCCTATAGTTTGATTATATCTGCCACCTGAAGGTGGCTGCTGAGTCCATGGACCACCAGGCTGTTGCTGGTATGGAGGTGGTTGCTGCTGTTGAACAGGCGGCGGTGGTGGCGGCTGATTATACATTTGTGGTTGAGCCATTATTTTGGCAGACGGTTGCTGTATTGGAATAGTTGGCGCAAAAAAGGGCTGTGACTGAGTTGGCGCTGGCTGCATAGGTTGGATTGCTGGCTGTGGTTGAGGCTGCGGATATGCAGCTACAGTCGGTGCGACCGCAGTTGTTACGGGTGGTGTACCAGTTGCAGCTGCAGCGGCTGCCATTTCACGCTTATACTAAATAGGGATAGACAAAATTAATGCATTAAATAACTGACCTTTATTTTTCTTCCAGCTACTCACTTGTTCGCCATATTGAGCGTGCCATTTAGCGTATTCCTGCTGATACGTTTGCCACTGATGCCAGTGTTGTTGCATTGCATACTGTTGCTCTGGAGTCATAGCTGCATATTGAGCCGCTGTGTATTGCTCATAGGGATTAGTCATGGTGGGCATAGCTGATGGTGTTGCGGTCATGTATGCGGAGGCAGAGGGAGCAACAGCACCGACTGCGCTGCCAGCCGGAGCACTAACAGCGACTGGCGGCGGCGCTGACTCGGATGGAGGCGGCGGCGGTGGTGCGTCGGGCAGTGGTGGGGGCACAGAAGGCTGAGGCGGCGGCGCTGCCGGCACCCCTGGCATGCCAGACCATTGGTTCCACATCTTTGCTTTTTACTCGCCTTATTTGATGGCGTGCCTAATGGGAGCAACAACAATGCAAACACACACAAACATACATACATATACAAACACACATGTAGTATTTTGCAAAATAGACGCGGTCTAATTTCCAGGGGCCGCCGCCATCAAGCGAATACAATATAAACGCAATATATGTATACTTACGATTTTGTTTGTTTGTCTTGCACCGCTTTCTTTAATTGGATTTAATTAAAACGCGCCGCAAATTTAACGAAAATACTTCACTACCTTATTTTTTTGCCTTTTCTGTTGAAAATTAGAGGTGACACTTGCAGCTTATAACACTTGCCTGGCAACGGCATAAGCAACGCAAATGTCAATGACGATAGCGCGCCGAACGTGAGCTGCTTATCGATACTTATCGAAGAAGTCACACACGTGCAGTTTCAAGAAGTGTTCAAAATAATAATAAAATTAGAACTCGGACACAAAATGAGCGAATCCAGTGGCAAAATAAAGTATTTAATTGCTGATACGACGGCTTTCATCAATGCCGTGCCACTCAATGTAATTCCCACTCCGTTACCATTTTCTCAAATGTAATCTAAAACATATGTATTTTTCTTCTTTTTTTGTTCTAGGAATATGCGGACAATGTTCTTACGGTTCCTGATGTAGTGGCCGAGGTTCGGAATAAGCGCCAAATACGCCGACTTTGCGTGCTTCCATTTGATCTGCAGGTGCGTGAGCCGCGCCCCGACAGTGTAAAACATTGTGTGGATTTTGCTAAAAAGACGGGCGACTACGCCAGCCTCTCGGGAATCGATCTAAAGGTAATTGCTCTCACCTATGAACTAGAGGCAGACACCGTGGGCACGGCCCATTTGCGCACAGAGCCCGTGGTTTCACAAGTGTTCGCCTCAAAGGACAAGCCCGAAGAGATGCAGGATGGCAACAATAAACGTATGGTCGGCTGGTATATGCCTGATGGTAATGAACAGTCCGATGCTGACAGTGGCACCGATGACGAAGAGGAAGACTTCAGTGAAGATGAAGCTGCTGCAGAACCTGCTAAATGCAATGAAAAGGACTCAGTGAAGGCAGCCATAGAAGCTCAGCTGCGTGGAGACGCTCCGCTGGCGGCAGAGCCTGCGTCCAGCTCAACACATACAGAGCAAGTAATTGCTTGTGAGGAGGAGGAAGAGGGAGACGAGGACGATCTCACACAGGATCAACTGGACAAGCTATTTGAAAAGCTCAAATGTGTGCCATCCGAAGAAGAGGAACAGAACACCAGCGAGTTGCTGGTACCACAGCCTAAAGTAGATAGCGACCCTGAGGAAGAAGAACTGGAAAGCAGCAACAACAACGATAACGACGATGTGGGTGACGACGGCTGGATAACACATTCAAACATCAAGAAAGCAAAGAAAGCGCTCGAAGGAAAAGTAGAAATGGACCTTGTACCACCAGTGGCGTGCATGACCACCGACTACGCTCTACAGAATGTGCTTAAGCAACTCAATCTGCACCTGGCTGCTCTCAATGGACGCATTATCAAACAACTTCGCACGTACATTTTGCGTTGCTACGCTTGCTTCAAAACAACCAGCATAATGACCAAAGCATTCTGTCCCAATTGCGGCAATAAGACGCTTAAACGTGTAGCTGTCAGCCTGGACGAGAATGGCAAACAGATCATACACATAAATACGCGTCGCCCGTTGTCGACCAAGTATAAGAATCAGAGCCTGCCGCGCTTCCAAGGCGGCAAACATTCACGTAATCCCATACTCTTCGAGGATCAGCCTATGCCTCGGCAGATGCCCTCGCGTGTGGCCAAGACCAAAACGAATGCTCTTAATGAGGACTATATATCGGGCTTCTCGCCTTTTGTGATGCGTGATGTAGACTCCAAGTCGGCAATATTACGCTCCAAGGGCCATCTGAAAGAGTGGGCACGCAATAACAATTTTGAAGAGGATCGAAGGCGAAAAAATTATAATCGCCTGTATAAGTAAAAGCGTAGTATAGATTTGTATGTTAATAAACTCAAATTGTATCCAAATTATTTACTAACTTTCTGGTTGAACTGTGATTGTGGCTTATTTGATACATCCATAGCTCCGCAATCATTGCTTTAATTTTAGGAACGAGTTGGCCAAGGAAACAGGACTCGTGTTGACACTAAGAACTTTATTATTGTCATTACTCTATCTGGAATATTGGGAAGAAATAAATGACATCGAAAGTTTGTTTTATAAACCGAGGGTTTAAATCACAATTTTATTTAAACAACTTTTCCAATTATGGAAAATTATTATTAGTATAAAAGTTTGGGGGCTTATTTAAAAAGGTAGCCTATTTCAGAATCACAATTTAACGCATACTTCGCTGCCCGGATAGGCCGGCAGATTGAGTTGATACTTTTCCTGGAGAGCTGGTGGTACAAATCGGCCACCCAGAAAGTGATGTTCGCCCTTAAAGTGTTTAGCACAAAGCTTGGGAGCGGTCAACGATATTAGGAGGCTGGGCTCGAAGTCGCACTCATTTACCTTACCCTTTTCCACGTCCCAGCCGCTTGGTATGTCCACGCTATATAGGAATATAAAAGATGGTCTTAGTTTGATGGTTTAGATGGGATGTTCATGAAATTACCTGGCAATGGGCAACTTCGTCTGCTGCAACAATTCGACCACTGGTACGAAATCCACACGTACTGGTGGCTTAAAGCTGAAGCCAAAAAGAGCATCCACAATGAGATCGTATGAGCCGGCGGCATTCTGAACATTTGGGCACTCGGCGATGCTGCAAATATCCATGCGCTGGCACTGATGCAGCAGATTCTCATAGAGCGGTTTGGGCGTAGGCTTCGGGTAATAGATGCTGGGCGTGTAGCCAAGCAATGCCAAATGGCGCGCACAGACCAAGCCATCGCCACCATTGTTGCCGGGTCCACAGCAGACTAGAACGCGCCGATGGCGTTCGGTAGGAAAGCATTTGGCAACAGCGTGCGCACAACTCAGGCCTGCAAGCTCCATCAGCTGATCCACACTGAATTTGTACTCACTGAAGAGCTCCTGGTCCACATTGATGGCTTCGGTTTGATTGAGATACTTCAACATTTTGCAATTCTCTAACGAGACTCGACGACTTTGCGATGCAAAAACCGGCAATCGGCTCTGTTGCGAATGAAAATCGCAGGTGGGTGAAAATGGAACTGAAAGGGCGGGTGCGAAAAGGCTTAAGGCGGTGGACTGTTTTCTGACAAATTGCAATGGCAACTGAACAAAACGCATACTTGTGTACAAAATTCAGATTAATTTCGTTTATGATGAAGCAACGAGCGATTACATGGGAGAAAGCAGTTCCCGAAGTATAGATGCCCTTTATACACAAAATAAACTATCAGGTAAAAAAAAAATCACAGAATTTTATGTGAATTGTGAAGTATTTCAATGTTTAAAATATAAAGTGTTTAAAAGCATTATATGGCTTGGAACTACAAAGTTATATATTGATGCGGAACCTTTAATATATGTATATATGTACTATTTTCACATCAAAATATATGAATATATTTTCAAGAAAGAATAAATACTGAACATAAATCATTTAATAATTGTTATGATGATCTATGTACTTCTTTTTTGATTCAATTTCTGATTTGAAAATATATAAAATAAATCGAGTTACTATCAACATAATAATGTTCTGTTTTCTATTATAACATACAATTTTACACTTTAAAAATAATTTAATTACTGGCGATAATATTGGATATTTAGCAATATACTATTATATGGAAACATTTTTAATGGTTAAGAGGTTTTTTCGTTCATTTGATAAAACCAAAATGCCTGGGCAATTCGTAGGGTATATGCTATTATATCGATTAAGTCCGTTTGAACAGCAACCTTGCATCTGAGAAATCGCTACCGATATTTTTGTGTAACGAGAAAAGGAAAAGCTGTTTTCAGAATTTGGTACTTTTAATGAATTAAGCCAATGCACAAATTTAGTTATAAAAAATTGTCCTTCTAACCAGTTGCGATTTGAAAACCGTTCGGAGGACATCAGCTCGAATGCAAGAAGAATAAGTGAAATTGAAATTTTGAGTCTAAAATACCGAAAAATAGTGTTAACGTAAACCAGGATTCGTAAAATGCGAGCAAAACTCATTCGGACACACGAGAAATTCTGCTGCGGGTCGCTGTCGACAGTAGCAGAGTGTCGTACGAGCCGGGCTGCAGAAGCCGAGTGCTCGTTCGTGGCTGACAGGCATATCTACAGCATATGAACAGCAGTTGTTGGGCTAAGGCGAGCTACTACGGCAAGTAAGAGCAGAGCCGGATGTTCACTCGGTATCACATTGACAAGAGGATCTATATCCCGTCGAAAACTCGAAAACTTTTGTTCCTTATGGTAAGAAAATTAGCAACATTACACATAAACTTGCAAATTTTTGACGCTGGAGTGTAGCAATAAAATTGTTGTCTAAAATTTTGTTACAATTTAAAAGGCTTAATGTAAGCTCTTAAAACATCCTCACTTCTTGAAAGTAGTTGAGATTAAGATATAAATAACATAATTATCATTAAATTAGTTGTGATATATGTATTTATCTAGTAATTACGAATATTACTTCACTGAAATATGAAATGAAAATATTGTGTATTTTAACACTAAACTAGATTATGTTTTACGTATCAGAAAATTAAGTACATTTTTATTTCAAGAATCGCTCTTAAATTTAATTATTATCAATTTTTTTTATTCTAAATTTATATTTTCGGTCATATATACAAATACATACATACATAGTTGTTGATGGAAAAAAGATCCGCTTGATGTTTATAAACTATAAATATCCCTGCGGCTGTCAGTGTTCCCCTGTTTCTTGTTATAAAATGGCTATCGATTGTTCGTATCGATAGGAGCCCGCTAATTCAAATTAAATTTTTAAGGCCGTTAGTAATTTTCGAATGTAAATATGTTGTTTTACTGAACAGATTTGATACAATTTTAAAAATTTAGAAGGAACGTAGGAAAAATGTATATTTTATGTTGTGCCTGATTCCGTGTCCTCAGTAGTACGCACATTGCTGCAGCGCTCAATGCAGGGAATCTGCTTATGCTGAGCCAGGAGAAGTTCGCTGATAAATCCACGACTGCAAGTGTTGCAAATGTGAGGTTTCTTACTAGCATGCCGTTGCTCGTGAATTACAAGATTTTGGCGTGTAGTGCAAGATTTGGAGCAATGCACGCAAGTGTATGGCCACAAATTGGAATCATGGGCGCACATATGTGTAGTCAAGCGATCCAAATCTGCAAAGCGCATGCCGCACACCTTACACTGGTGCGGTAGCTCACCCTCGTGTAGTTTCTCGTGACGCAGCTGTGAGGCATGAGTGCCGAAGCGTCTGTGACAATAGGTGCACTTATATCGTCGTTGGCCCTCGTGTACAACGCGTACATGTCGGGTAATGGCGCTCTTATGGCGGAACAGCTGCGGGCATTGTTCACATTTGAACTTTTGCCAGTCGGGGTTGTGGACTTGCAGATGAGTCAGGAGCTCAGTGCGTGTTACTTTGGCTACACCACAATGTTCGCACACGTGCTGCTTGAATTGCGCATGACGCTTTAAGTGTTCGCCCAGAGCATTCTTTGTGCTATATTGGCGATTGCAGAGCTCACAAATGAGACGCTGCTGCTCCAGTGGTTGATCCTGTTGTGCGGAAGGATCATTGGAAGTGTTGGCCAAGGGACTGTTTGGATGGACGTTGCGCATATGGGAGCGGAGCTGTTCATAACGTGTGTAGGATTTATTGCAGCCACGACATAGGAATGGCTTGGAATGGCCTTCGTGGACGCTACGTATGTGAGCCTCCAGATAGGGCAGCTTATAGACTTGTTTGCCACATAGCTGGCATGCTAGCAGTTTGCCTTTTTTATTGTTAACTGCGTGTGTGGAACTGGCTGAATCGTCATTCAATGTGTCCTCCACATTATCACCCTGCTGTTCCTGTTCTTTCTCACCTTCTTCATTACCCATACATCCATCCTGCTCATCATGCCCCTCCTGCTCAAATTCCAAATCTAAATCCAAGTCCAACGGTTCCTCTTTCACTGAAATTGTATCGCTACAGTTGTCTTCCTGCAAGTGTAAAAACGCTGACACTACTGTAACCAAAATACACCAGCAATAGCAACAACGAGTGATAAACATAAACATTAAAATGTATACAAACCCAAGGCTCATTTTCCGTTATCAACAGTTTTTGCTGTTTGTCAGCTGTGTCATTGGCAGTGTTAATGGTGCTTAAATGCGTCAGCGTCTCTGTGCTCTGTTGGGCAACCAGGCAGAGCTGTTGGAAGTGTAGTAGGGCACTGTAACAGAGGTTACAAATACGCTGGGGGAATGTCGCCGGTTGTTGCAGCAGATCAATGGCCAAAAATGTCTTGAGCAGATTTGCCAATTGAGCGTTGTCTTTATTGGGCGGTATTATCGAAAATTGCTGCTCACTAAGCTCAAACAATGGCCGGAGGCAGATGCGACATATTTGCGTTATATTTTCATATGTTAACATGATCGAAAAAAAAAAATTAATATCTATAAGTCCGCTGCGTTTAGAAGTTTGCGCACGAAACGCCTATTGAAAACTCTTCATCGAAGGCCGTGCGCAGCGCTATACACTCACAAAATTATCGATAGCGGCTTAAACAGTGTGCACACAACCGCTGGGCTTTGTCAATGTGCGATATAGATGTAAGTCGAAGAGGAAACGTCGATGTCAATCGATGTCTCTGTTAAAAAAATCGATGCATCGTATAAAACATCGATGTTTTCAAACATTAACTTTTCATAGAAAAAGATATGTTTTAAATTAAAAATGTGTTTTCATCAAGGTAAGATATCATACTATTTTACCTATTGTTATTAACTAATTAAGTTTGAATATTATAAATGGCATATATATTTCTTTAGAGATAAGGAACCAAAAATCTATTTTTGCATATGATCAATGTATTTTCTTACACGGTTGTTTCTGGAACCAATCTACCGTGTAAAAACAGAATTATTGTATAAAGAAAAGGCCGTGTAAAGACAGAATTAGGTGTACTTTAAAATTAAAAGCAAGAAAAAAAAACATGGCAAAACATCGATGCATCGTGTTCAAAACATCTTCGATGCTCGATACATTGATGTTTTTTTACATCCCTAAATGTGCGATTTGCGACCTGGAGCTGTCTGCTGATCCATTAGTTTTTTTTCGCAACTAGAGAGAGACGATTGGCCACTTTCGGAATTTCGTCAGTGCTTTTGTTTTTATCACTTATTAGTTTTGTTAAATTGCAACATCGACCCTTGCATAAAAAAGCAAAGCGGCCGCAAAATGACATTGAACCCACAATACGAAGACATTGGCAAGGGCTTCGTCCAGCAATATTATGCCCTATTTGACAACCCGGCAAACCGCAATACCGTGGCAACCTTTTACAGCGTAAGTAGAGCTACTGCCTGGACCGCGTGCCATAGCACGCTAGACACCACGCCAAATGTAATACGATATGAGATGCTAGACTTTCTATGTATATGAATCAACAATAGGCCAATAGCCACAGATGACGCGCAACATGCCCTTGAATATACATATTTACCTACATAAATATGTACATATACATATGTGTGTATGTATATTTTTTGTGAAAATTAGGCGCACACCTTAAAATATATGCTTGCCAAATGAAAAGTGCGCGCGAAAATATTTGTGATGATGGTCAAGGGCGGGGGTTGTCCGGACCTCAAACACAAAGTTAGGTCCGTTCGAGAAACTTCTTCACAAGCATACAACATATTTTTTTGCACACATATACTATTGATATACATATGTATATAAACACGTCTGCTGTGTGTAGATACATATGTATATGTATATACATATATAGATTAGTATGTACAAATGTACATACATATATTCATTTACTGAGAGTCAACTGGCTTTATCAATATATTTCCTGAATCAAAACCATGCATAATTAATAATTTCGTTCCTAATATTTAGGAGACTGACTCGTTCATGACTTTCGAGGGACACCAGATACAGGGTGCCACAAAAATTTTACAAAAAATACAGGTAAGTGTGGGCGGATGCGTGTGACTCATACTTTGAGAGCGTGTATTACATATTATATTGAAATTCTTCGTTTCAACAGAGTCTGACTTTCCAAAAGATTACCCGTGCGATTACCACAGTGGATTCGCAGCCAACCTTCGATGGCGGCGTACTAATTAATGTGCTCGGAAGATTACAGGTAAGTTACTCATAAGCCCTAGCACTAGTCGGCATTTATATTTTGATAAATCGAGTTGTAAATCTTTAAAACTTATTGGCCTAATTCAAAATGAATTGAGTTTTCGCTAAGCGCTTGAAGTTAATTATATTGAATGGAAATCCATTATAAATCTAGACGGTCCAGAACCTACCCGTTTTCGTCTATACTTTTACAGAAGCTATTGTGATTTCATTTTTAATACTTGTCTAACATTGTTTTTATTGCACTCTATCGGAGGGAAGTTTCAAGATCCCAAGTTATTAATGATCGGTAGAAAAAAAATAATATTAAATATTATATTTGTGCGGATCTGTTCCCATTTTCAATACTGCTAGATAATTTATCCATATCACTCCTTTCTCAGAGAGGACTTGTTGTTTCAGTCTTAAAAAGTATAATCACAAGTATCACCCCATGCTATAATTAACAAATGATCATCACATAAATGATCAAAGCCATCGTTTCAATTACTACTTTTCTCTTAGTTATAAAGCTATGGATCCTCAGAGAGTCTTCTACTATGTTCGCAAAGGCTGGATCGGACCACTACCATGTAACTATTAAAAGGTCGGCTTTATAGAAAATAGAGGCTTAAGCTAGCTATAGCAGGGTATAATTGAGAGCTGAAAAAGCATTACTCAAGCATTTTTTCAGTCGAACAAAACAACAATATCCAGAAAATTATTCGATAGATATTTTTAAAAATTATCGGTCGATGTACATAATCGCATTTAAGCTAGTGATCGAAGATTTTACTTGTCGAAATAATCATGCCGATTAGTGTACCCATATAATTTGACAGTTTCTCAATTCATGGCGCTATTTAAACATTTTTGGGATATCCATTTATTAAATATGTACTCACGTATGTATTACACCTTGAACTTTATTTCAACGCTGCAAACGCCAATCATATCAGACCGATGAGGATCAACCGCATGCGTATATACAGACCTTTGTGCTCAAGCCTGTTGGTGCCAGTTTCTTTGTACAACACGATATATTTAGACTTGCGCTGCACGATGTGTAATCTCGTCGCCAAAAAATCGGCAACAACTACCACCACAACAGCAAACTTCAGGCCAAGTAAAAGAAAACGAAAATCATATTTGCTGATATGTTTTTGATTTGAAGCGGCTGGCAACTTTTACTAGAAGTTTCAATGTTGAAAATACCAACACCATCCATCATCGGCAAGAACAAATACTACTATAACACCAATAACAACATGTGTTTTATATTCAACAAAATAACTGCCTTCTAACATCTACTAAAGCTCTTAGCTTCCCTTGCTTCTTTGGCTGCATTCAATAACTCTAAACTGTGAACGATTTTTTAAAAGAGCGCCGCCCTTCCATCTTCAATGCTTGGGTTAGCCGCCTTGTACGTAAAAACATACATAATTTTGATATAAAGCAACACAAAATTGTTCATATTCTTTATTAACTAATTTAAAATAATTTGCTTCTGTTTTCTTCACCGCTAAACGCATTTTGCAATCATTTTCCATGTGGATTGGCACAACTCCAAATCCAGCATTACTGAACAATATGCGCAGAAGCTTGTGCTTTTTTTCATAAATGCTCAATAACATGAAAACAATGCCTTCAAGAAGTTAAAAAAAAAATTGAAAGAGTGAGCAGTATAAAGTTAAAATATCGTTTACAATTCGAAACTGAAATGATCTAGACATATTCGTCTGACTGCTTGTCTGAGCTCTAGTCGTTGGATTCCATGGTTTTTGTGTTTTTTTTTTTAATACTGTATACATACATATGTGTATAGCTGTCGTAAAAGTTATAGACAAATGATTCGAAATTCATTTAATTATATTTTTATGTAGATTTTTTTCAGAGGGGGGAACTTGGTAATGGAGATTTTGCATAGAATTGCAAAAACGTGTACATATATGTGTGTGTGCACTAATTATTTAAGGCCAGTCAGGAAGCATTTCTACTCATCCATTCATAATGGTTTTGTGCATTCAGTACGATTTAACAATGATTATAATTTTTGCATGATTTTGTAATTGATATAACTACTATATATTTAGTGTATGTGTGTGTGTGCTCCATTTTTAATTGCATTTCTGCTTTCAAACCTACTGACTCATCACTCTTCCTTTTCTCTTATCTTCCAATGCAATATATATATATATATATATTAATATATGTATATATTGTTATAGTGCGATGATGATCCACCACACGCCTACTCTCAAGTCTTTGTATTGAAGCAAGGTGGCGGCAGCTTCTATGTGGCTCACGACGTTTTTCGCTTGAACATCCACAACTCGGCCTAATGCCACTACCACACACACTCACACACAATGCATCCAAATACACTCACACACTATATATACTTACTGGAACAGCAACTGTATAAAAAAGACAAACAACACCAGCAAACAGGAACGGCAGCAACTAAACCAACACGGAGCAGCCCCAAATATTTTCATCCAAAGATGCAGCGTCACAACAACACCAACAAAATTATCAACAACAACAACAACTGCAACACACGGCAACCAAAATGCCAAATAGACTGCTGCCATAAAGAACAGTGGAGGACAAGCAGTTGGTGGGAAGGGGACTGGAGCTGCTGAATGTTCTCACGTTTATAAAAGAAAAAATGAAAAAACAAGAAAAAAAAAATGAGATGAAAATTATACATAAACACAATAAAAAAAAGTACTATTACAATGTAAAGCAACCGACGACCAATTTGTTCTCTAATTAATGTGTGGGCAGCGCTTCACCACCAACTAGCGTATAGAAGCGTGTAAATATGTGTGTAAATATGTATGTCTGTAGGCGTATGTATTTTTATTATGCTTAAACATAGGTACAATTTATGGATTATAAAAAAAAAGAGAGTGTTTAGACACTAATTAGTTGCATTAAACATGTCTTGTGTTATTGGAAATGAAGAACTAGGAATTGCTATACCTAATCGTATATATGTAATAGCTTACATCTTGTTTACAGTGGCAAATGAGAAATTTAGAAATGTTTTAGTTTGAATAGTGATGCGCTTCGATTTTCCATTAACTCGACTTTTTAATATTTTTAAGCTGTAGATGATACTGTTAACCAAATTTTGTGTTCAAATACGAATGACCGTTACAATTCCTAGCTTGCAAGCCTAATGCAACATAAGTGTCTGTCTAAATAGGCCTTATGTAAGGTCCCAATGTGTACATAAATGCAGGGATCGAGGCTTGAGGCTCGTGTTCTGTTCTGGCATCCATCGTTCATTTATCGCGAAACGTGAAAATGGCATCGAAGCCAAAGAGCACGCCGTTCACAATGGATAGTGATGCCTTGATTAGCGCCAGATCGCGAGTACGGGTGCGAAAGGAGAACTCCCAGGCCTCGATTATGAAAACGCCCGAGGCAATGAAGAGCGAACAGCCGACAACACTGAAGAAAATATCAATGCGTTTGGGTATGGGAGCACACATCAGAACCCCTTTAAAAAGAGACAAAGACTGAGGTCGGTCTCTCTCGCTCTATTCATTCCACAATCGATATGCGGCACTTACCTGCGAAGACGCCAGTAACGACTATAATATAGCCGGTGAATGTGCCAGTTGCCAGAAATGAGGTCAATATATCCCGATCGTTGAAGCTGTAGAAGTGTAGCACAAGACAGGCGACTGAAAAGCCCTATGGGTAAGATGTAGACAAATTTATACTAGTTGTAGATAGAAGACCAGCATCAGGGGCCACATAGTAGAAGTATCACCTCAAATTAGAATACATTTATCGAAACATCTTTCTTTTTCCCTACAACTTGTGATTACATAACAATATCCAGAGCTATTTTTGAAATCTTTCATAAACATGCTTGACATCAATTGTTCAAATACTTATATTCCATTTCATGAATACCTCTGTAAATGAAATTCCAGGAATTGAAAAAGTATTGGAATTATTATAGATACTATTTTACAAAGGTTTTCAGTTTCTCTCAAGGTTCAAAAATAGCTTTAGCCAAAACACAGCTTTAACAGTCTGTTAGAATTGTCTGGATAGAATTGTATTCTACAAGTAAATAGAGTTCTTTAAATAAAATGAAATTTATCGAAATACCGAAATAAGTATAAAATGGAAGTAATAAGCTTACTTTATACCTACAATATATGATTGTAAATTCAATTCTCAGATTTTGATGCAACAAAAAATATGGCAAGCTTGTTAATAATTAATTGCCAAAATATTGAATGCTGATATGGAAGTAAATATTACAATAAGGAATTGACTATAGTTGATCTATTAACGTCCATGAGAGGACATTTTCGGAAATCAGTTTTATTTTTAGATTTCGGTTCTACTAAAATCGATAATCCCATTGTTATTGAAAAAATGGTTGTCTTGCGATGCTTTAAGGTTTTCCTTGGTTAAGTTAAGATCCCATTGTTCTAGGGACCTTTCAGACATTTACCAGTTCGAGAAACTTGACCACATTTAGACGACCTTTGCGTTCGCCGTGTGACATTTTGGCCAAATACTCGTGTGTTGTTCACTTGGTGGTGTAGGTCTTAATCCTTTGTGTGAGACGCGCACCGACAAACTTGACCATCAAGCTTATAAGAATATGCTTTGAAGATCGACTTTATTTCTAGATGAATTACTTGTATATTTTGGAATCTGTTCCGGCGCCGCGTGCTCACGACAAAAGCAAAACGCGCACTGAACTTCTGCAATTGGAACAGCGAATGCTATGCAAATCTCACATTATGCTGCTTTTGTCTGGGGGCCCTCCCGCCACACCAGCAATAACAACAACAACAACAACAGCAGCAGTAACAGCAACAATAGATCCACAATAATCGAGCTCAAAATTAATTAATTACACTTTAGGCAGAAGCTGAGGCAATGGCAACGGAATCAGCAGTCTCTGTCAAAAGGAAATAGGCTTTTCATTTTGAAGTGCGCCGCATGGGGTTTTTATTGAAAACAACCAAAAAGCTCAAGTTGACAGTATTGTTCTTGTTGTTGTTGTTGTTCTTGTAGTAGGAGGGCTCCCAGACAGAAATTACAACGCGACGCACTCAAGTCTGTAAAAATATTCAGAAGCCGAATGGATGAGGCGCACTGTAACTGAATCTGAATGCACCTCCCAAAGCCACTTGATTGAGTTGGACCACATACGATATGAATGCAGATATATATGCATACATACATACATACTATATACATATATAAACATCTACACATGTATGTATACACTCAGGGAAAAGGGGGTTTTCAATTAAATTCTCAGCCAGTGCAAAAAGTTTGAAATACAAGTATCAAATGGATATTGAACCAAAAACAAAACTTTCAGTTCAATTATTATTTATCCAAGAAATCTCGGACTGTACGCAAAAGAAAATCACTTGATAGTTCCAATATCAAACTTCTCTTCATTTAGAAAGGAATTTTTATTTAATTGTAAGCTAATCAAAAAAAAAAAAAAAAAAAAAGACTCGTATTCATATCTTCATTATTATTTTCGTAACGACCAAGGATCAGGAAAAGCTACAGCTATATGCGTACTAGCATTCCAATAGATGAAAACCCATTTGAAAAACCTTTTGAAAAATTTGTCTCAGTGCACGTTAATGCTGGCTTTGGATTGTTGGGGGAAGTGGGGGCGCACAGATAGTAACCCCAACATGGTTGGAATTGTGTGTAATGGTTTTGCTAATTGTGTGCGTGGAATTAGGTAGAAACACACATTCTTGCAAATACACACACACACACACACGCATACTCATATGTATGTGCAAGTGAATGCCCATAATTATGATTTCTTTTAATGGGTTGCGGCTTGGGCAGGGCAATAAAATCTTTTGACCAATTCTAGGTTGCGACACACTTGAGCCCTCATCAGTTCACAAAATTGTTCTGAAATCACTTTAATGAGCAACAGGCTTCGCAAATGCGAAGGACGCGCCAGACAGCGACGCTTTTGACTAATTCTTCAAATTCCTATACAAATCAAAACAAAAGCAAACACCAAATATAAATACTAGTACAAAATTATTTAAGTTGAAAAAGTTCCAAAACTGCATTTAGTTGGGAAATTCAAATATCAAAGACCCAGATTCAAATTAATGCAGACTATATAGTATGATATACAAGTAGTTGTGATATCCAGTCAGCTGTAAAAACAGTTTATGGGCTTGAAGCGAATATATTGTATTTTTAATATCATAATAAAGACGATCTTAAAACTCCACAATTTGTTTTAAAAACGTTTTTCTTTTATTCTAAAACAAAGAAACTGTGTTTCAGTATGAATATTTTATTAATATACGTAAAAAAGTAAGTATGTATATGATTTTAGAATGTTGCCGTTGGAATTAATTGCAGAATTTTCAATTTTGTTTAAAGTTTTTACTATTTAAATATTTTTTAAAAAATAATTCTGTTTTACACGGTAGATTGGTTCCAGAAAAAGTCGTGTAAAAAAAGAAGACATTGATCATACAAGTATGTTATTTTGAATCGTGGTAAATGGAATAAAGTCGTGGAACAGTGTTAAATCAAAACCGTTTAAAAACACGATTAGTTGTAAACATATTATACGTAAGTTATAATAATAACAGTAAAATTAATATAGAAAAGAATTAAATATCTCACGCAATCCCTGAAAAAAGTAAAAAATCTTTAATCTTTATTTAAGATCTGTCCTAGGTTGGAACGAACTCACATTGTGGGATTCCTGCTAGCTCGTTGAGCTATGCCAGGCCCCTCACATTGCTAGTGACATATTTTTTAAGAAGTTTGATTTTTTCCTAAACTGCAATGCACCACCACTTTTCTATAAATGTTGTGGTAGTTGATTTCACAGCATGAGTAAAGAACTGCCGCTCAGAACAGCCAAGCTTGTGAAGCATATTATTTTTATTCGATCAGCGCCAATCAGGTCATGGACCTTTTCGACAATTTGTTCGGTAACCACTTCTGACGGTCGGGCGGCCAGGCCGTTCTTCATCGAAAACTGTTGTACAACACGCTTAATCTCGTTAATCCAATATTTCACGGTTGTCATAGATGGTGCAAGGTCCCCATGGACTGCATACAAATTCAATTTTATTTTTTCGCATGCACCAATCAACAAAATGAAAAACCCAATTATGAATCGATATTGCGCTTTTTCCTTTTTGTCGGAAAATGCGGAACACGTGTAACTAAAAAATGCGCAAAAAAGTATGCCATGAATCATGATAATATACTTAGTAGCTTTCAATCGATAACTGAATATGATGGCAAAGTTAACATCTCTCTGCCGGGTACTTATTGATCCACCTTCGTAGAATAGGCTTGTTTTTGGGTGTTGCTTATGTTGGGCAAGGGAGAGCTGCAGCAATTCATTAATTGGCTATAAACGGGAACGTGGTCTGTCCTACAGTACGAACTGGTTAATCGCAACTAAAGGAAACCAGGGCAGTTGTTGCGCCTAGCGAGGGAAAATTTATAACTTGAAAAATGATAAAGAAAGCCTTTTAAAATTTAATTTGTTTTTATTGGAAAGTGTATTTTTTGAACATACCTGTTTGCACTTCTTTATAATTGCGGCATTTAATAACAGCAGCTTCTGCTCAATAAATATAATGTCTTTTATTGGAATATCATTTTCCTCAGTGCATGTTTTGAATGATTGTATTTAAACTGATCCTTTTATTTTAAGAAGTGTTTGTTTTTGGTTCATTTCGATTGAAATGGACAGCTGTTGTCTTCGTTTCAAGAACTATTATTGGATATTAAGAAGATTTTAGCGTTTACCGTTTCTCTGGCGCAGTTTCCATATTTTTAGTCAATTTTAGAATGTAATCTCTTTTCTTTTTGGTTCACATGTGCACCTTAATTTGCAATAAAAAATTATGTAATGAACGAATGTTGCAAACCTAAAAAATAAAAAAAAATAATATAAAAAACAAGGAACAAATTGTTGTCAACAATGCACATCCTATGAGCTGCCACTGTTGGAGGAAAGGGCTAGCTAGCAAAACAGCCTGTGGGAAGGTTCTTGACCTTACACACTATCAATACCCATAAAACAGAATTAATTTATAGAAATACCTATGCCTGGTACATAAAAAATGCCCAGAGACAGAATGAATCGAAAAATTGATTAAGAAACAGCCGTACCTTCTTCAAAGCTAACCACCCTACCAATTATTTTTCTATTATGCGTTATTTTAAGAAAAAACCCAAATAGAGGCTTCTTCGTCTACCATATCCCTTTGCATCGGAAAAAATATATTTAAATTTCCAAAGCCATAGTCAATTTATTCAAAAACTACTATGCTCCAATTAAATCTCATTCTTTTCCATTTATAAAATATAAGTAATCATAAAGTAAATACCTTAGTAGCTGCTCCATATTTTAATTTCTCCTTTTCGTTTCATTTTTTAAAACAAATTTATTCAAAAACTACTAAACTACAAATAAATCTCATTGTTTTCCATTTATAAAATACAAGTGATACATAAAGTAAATATCTTTCGTTTAGTTTTTAGTCTTAACAATTTCATTGTCGGTTAATTTGATAATGAAAGACAATTTCCTCGAATGCACAAAAGCAACCAAATTCGCAGAATAACGGCAGTTATAGATAATTATAGATAATAGAAACCGAAAAAGGAGAAAAGAAACACTTAAATAAAACAAATTACACGCGGCTATTCAAATATGAAGCTGCAACTATCGAGGTAATATTCTTTGTGAGGAGGAGGAGGAGGAGGAGGAGTTGCTGTATTTTATAGAGTATACAAAATTGGGGAATTGCATGCATCGAGTTCGTACTGTAATTAGAGTTAATCGACTAGAATTTATGTATCGCTGTTGCTCCTGTTGTTGCCGCGAATCTACACTAAGCCGCTTTGGTTGTGTGCCTTTGGTAATTCCTTGGAGGGTGGTGGCTGGGGGGGTGGGAGTGGGTTTCTGGCATTCATTGTTCGTCCCCATATGTTAAAAATAAAAACAAGTCTAATGAGCAATGAGAGCAGGCCTTGTTTATACAAGTATTTGTGTGTGTGTGTGTGTGTGTTTGTTTGTTTGTTTGCTTGTGTTGTGTACAAACACTGAGAGTCGTAGCGTACTTTTTTTTTTTGTTGAACGCAGAGATTTCGCCACAAACGCGGCGAATTGGGAAAGCTTCGTAAAGACATTTGGCGTATTGTGTTAAACCGTTTGTTCGGAGGATTTTTCGACGCGCACGATTTAGTTGAATATGACAGCTTTGTGGCACGGTTGGCGGCTTGTTGCTCCTGCCAGGAACGCCTGCCAGAACAACCAAGCTTAAATCTCCATCATTCTCGAAACTTTTCGCCCCACGTCCTCGCATCCTGTGCCACCGCCCGTTTCATTGTTACAACTTGCTGATATACGCACATATAACTTTGCCACTAACGAGAGTCATGAACTGCATAATAATAAGCAATAGACGAGAGTGGAACGTTCGCACCCACATTCTGTGCCAAGGAAAAGAATCAAAAGAAAGGAAACTGTGCCCAAAACGGAGCAACTTTTGCGCTCTAATCAAAAACACACAAGTGTGCCACCAAAGGCTGCTGCAGGAGAATTAAACATTCATTTAAAGTACAGCATACACATACATTTATAGTATGTACATATGAACATATACATAAGTACAGGTCCTGAGCTACTAAGTGCTTGCATGTGAACGCTGCAGACAGGTTCTTCAAAGGGCATCAAATGGATGCCGCTCATGCCAGTCATTTGGTGTTATTATATGTATGTACTTGTATGTACCTTGTGCCCGTTACGTGAAAGAGTATTATGAAATCGTTCATTGTAGAAACAACTTAAGAGGGGCTTGACAGACCCCACATCAATATATTGTTAGCAAGAGTAATCACTAGAGGTGTGCCAGATCACCTTTTCGTCTGTCTGTATGAACGCAAGCATCTGCGAAAGTGTAAGAGCTAATGCTTCTGAGGCCCCCTCACTCTCCCTCTAGATACGTTTTATGATAACTCCAAACAATCCTACCTATACCTCATACCTATGCATTTGCCGAGTTGTATCTTAAAAGGTTCGTTTTACACTGCTCGGCTGCCAAAAATACTTATAGTGGAGCCATGGCTTCTATCTGTAGTAAGATGAGAATGTCAAGATCGTCAAGATCGGATCGGATATATCATATATCTCCCATATACATAGCTGATCGATTCTCTGTTTTTTATCCGAATCGAAATTGTATGTGTGCTCCACTTGAGGAGGCCTTACATTGTGTGTGCCTGACTTAATTTGAGCCACATCGCAGCTATATATCATGTAGCTCTCATATAGAGTTCTAATCCAAGAGTTAGGGGTGAGGTTAAAAATGTTGTTGTTGTAAGTCGTTAAGAGTCTCTTCCCATAATAGACCTATCGTGCAATGCTGTTGAAGGCTAATATTAATTTGGTCTGGCTTAGAGCATCACAGTTACTGAATATTTCAACTCCTTCAAATAATGAGTTTTTTTTTTTTAAATTTAAAAAACCAGGGCAGCACTGGAACCAACAGCTTTCAATTTGATTCATCTTTTATGATGCCGATAATTGCAATGAAAATGTATATAAGCACGAATATATAGTAGAAGGCGGCGAGTTCGGGGGTCTCTAGTATTTTTACATTGTCAAGATTTGCAATTTTGTGTACTCGTACAAGGAGTACACAATTCAATTACGGTCTGCCGGCTAACTGCCCACACCAAATGTTTCTGCAGCTGCAGGGGGGAAAATGTATTTTTTTTAGCAAAAGTTTTCCCTCTCAATTAAGTTGCACAAAAGTTTGCTGCATGATTGCTGCAAGTTGCCAGTTGGAGTCAGTGGCCCAAGTGCCTATTTGCATAGCCAAAGGAGCCTGGCACTGGCACTGGGGCTGAGACTGGGTCTGGGACTTGGTCTGGGTCTGAGACCGGACTCGGATTAGCTCCGATACACTTGGCCAAGTAATGCTACCCAATGGCCCCCTCTAGCCAAGTGTTAATTAAAATATAATAAGGCACTAATTAATGGTAATTGATTTATGCTAAATGTGCACGAGTCGGCTGCATTTGAGTGCACATGTCAGCTCACATACGAGTGCGATTGAGAGTATGTAAACGAAATTCTATCCTAATACCCATACACACATACTAATACATACCCAGCAGTTCTGCTAGAGACAATTGACCCCTTTGAAGTAGTACAGAGCTAGAATTTGATGGTCGTGCGCAACAAAACAAATTCCTTCGGCAAGAAGAGGTAAGAAAAAAGCATTTATATACATCAATTATAAACAATGAAATAACTTGACAATTTCAAAATTGCTTTTAAATTTGATTTGATTACAGTGACAGGCTTCTGAGGCACCGCAGTTTGCTTGCAAGAGGACTCCTTCCTGCCATACCTTTGCGAAGACTGAAACGAATGGGTTTTATCAAAACATTTACAACAGCTTTCAAAAACACAGTTTTTAAACATAAGCATAATTGTGCAAATTAATAGTATATAAACATCTTCTCTATATATATCAAAATGGAAGTAAGTATGTATGTATGTTCCATATAGACTCCGAAACCGCCAAACCGATGTTGGTCAAATTTTGTGGCAATATTCAAAATAGTCCAATGGGTAATCCTGTGAAGTTTCATGGCGATTCGTCAACGCAATCAACCATCGTTTTCTGGCCTTTTTCTGCTCATTTAAATATGTTTTACAGTCACTTTTTACTCTGTTTGTCAGTGTTGCATTCGTAAATAAATAAAATTGTAAAATCGAATACAAAAAAGGCGACCAAAAAAGCATCTATTGGCAAAAAAAAACTCAACATCAAAAAAGATGAGGGAAAAAAGACAAGCTGAAAATGCAAGATCTTTGCGAAAGGGCATCTACGTCTAGAGCCATAGAAACGGAACAAGAATGGGAGTTGCTGCTTTGGCAAATGCGCGAAAGGGCATCCACATCTGATCCAAGAAACACTAAAAGCGTACGATGGACATCCTTTGTACAGACGACGAAAGGTGGACGACAGTGGGTACTAAATTAAGGACGTAATTGAAACCATAAAAAGCGAAGGACGTATTGGGAAAAGCACTACAAGCCGGAAACACTAGTATGCATGTGTATACTATAATAGAGTTAATAAATTGTAATGGCTACGAATTAATATTCATTTATTTTAATATATATATATACAAGTATGTAATATTAATCATTCAACCTAACCTAAGCAGGCGGCAGCAATTGTGTTAATGGAGAAAAGCGTGCAGTGCGCACTAGTGGGGGTTGCCTTGCACTAGCTTAGTACTGCCGTACTGCTGGGTATCTACATGCATACTCGTGCGCGTGTGTGTGTGTGTGTGTGGGTGTGCGTGTGATTGTGTGTGTGTGTGAGTGCGTGTGCGGTTGGTTGGCAGTTCATTATGCAGCATGTTGATGAATGTGCTTGGGCATGCATGTGCATTTGCAATTGCAATTGCATTTGGGCCAGCACATCGAGTGACCTGCATTGAGATATACGCATAGATATGTATGTATGTATGTATGTTTGTACATACGAGTATTGTACGAGTACACACAATTGCAAATGCCTGCATGACAGACGCGTCCCTTGTCAAATAAACGATCAGCTAGACAAATAGATGGCAAGTTTTTGACATGCCCCCACCCGCACCCCCACCGTCACCTTCACCCCCACCACCACCTTCACCTTCAGCAGCAAGCCCCAAGCAGCCGCACTCGTGGGCCTTTGCGCTTTTTGCTGCTAAACAAACCAATTAGGCTCTGTCAATTCAGTTTGTGTGTGTGTGTGTGTGCTCAGCTGCCTTTGCATTTCAAAATTCGAAATGCAACCTGCCAATGTATTGCAGGTCTAGATTCCAAGTCAATAAATCAGCTTGTCTCTCTCCCCGCGCCCTGCGCTTTGCATTTTGGCCACGACTCCTTTCCGCCCCTCGCCCCACTATGCTGTCAGCTGGCCTGCCAAAAATTCGGACTTTGACATAGATTCATATCTTAGATCCTTTCAGAGTGCTGTTGGCCAATTTCAGCTTTTTTCTTACCTGTTGTTACTCGATTCTGCCTTTGTCCTTGTTCCCCTTTTGCTGTTGACCAGTAGCGTTAAACGGTGGCAAACATTTGTTACATCCTTTACTGTTATTTCTCCTGCGCTGCCTGCTGCAACTTGTTCGCTTCCGTTGCTGCTTCCACGAGTCCTGCTTGGATTGGCGATCTGTATGGTTCCAAACTTTATCCGCAAGCTGCTGTCTCTTCACATGTGTACAGTTATGCGCTATGTCCCCATAGGTCCCTTTGCAGGCACTGAGGTCTACCGGAGAGTTGACTCTAGGCTTCATGGGCACTTGTATTCGGAGCCAGGATGACTAACAACAGCACCTATGCCATCGACTTAGCGATAATGTGATTCGAACGTCCTTTAAGATACGGCAAGTTTAAATCGAACATCGGTGGCCGAATCATTAGCCCAACAGCCATTTAATCTTGTTACTGAATGATTAGAATGTCTTAGTCATGTTTAGTAACAAACGCGCCTTAACGTCTTAAAGTGCTCTGTCGGGTGACGGAGACACCAGTACCCTGGGCCGCCACTTGGAGGCTGTGAGTAGTTAGGAGCATACCACAAAGCTCAGGCTCGATCCCAAAAAATTCTTGTTCCAACAAGACAATGACTCGAAACATTCATCATATCTGGTACAAGAGTGGCTTAAATCTCCACCCAATCACCTGATTTGAATCTCTGCGACTTTTTCCTAATCTCAAAACTGAAAAGACTGAAGGAAAGCGTTTTGCCACAGCTGATGAGATAAAGGCAGAATCGAAAAACAAGCTCATACCGAGGATTGGAAGAAGCGCTGACATAAGTGCATTATATCTGAGGGGGATTACTTAAAGGAGGACAAATTAATATTGATTAAATTCTTTTCAAAATAAATTCAAAATTCACCTTTTATTTTGAACAGACCTTGTATTAGTGACTTTAAAAATTTCCTTGTAAGAATAAAGCACAGATTGCTGGAAGTGCAACATATGCTTTGTTTATGTAATGTCCTGTTCCGGCTGAATGCAATTCTTTTAAGATAATAGCCTTATAACCTCTTATAACCCCGGCCCTTCCTACGCACGACACTGTATATGGATTTGTATGTAAAGGAGTGTCCTGCATTCAATCGCCTGCTGCCTGGCCACAACATCCGTATGCTAAATCCTGTTGTGTCTGTCTGCATGCGTACAGAGGCAGAGGCAGAGACAGATCCAGAATCAGAACCAGCAATCAGAACTCAGAACAGAAAGAGCAATGCACGATTTTAATTCACTTGGGGTGGCCTTTGCATTGGTTTTATTGTATCCTCGTTTTTCCTTGGCTCTCTTTGCATTTCCCGATGCTTTGCCATTGCATTACATTTGCGGAGCTGTCGTGTGAAGACGACTTATTGAATTCCGTGATTTGCTTTCATCTACTTTGCTTCAATTTACCTTTGCATATGAGCAGTTTACATCTAACGAGCAGATTCGAACCATTATACACTATACTATATACTCATATACGCATACACGTAGTATTGACTGGTGGCTGGATGGGGAAAGGGGGAAGGGGAAAGGAGTCGGTCGCTATGGCGTAAAAATTGCACGTCTCCAGTCGCTTATAATTTATTTCAATTCAAGGGGTATATAAAAGAGCTTAATTTTCTCAAATAGTCATAATGCGTTGGGTATGCCGGCATTTGATGTGAATTGCGAATGCAAAACCTGCTCGACAGCAGGGCCGGCAGCCGCCCACGTCGGCTTCCTCTGCCCGCTCGAGCTGCGAGTGCGTCAAGTGCAATTTACTTTATATCGTGCGTGGCCAAGGATAACGAGCATGCCATGTCGTGCAGTGCTAACCTGCTCCAACCCCCAACCCCAACCACATCCTACAGCCCCCAGCCCACATCCCACACCCACTCGTCACCCTTCAATGAGGTTGGACGTGCTGCGCTTGCTGCTCGTGGCAAAGCATTCATTTGAATAACAGTCGACCAGTTAGGAAGTGTAGGAAGGAGTAGCCAGACAGACAGACAGACAGTGGGACGGACAGACAGACGGGTAGATTGGTAGGTTGGCGGGCAGTCGGAAGTGTGTGCCTTGGCCTTGGTCTGGCACATCAGGCCGTCTTACATCCTGTTGTTTATGTGCACATATTCTTAAAATTGAAAGATAAAAAAAACACGCACACACACGCACACACACACAAACTTTCGGGTCATGTGTGTTTGATTTCCTTCATGTTGTTTATTGCTCTGTGGCCTGTGACGTACTGGTGGGCGATTGGGTTGCGAAGCTGCCACTTCTATATATATATCCCCCTGGTTCCCCACTCTTTGCCCTCCCTTCTGTATTTGTATTTGTGTTTATGCGGGCGAGTATGTGTCACACGAAAAGGCAAACTACAAAACCGACAAATTTGCTGTTGAAAAATATGGCATCGGATATTGACAGGCCGGCAATAAAAACGACAAAGAGGAGCGAGAGTGCGGGCACAGGACGCAAGGATGCATATTGCTTATTTATACTATCTGCAAATTTGGGATGACATCGTGCAGGTCTACAAAATTCCCACACACGCAAATCACCATCCACTTCAAATAGAAATATTGAATGTGACATTGAGAAGGACACGCACACAGTCAGGGTACTCACGACTCTATTTCTCCACATATCATAGTTGTATAATCCATGAAGACGATAAAAATGTGATTCTTCTATACTAACGATCAGCCAATTCGGAAACAGCTGTGGTTACCAGATTGCTTGATTTTTATATTACTACTTGTAAATCGCTTAGACGCTTGGCAAAACTCATAATATAATAATTTAAGAATTAAATTGTGAAATTTCTGAAAAATTCTAAAATAATATTGTGATATTAAATTGTGAAATTTCTGATAAATTAAATTAAAATATTGTGGGCGCCCTCCTCTGCGATTCTCATACTAAGTACCTAAGCGCTGGCAACTTGACAATCAAATTGTGAAATTTCTGAAAAATTAAATACAATATTGTGAAATGAAATTGTGGAATTTCTGATAAATATTGTGGACGCTGAAAATTCTAAAAATTTAAATAAAAATATTACATTGTGAAATTTCTGAAAAATTAAATAATAATATCGTTAAATGAAATTGTGAAATTTTTAAAAAATGCAATAAAAATATTGTGAAATTAAATTGTGAAATTTCGGATAAATTAAATACAAATATTGTGGGTGCCCTCCTCTGCGATTCTCATACTAAGTACCTAAGCGCTGGCAACTTGACAATCAAATTGTGAAATTTCTGAAAAATTAAATACAATATTGTGAAATGAAATTGTGAAATTTCTGATAAATATTGTGGACGCTGAAAATTCTAAAAATTTAAATAAAAATATTAAATTGTGAAATTTCTGAAAAATTAATAATAATAATAATATCGTTAAATGAAATTGTGAAATTTTTAAAAAATGCAATAAAAATATTGTGAAATTAAATTGTGAAATTTCGGATAAATTAAATACAAATATTGTGGGCGCCCTCCTCTGCGTTTCTCATACCAAGTACCTAAGCGCTGGCAACTCGAGAATTAAATTGTGAAATTTCGAAAAATGAAATAACTTGTATATTGTGAAATGAAATTGTGAAATTTCTGAAAAATTAAATCAGTAGTTTTGAATACAAATATTGATTGGGAGCTTCCTGGTCCCTAACAATTCTCGTGATAGTGTATAAAGCGTGAGAGCATTAGCCATCATAGATGTATCCCAGATGCAAGCATCCACACACACGCACACACATATCCATTTGTACAAGTATTTGTATTTGTAAGTATGCATTTTAAAGCATGCTGCAAAGTTCTGTGCAAAATATATCACGCATTCGGGGCAAACGAAGCTAAGGCTTGCAGGAAGCGGATAACCTACAGTTTCCAAAAGTGGGCGTTGGTCAAATCTAGCTCGGTAGTGGATACATCTGGAACAACAACAGCAATAATGGCACGAAACTATTTTGAGCCACTGTAGAGGAAACTTTGTAAGTCCTTGATGCTCATTGGCAGTGCAGGTCACGTGTTTAGCACAACGCATTAAAATTCTAGGAGTGAATTAGTTGCAAGGGGCAGGGACCGGGAAGAAGGCGTTGTAAAAAGTTGCATTCGCGGGAAGCGTAAGAAAAAAAAACAAAATGAAGAAAGAAAGTTTCTGCCTTTTACTTCCTATTTGTTGTTGTCCTTTGTGCAGGACATACGCTATATATTTCGTAATCTGGTTTTAGTCAAGCGTCAATGCTTGCCACAGGACTCGTTGTGGTTTCCTTGATGGCGCAAACTCCTTCTGCTTATCAGCGGCTACATTAGCTTATTCCTTTTTCCTTAACCGCACACCACAGCAATCATCCTGCCGCCCTGCTATACCTTTGTGTGGGCACGAGTATGTTCTCCGGCTTCCCTATCGCTCTAACGGGTGACAATAAGTTGGCCAACAGCTATTTAACTAACGCTACTGCTGTCAATAAAACATTAGGCAAGCGGTCTACTAGCTCCGATTCATCGACCCTATCGCCGGACAGGACACAAAAAATTCGGACCACGTTTGGCGACGTGCTTAACAGCTTAAACAGCGGCAGCTCCGCCATCGAAGAAAGTCATGTAATCTGGCCGTCCAGCCTTCTGTCCCAGTTGACATCCAACCCTGCTGAACTAGAGGGGCTGTCCCCAGCATGATAGCCAAATAGAGCCGTGGAACAAAAGCACGAGACTGCAGCTTCGACGGCTTCATTGTCAAACACACTTGCAGCTAATTAGCGCGGCATGCCCCTCGCAGCCAGCCAAATGGATACAGTGAGTAATGATAATATGCAAACAAAGAAATGCAAATTACTTCTCGCGCTCAAGAAGCAACTGATTAATGTTCTTTGAATCAAAAATGCCAAGGTCGGAACTTCTACTGCAGCTGAATTATCGAAACAGAATAACTAGAACTAGGCCTACGCATAATTAACCTCACACTCTTTACAGTACCTAGCCGCAGGAAAAATAATTCACTATGCACTCAAAATGAATTTAAGGAATAAGAATCACTTTATTTCCATCTAATAACAGCCAATTGTTGAGTCCAAATTTCCCAATTTTCGAAAATTTCAAAAATTATTGAAATCGCTCGAAAAATTCGTTGTGGCTACAGATTGAGAAAAACTATCAGCTGTATATTAACTTTATATTATAATGGCTTTTATTTGGAAAAATGTGTTTGTTAATATTTTGAATCAAATCAATAGACAAAATCTGAGAAATTTGAAACCTACTGAAATAGCTTTCTGTGGCAGCGATAATGGTTTTTCAGTTGAAATTTCGTTAAAAGAGATTTCTGTGGCACCCCCAATAGACTTTGCAGTTTTAATTTCCAGAACTGCTTTTAAAAGCTAACATAATATACTTGTATAAATGATATCGCATGCTGCCAAGCTCTTATCGGTCGACTAATCCTTGATATCAGTCAGCACAATATCGTTAATTATATACACTAGCAGTTCCGGTTAAGCTACACTCCACCGCATTGTACGGTATGGATCACCTGAATCTATTGTTGTTATATATGCTGTTTAAACTGGCTCATGTTATTGACCTGGATAGGAATTGTCAACGACATAAAAAATTAGACAGCCCCGATCACTGACCAACGGATCGGAGCCTTAACAACACATTACGTGGAGGAAGCGAGAATCCTGGAAGTGGGTCGCAGAATCGCCTGACGCATCCGATTGGAACGCCATCCTGACGTCTCAAGAAAACGCCGTTAAGAATATTAACCAACAAATCAGGGGGATAACCACATCTTTACAACAGTACTTCATAAAGCCATCATCCTCGCCAATCAGGAGAATGAAATAACTAGAGCCTGCCAACTGGCTAAAACTGGAGTGGTCAACACCGATCTACTAGACCACGGAGAAATAATAGGCAATACTCTCAGAAGTAGAGAACCTTCCCTATAAAAATGCCATCGAAGCAGTGGAATTCTCTCGACCTTCAGAACGGACCCTCGATCGGAACATCGTCGGAGACTACGTGTATCGACTAATATTTCTCTGTCCAACAATCTCCGACGGAAGACAGGTGCTACTTGAATTCAACAGATTGGTAACAGATTACCAATAAACATACGCCGTCCTGGGGAACAGTCTTTCGATAGGTAATACAACAGTTTGGCAAGAAAAGGATCTGCAGCAGTTGGAAGAAAGCAGCTGCATACCCAGACTGTTGAACCAGGAGATAGTCTAATTGGTAGATGACAGGACCATATTCTTGACTAACATCCCACAAGATTATCGTGCATTCCTACAGATTGCCATTTGCCAGCATATTTAAGTTTAGTTCAGTTTTAGTTCAGTGTGCTCTTCGTTATCATAAATTGGAGTTCCTTTCAAAAATGAACTTTACATGTATTGTACATTTTATTTGCTAGTTGCTGGACCTATCATTCGCATTGAAATCCGCTATTCAAAACAATTTAAACGTGTTCCTTGCTTTTTGTAACCGAATACGTGACCGCACACTGCCCATATCCGTACTTATGCTATACAAACCACAAAATGCACTCCATTCACATAAACTTTCAACAATTATAAAGGTATTCAAACGATTTGTTCGAAGCATTAAGAAAGTGCAAAATGATTTTTATTTTACTTGCACATACAAATAGGGATTTATTTTTACTGAATAGAATGTTTTTTAGAATTTTTTGTGCCTAATACCTTCGTACCGTTATTATTTATATTTTTTAAAAATCAACTAAATTGGTTGAATATTATGTTCAACAGAGAAATACAGACACTTTTCCCACTTTATTTCATAAATGTATAGTATAAAGAATTGTATTTGTTACGCCTTCAGGCAAGTTCAATCAAATAATTATATGCATATGTTTTATGCATACATATGTTTTATACATACATACATATCCATGCATATACAGTATATTGTATATAGTGTATAAATTTATAAGGTCCTTTTGAATTATTGTCAGTGAACGTGATATTACAATTAATGATAAGCGGGAATATTTCTGCTGTTTCCGTTTCCTTCGAAAATTCGTAAGCAACATAATGTTACTTTAATTAAATCCAATAATAATTAGTGCTATACTAATTCTGTGACATTTACTGATCAGGGCCCACTTTTAAAATAACACAATTTCCTGTGCAAGTTATTTGTATACAAACTTTGGGGGCCCCCATTTACCCATTTTGGAGTAAAAAATGTTTCAAAACGGCACCACAAATTGAAATGTGTACCCGAATTTTAGCTTCCTAGATCTATCCGTATGGACTCTGCGTTGATTACGTCGTTCAAGCTGTTTTATATACTATAATATAATACTATATAGAAGTATCACAAATAGTACTAAACCGCCACTGAAAAAGGTCTTCAGCTATATCAGGAATTTCCCTTTCAACAAAACCGGCTTTTACAGTTCGTTCAATACTCCTAGTTCCTCATCAGCTTTAATACTTTAAGCCGCTTACAATGGCGCACGCAGAGGGGTGAGGAGGGGGGTCCATTGTCTTCTCCTCAATTATTATGGCGCACTACTTCGCCATAAAATTGATCTGAGTTGGACAAGGGCGTATGCAGAGGGGGTAAACAAAAATTTCGCAATATGAAGTCGATCTCACATTCATTATTATGGTGCACTACAATGGATTTGTTGAAGTTTTTCTTTACATCATATTCAAATTATTACATCGCAAATTTCTATTTTAATGCATCGTATATTATTTAATCAATTTTGGAAACTTATTGTGAATTTATAGTATGTATTTGGTGGGATTTGTCAGGCTTTATTTTGGACGATATCATAATTTCTTTTAAGAGGTACAGGGTATACAAAACAATGTGACATTATGGTGATGCTGACCAAATTGGAAATTATTTGAGTAAATTGTTCTTTTTATTGCTAAACACTTGTAAAAATTAAAACTAGTTTAGTTTTTTGAGCAATGTCTTAGGGTTTTAACTTACAGACCGCATTTATAGAGAAAAGTATTGAGCTAAAATATTGACATGTTAGAACATGTTATAACTTTGCAAAAAATAAACATTAAAATGGCTCCAAAATGCATAAAAAAATACCTACTTTAATGAAATGGAAGACTAAAACGGGTCTAAATCGCGTAAATCCTGTGACTTGTACGGCTTTTTACAATGTTGGCCAATAATTTAGAACGAATTACTTAAATACAAGAAGCTTTACATTAATATCACCGTGACGCTCTTTTCTGTTTTCTACAGGCGCAACGCATATGTTTGTAAAGATTCGTGGGGGGCCGGTGGCTTAATCACTGGCTGGCCACTTGAGTCCTTGTGGCTGTCATAGCGAATCGTGTTGACCAGCTCATAGCCGAGCTGCTGCACTAGACGTGCCGAATATATGCTGGTACAGTCAACGGTCAGCAGCGGATACTTCAGGCGGCGGGCCAAAGCTGCCAGCTCCGTCATCAGACGTGCGCCAATGCGACGACCCCGCATCGAGACATCCACGCCCAGTGCATGGGCATGCAACGCCCGTTCCACATCGAAGCGAGCGCATACGTTGGCATCGCGCTCTGCCACAGCTAGAATGCTTAGTATGCGACCCCACTTGGTGCCCTTTAGACGTTCCGCGTCCTCAAAAAGATGTGCTGCCTCGTCGGCGGTTTTGGGCCCAGCCACGACGGCGCCTACAATGCGGTCGCCGAGCAGCGCCACCAGGCAAGTGCCGTGAGGTATATTCGACAGCAAGAAGGCCTCGTCGGCGGCATCGGGCTGCGGCGGATCGGTTCCAAGAGTCAGCGGTTCTTCGCGGTAATAATGTTCGTGCAGAAAGTCCATGAGCCGTGCACTCTCTCCGCCACTCACCACGCGCACTTCAATGCCGGCCGCTAATTCCATGCTGCTTATCGACGAGAGAGTGTTTATAGCACTTTTATAGCACGAGAGAGTTTCAATTTGTTGGCTAGCTGGACGTGAACGATCTCCTTGAACGACGAGTCGCGTGGGCAGACAAAACAAAACTGAGAGTGGCGTCGATTGTTTTGCGCTCTTGCTAGAAATATCAAAAGCTACTTCCACTTGTGAATGCAGAAGCGTACGCGAGAGGGGAATAGCTTTAATAATGCGTCGTTTACTACTTGCTGAGTATTTAAGCGGAATGCACGCAAAATACACCCCCTTTTGCGAAAAGTTACCAACGCCCTTGTTTGTACATGTATGTATGTACATATATACCACTACCATTAGCACCGGCAACTCTGTTGCTTGAGTAATAAATAAATAGTGAGGCGGCACACAAAGCACACATCATTATTTTTTGCATCGAGGCCTCTGAAGTTTTGTTGTTGCTCGCGCTCTCACAAATTTGTGTAAAAGCTTTAGCTTAGCGTTGTTAGCTGTGAACCGTTTCTACATAATTGTGCCTTTGTTGTTTTTGCTTTGCGCTCGCGCACTTGATTTTGTTTATCTTCTAATTAACCCTTGAAAAGGTATGTGCTCTAAAATGTCGTACTGCATTTGCGCATTTTAAGGGGCTCTGGAATGTGAGCAGCTATGGTTCATCAGCTGTTGGTTGTTGTGTGGCAACATAATGCTTGTTACATGATAAATCATGTCGATTGGCCCAAGAAAAAGCTGCGGTTCAAGTGCATATAGCAGCGTGGGAAATCATTTTCATTGAGACTCACAAATGTATGTATAATGGCGAATAAATTTGCCATGGGAATGAAGCTGCTGAAGTCGTCATTGCCACAAGAACGGTGCCCTCCATCTCTTCCGACAACACCTCATTTCTTGGATTGTTCGCCCATGTTCTTCTCCAGACAATCCACCTCGGCCCCGATTATTGCCTTATCCGTAAAAACTCGTATTGCAATGCAGTGATATCACAACGGAAGCAAATATTTGATTCTAGATAATCGGCTAATAATAGTTTCCAATCCATCGCAGCATATAGCTTCAGTTTCCAAAATTAAACCTAAAATATGGATCACTTAAAAGTATAAGTTTTAGCCTGAAAAATGTGAATAAAAAATACACTTTTGTTGCTTCCAACCTCTACTTTCTTAGATACATACTCACAAGATAGAACCATTTAGAACCATTCTTGGAAAAGAATATCCATATAACTAATTTTTTGCCGCTGTAGTTTCTCAGTTTAATCGAGCGAATATTAATGATAAGAATATCTTATTGCTGATAATTTATATTATTAATCATATGGAGCTGCTCTGATTGAGGAAGACGCAATAAGAAGTACCCTTTAAGGAATTACTTGAGAAATGTTTTTAAATTGAATATAAGTTTTTATTATTAACTTCCTGTAGTCGAGTTAGTTGGCATTTCTTATTTATTAAATTCCCTTTTGGACTTGCAAGCCACTTTCTTAGTCGCTTCCCTTTTCAATGTTTCCTTGCCAACATCTTTCTTGATTGCATCACTGACCACCTTCTTGGTCTTCTTCTTTTCAATACCGCCACTGATCTTCTTGTCCTTCTTCTTATTGGCGTTACTACTATTTTTCTTGCTCCTTTTTTTTAAAGCATCATCGCTTTTTTTCTTGTTTGCATTCTTTTTCTTGTTCTTTACTTTTAGGCGACGAGTCTCCTTCTTGTGCTTCTTCGCTGTAGCCTTGCTGACTGCTTCCTGGTCCGACCCTTCATTAATAGTGTTGATAATCTTGTCTTTCTTTTTTTTATTTTTGCGGCTTTTCTTAGCGCCAGTGATGGTTTTATCGCCCACTTTTAAATCGTCCGTCGGGGTTTCGTTCAACTGTTCCTTCGCCTGTTGCTTGGTTAGCTGGGAACTTTCTTTTCGAACGGACTTGGCCTTGCGGCTCTCCAGTGCCGCCTCCGTTGCTTTAATTGAAGGAGGCTTGCGCAGCCTGTAGTTGCGACCAATCAGGCAGTGGGCGCTCGGCGGCAAACGCAGGCCATTCTTACGCTTCACCCGTGGCAGGGGCACCGAATTGCACTGCTCAGTAGCCTCGGCCAATTCGTGGCGCTGTGGCGGCTCTGTGAAGCTCCTCTCCATCACCATATCTGCGGCCAACTTGATGTCGTCCAGATCGAGGGTCGGTTTGCGCGCATGATCGGCATAAGCCTTCGCATCACTCACTATTTGTGTCACATAGCCTAGTGTGGCATTCGGGTCTCTTAATATACAAAATAGGATTGGATATTGCTTTGACACTTACTATACGTAAAATCCAGTAATTGGTGAACAACACGTGGCTCGTACTCCGGTATGTTCTGCTCCTCCAATATGGCCATTACGACTAGTGCATCGTTTGGCAATAGCTTAGGTTGTTCTTCGGGCACAACCTCTTTGGCTTGTTCGGGTTCCATATCGCTCTTTTTCCGCAAATTGTCCAATTATGATTCTGCGGTTTCTTTGCTCTCGATGCGCACGTTGCAGCATTAGGTATCGATGCCTGGGAATGTAGTGCTGCAAATTGTCGAAATGCAGCCCTGCAGTGAGTTGTAAGCACATCACAACTCTTTACTTACTAATTCAAAATGTGGTGTTCCCAAAATTATAAGCATTACTGGCTGGATTAGGCAACGTATTGTCAGTTTTAAATGAAAATTGTTATAAGTAGAAATGAATTTGTGCGGTGATTTTTAAAATAATATAAATTATTAATGAAAATAGCCATTTATTTATTCACATTTATTATTAACAATAATTTCAAACATCTGTTTAGTAACAAATTGTACACGCTTTTTAATATTAGTAGGGACATTTCAGTTAATTTTTCTACAGTCAATCAACGAATCTTTACTGTGATGTAGTCTACTGGACTCTTCAACTTTACTTCGATAGATGTTAATAGACCATTCCTATTTCTTGCTGGGAGGGGGAGAGATGCTGTAGCTATTTAAGTAGCGTGCAGTATGTGTATGTATGTATGTATGTATGCATATGTTCTATATTAAAGAATATGGACTTGAATAAGACGGCCAACTTTTTCAAAAGCCAATGCGGGACAACTTAAGGTGATGTTCTTTTCACTCTGCCGTATTTAAATAAGTACACCCCTGCAAGAATTATTTAAATTGTTTATGTTTCTTTATTTTTTTATACCATATACCTGTAGGAAGCATTTCCGACCCCAAAAGGTATATATATTCTTAATCAGTACTACGCCATATTATTGTATATAAATGACATAGGACAGATCGGTGCAATTAGCACTCTTTATAAGATAACTTTTGTTTATGAAAATAACTTGAAAATATTTTTTTTTAAAGAAAATAATTGTTTTTTAAAAAAAAATTTAATAAAATCGAAGCACTTGTCATAAAGCTGCCATAGTACCGATCGGAGAAATTAAACTTAGTACAACAACTTGATTATTTATAACAATTATTAGCTCTTTAAATAGCATATAATAAATGAGTGATTGGTTAACTAAAATATAAAACTTAGAACAAGAAATTGTAAGATCATATTACAAGTTTTTCTTAGAACTTTGATTTTTAAGACTTGACACATGGATAACTAAGCTTTGACAGCGAATGCTGGAAATTACAAGAGCTCTAATAAAATTTCTTTAGTGAGGTAGTGGGGATAAAAACAAAGGCGCCCTCTTTCCGGACTTGGGGGCGGCTGCATACCTAGATTGGGGATTCTTCCTTCTACTGTACTATAAATGACAGACGGATGGATGGAAAGACGACCATATCTTAAAGTCTCAAGAATAAAGAAAGACCTTCTGCTGTTATAAAAGCCAAACGATTTAATAATATATTATAGGGTTAGTGACACTAAACTTGTGGTTGCGAAGAGGAAGATTAAAGCGCGCTTGCCACAGCCTTGTGCCACTCAAAAGTCTGGCTACTAACGTCTACATAGAACACCAAGCATAGTGTCCTGAAGGATGTAACAGCCAAGGTGAATTAATTTTAAAAGTCATGCCATTGGACAATGGGAGGTAGTTGCTGCAAGGTTCTCCGCGCTGGACATCGAGTAATAGCAAGCGACAGTCACTTGGCCTAAGGACATCAATGGATAATGCTATTAGAGCCTTTACAGGTGCAATTGAGCATGTGAATTTGATACAAGCCATTTCTCTTGTGCCGTTGCCAACCATAAACACTCCATTCGGTTATTGCATTTGTATGGCATGGGTTTCTATCGTGTACGTGTGTGGCTGTGCGCCTGTGTTTGTGAAATAAACACCAAGGTCAGAGGGCAGACGAAGCGCAGCGTGAAGGACAGAAACTGCAAATGTCCAAGCACATCACATAGAAACAAAGAAATCTGTACAATAAAAGCATTAAGCTCATTGCTCTAAATAAATAAATATAAAATATATATATTGTATACATATTATGTATATATGTATATAGTATTGTAAGTATATATGTGTGTGTATAGTTCTTACAATCAAATGCGACTGGCCACTGAGGCAAATGTCCTTGAGCATTTTGTGCCAAATGCACAAACGACACGCGACCCGCCGACTTGGCGACTCAGCGACTCAGCGGCTCGGCGACTGCGACTCCCTGAGAGGTAACAAAAGCTTGCTACCAACACACGGCCCGCAGACCAATTTACGCTTAAAGCCATCTACGCTTTATACGCCTCATGGTGGCTGCAATCACTCTCTCCCTCTCTCCCCCTCCTTCTCCTCCTCCTCCTCCTCTCACTCACCGTCTCACAGTGGTCGGTCTTGTATGGAATAAGCGGCCAAAAATACTTACTTATGTGGAGCTATCGTACTGAAACTTTCGGCATCCGTAGTTAGATAGCAATATTTCAGATCGGACGACTATATCTTAAAGCTCCCATATAACTGACCGATTCAGAATAAGCTCTAAGTTCATTTTTTTGTATTTTGTTTCCGATTTGAACTATATTTGTTTGTATTGATTTAAAGATCGCACCTTTATATCATGTTGCTCCCATATAACGAACGTCAGTGGTCGGTTTTCTTTGGAATCGACAGCCAGAAATACATCCAGCAGAGATATTTAAGTAAAACTTTGGTTGCAGCTTTGAAAAATTTTACTATGTAATAAATCATAAAATGGTCATATTGTTTTCAAGTCATATTTCATGAAAACAGAGAATTTAAAATTATTAACAAATTAAAACCGGATTTAAGTAATACTCGTGTTGATTTATTCTTGCTTGGTAATTGAATGTAATGTAGAATTTGAGTAAGTTTGCATTAATAAGATTGTACAACATTGATAAATATAAAAACAAACATTTAAGGGAATAGGAAATAATATAAAAAGCAAAACAATCAAAAAAAAACAAATCAAATATAATCAAACAGCCGGACAAAATTCAAGCACAGAAAACAGCAGAGAAAAAGCGGCAAAAAAACATCGAGGCAGCGTTGCTTTACTGATAATACAAAATACTGCAAAAACTTGCAGCTGAAACCGACACTATAGAATCTAGAAACATTAACTAATATTAAAATGCACGTTTCATTGTGCCGAACGAAGCCTAAGATGACTTTAGCTTTAGCTGAAATGTAACTATTGGTTTGTATGCAACACTAACAAAAGCACTGGGAAAGATTAATTTTTAAAACTAAATCACAATAAGTTATAACATAAGAATATATTAGACATATATTTATTAATTTGCGCGATAGCTATTGATTTAATAATTTAATTTAATTTTTCAAATAGGACTTCACTTTCGAGTCCCTCACACTGCAAACTCAACCTGTTAAAAGGCTCTCTTCTGAAGCAATTCGTAACAAATACAGATGGAATAAATAAAAAACTTCTTTACCGTTGCATTGCTGGTTCTTTTAGGAGATAGTGCTGATACATTTGGTGGCAAAATTCTAACTTTGATTTATTTATTTTTGGCCTGTGGAATCGACCACTGTGCGCCTGCCTCTTCACGTCGCACGCAGCCCCTTTTCAAGCCCTTACTACAGCGCACACCTTCCCTGTGTGTGCGCTCGCGCGGCGAAATGGTAACAGATTCGCCGCAAAGCACTCGCCGCATTTCCGCCAGCCATGAACAGTTTAAAAGGAGTCGCAGCAGAGGCGAAGCCAGCAGACCATTTCGCGTCGTTAGCAAGTCGGTTTGGCACGATTCGATTCGATTCGATTCGCTTCGCATTGCCTTGAGGGGCCAGCGCCAAAGAAACAGTCTAGGACCAATTGTTGGCTAACTTTTCCGTTCGTGCTTACCATTCATTCATTCAGTCTTGTGCTTTGTGTGCGGTGTGCGTCCGTGTCCGTGTCCGTGTCCGAACGAATTGTGTTGTAGCCATAGCGTCGGGAAATTGACCAAAAGCGCCATAATTGAAGCATAGCCAAGGCGATAAAGTTTCCAAATTGTTTCATAATTTTTTTTTATTGTTGTTCCTGTCGTTGCTGTGGTTGTTATCATTGTTGTTGTAGTGCAATTAAGTCACTTGGAACGCAGAGGGAGGATACAGCACATCAGGATCGAAATGCTGCCGCAACAGCAGCTCCTTGGCACCACCAAGCTATGGTTTCTGCTCCTGCTGGGATTAGGACTTGGCATCCTCCGATGCGATGCACGTGCGGTAAGTGTTCACGCGTTGCCAAATTTGAGGCAGCGGGCACTGCAATCAGTTAAGTGCTTCATCACCATGCAAAGCCAATTCTTCACATGCTCATTACTCGTAATACTTATGTACTAATTACATACACATTTATTGTATTGTACTTGGCGCGAAAAGCATAAAATATAAAAAGTGACAGAGCACATTTAGCACAACAATTAAGTTAGATATGTTTCCCAATAACTTTACTTTTTTCGCGATCCACCTTTTTCAAAAGTTTTGCATGTGGAAAATTGAATTTAGCTTCAATAGTCACATAACTACTTGTAATATCTTGATTCCAAGCAAATATCAACATGTTGCTCTGCTCTACAAATACCCGTATAGTAGATGAAGGGGTCCAAGAATTCAGACTCAGCCAAAAATTAAGGTTTTAAGGATGTAAATAAAGTGTTTTGGTGCACTAATCGCTTCGCTTATCGGTCCAGTTAGTAATATCGTTAAGAAATGCCTAATGTTGGTTTACAATCAGCAGCGCTTGTGTGAGCATTTAATGTGATGTTGCAGTGCGGCCAAGTTCCAAAAGGCATTGTATTATTCTCTATATATAGACATATCTATATAGTGGCGATACGTGTATTGAAGGGACTATAAAGATCCTACATTCGAACTCGACCTGCAATCGATATATGTACACTTTATATTCTTTATTCATATTTATATATAAGTATAATAACCATAACATAATACTATATGTAAAAACCATAATTCTAATTGATTAAATTCTTGCGCAATTAAAAAAAGACAATTCCATCCATTTATGCAGGTTTTTAAAATTTTGATATGAATGTTATATACTTGTATATATGTAGTTTATTTTTAATATTTATTCAAAAAACCCTTATCATTAGTTCCACTCTTAATACGCTTAGGCATACTTTCTTCAATTTTACAAAGTTTATCCAAGCCCATCGATGCAGTACTCTACAAAATTGTAATATGGAGTGAATGTGGGCTTGAAAATGTTGGCTGCTTAGATTCTTCAAGACTTTAACTGTGTGCTTGAAAAATGAGAAATCTAATAAAATTAAAATAATATCTAATAAACGCTTCCGACTCGGTTGGGGGACACTATTTGCCTTTCGGCTACCTCGGCCCCGACTTACAGCCAAGTGTAGTCAGAGGCGTCAATAGATTTATGAAAAAAATTAAAATCTTAATAGAGAAAAGAAGCTTAGAATTAATTAAAAGCATTTTAAAAAAATTAAATTTAAATTTTTTTAAATATGTACCAAAAATGGGGAAAATCTCCGTTTTGGCAGTTCTAGATATTTGGAAGATCTTCGATATCGATATGAAAAACTTATCGGCATTTTAACAATTAAATTAAAAGACAAAGCCGTTTTTCAATTGAAATATTAAAAGCTATCTCACTAAAGAAACAATAAGTGTTGACCTAGTTTACGCCAGCAATTGCGATGAGATCGTCTGACTTCGGGACAACATCAATACGCATTAAGTTCCATGTATCCTGAGTGTCATGCCTCCGTACCTCTACGTACTTGATGGCTAAATGTGTGAGCTTCAGACCGCTTTAAAACGAATTGTTGAGTAACTAATTGAATGTGAAGTACATGGCATTTAAATGCATTCCATTTGCACTTTATAGCTTTTAATTAAGTAAATACTTGTAGAGCAATGTAAGAAAGACACACCCGACACATCAATGCGAGGATGGACATACATTTATTTATACTTTTTCAATTACATTCATTTACGTGGGGTTTGTGTTTGTGTTTATGCTTTTGCGTGCAATAAAGAGCTGAACCAATGCAGCAAAAACAACAATGGCTGTTGGCAATGAACAGAGATAACATTTATGGCTTTAACTTCCTTTAGACCTTACCTATCACTCGACTTGTAGTTTTTATAAGATGTTTAATAAAATCAGAATACCTACCGAGATCCTTGCCTTCACACAGAGGAAAAGGCAGGAATATAACTTGCAGAGTCTGCCACGCCTGCTTCTGGGAGTAATATAAATTCGCATTAAACTTGTATATCCTTTTATTCTTTCGGCTGCTTAAATAATGAAATATTTTAAGTTTTCTTTCTGGCATTAAAAAACACCTAACTATCGAAGTAAGAAAGGTAATTGGTTTTAATTAAACTTTTTGTCTGACCACATAATGGACAAACATCTCCTATTTGAAGGACATGCCGCCTTGCAATTAATTAATTGTTGTTGTCTGTAAATTGTTGACCCTGAGGATTTCGATAAGTGGGCGACTTGCCTGCGACAAAGTTTGTTACGAGTAGCATTAGGCCGTCGGCCGAATCCACTTCAGACGCTTCACCGAAGTTAATGCAAATATCTTTTGAAAATCTTGAAAGCGGGTCAGTTCGAAGGAATTTTTTTTGCAATCCTTGACCCGTTCTATCTAAGCCATAAATTTAGGTATTGGCGTTATGAAAGAACGTGCTTCTTTTCAATTTGACTTGAAATTATTTTATTGACGTAACAAATAATGAGGCTTAGCCGTACTGCCCTGAATTCAAAAACCTATGCAATTAAATCCTTGTTATCGTAATAATATCAACAAGTTTCCTTTTTATATCATATTGCCTTTGACATTAGTTTATTTGTATAATATTTATTGAAACAAGTTTTTTTATACGCAATGGCAATTTTTAAACACAATGGAATATAAAATAGGTTCAAATTGAAAGACAAAAACTCAAATTACACTACTTTACTAATTCAATTACTAAATATATGGGATATCATATAGTTATTTTTTATCTTGAATGGTCCGCAAACACTGAGCAAAAACTCTTTAATTTTTATGTTTATTTGAAATTCAAATAAAAAGTAAATATCTCCATTTCAGGGTTTTTAAGGCGATTACATTTTTTATCAAACGTCGATCTAGTGATGATATTGGACTTATTGGCACCTGCATTTGATATTTCGAAATGATTTTATAGAAATAAAACAGAAAATATTGTACTATAGGAGAATTAAATATTTCTTACATAAACAGATGTATAAAGTTCAGTGTTTGGAAGGCTGATACATTTTTTCTCAAATAATATTATATCAAATAAAATTGTATCAAGTAATATTATATCATATATTTATTGTCAACTTCGTTTGGTTTTTAAAAACAATTTTATAGAAAATTGTGTACTATAGGAGAATTAAATATTTCTCAAATAAGCGGATTCATAAAGAAATGGGAGACAATCGAATGATTTTAAGGGATTTCTTTTCTCGATCAATTTATTTGCTGCTATGAGAACAGAGCTGTTATTTAAAAAAATAAAGCATTTTTCGAAAATATTATTTAATTTGCATACGTGATAAACCAATAAATGGGAGCAAAATTCCATACAAAAAAAAAAAAAACAGTAAACAAAATCTTTTTGTAGCTACCCATAGTTACTATTTCTGATTAAGAAATAGAAATCAATTCATACTTTGCGTCTGCTGGGTAGCTATTTATCTTTTGAATGGAACTTATTTTCTCGTTCAGATTGCAGATGTGATTTTGTGGTAGATCGCGCTGATGGGGAACAAGCAGATTTTCCATTTAAATATTGGCTTCAATATTTTCGCTGTCATCGGACGGCAACAGACGCGTGGACGCCTGGACGGCTGGACGCTTGGACGGCTGGTCCGACAACTACTACACCAGATTTGTTCGCTGTCTCTCGCTCGTGAGGCCTCCTGGACGCGTTTTATGTGGGAATGTAGTCACGAGCTCCAGTACCAGCTCGAGTACGAGTATGTAGGCAAGGAACTGAAACTGAAATGTTTTTGTGGCGGCCGCTTGTCCCAATTTGTATGCGCAAAGTTGTGTGTGACTTGAGTAAATGAAAAATGTGTGCTGTTGGTTAGCTGGCGAAACTTTTTTGGGGGCAAACGTCGACGTCATCATCATCGTAGCCATCGCGTCGTCCTGCTATGTATAATCGTGGTATTGCTTTAGCTTTATCCTTTCACTTGGCTGTGTGACGGTCCTAGTATAACCTGACCCCATTTGTGTAGCTGTGGCTTGCTTCCTTCTATCGCCGTCTTGGTTCACCCCTGCCTCTTGCTTCTTGCCAGCACATAGGACAGTTCGGCCCGCCCCTAAATGTTGTGAAATGAATAATTTCTGAAAATGTACTACACAATTTTATTCATATAAATCACAAATTAAATAAGTTTTTACGAGGTTGTTCTGCGGTTACAGCCCACAACAAAAGTTGCTTGTGTTCCTATTCTTATGCTCGCTCACGTCGGCCATAGCTATTGGTAGATTGTTGGGGTCTGGGTTTGCTGTTTCAGCCAAAGTTGAGGTTGTTGTTCAAGTTTGTGGCTAGGCTCGGTCTTTTGTTGTTGACCATGCAGAATAATTTAGATTTAAGCGTTGTGTTTCTCAATTTAGCCATCCCTCTTGTCAGAGCTGGCTCGCACTCTAGCTATATAGTATAGTATATGTATGTACTACCTATGTATATTCACACAGCTATTTGCAACAATGCCTTAAATCAATCAACACATCAAGTGTGGCAATAAAATGTGGCATGTGTATTTATTTATAAACATCATATTTTCTTTCTCAGCCCGTAAACATATTTCTATTAAATGCCAAAACTAATCTATGTATGCTAATTAATGCAACAAATATTATTAAAACCCCATGTAGTGTAGACTAGTCACTAGGCATGAGTCGTTACAGAATCTTCCCAATAATAAGAGCTATAGTAATATATTCAATCGCATTCCCTTGAACCCGAAAAAGAACGAGCTGTGCACACCTAACTCCTCCGCTAAAATTTTTTAATTCTAACAATAATTTTACCATTGCGATGAGCTTGATTTGATACTTGTATAGCCCAGATTGGATATAGCCACATGCTCTTCTATCTGTTTCCATGCAAAAAAGTCTCAAAGTTGTTAAGCTATAGCTGTGATATTTTCAATGGAAATAAATTCTTCGAGTACATGCTTTTGTGATTATAATAATATATAAGAATTTCTCTAAAACAATTATGAATTTTATAATTTTTAATAAATACATCAATTATCGAAACCCAAAAATAATGCTTGCAGTACCGATTTAAATTGAGGTCCCATCCTTTTTAAGTAACTTAGCTTCCCAAGCCATCTCACTCAAGTATACTTCTGTTAAGGGTAACTAGAGAGTATGCTATAGTTGAGCAAGCCCGATAATGAAATACCCTGTACTTGGATATTTGAAAAGTCTGCATTCCTATTTTTTTTAATATGGGCTCAACCGTTTTCAAAATCCAGGCAAACTGACCAAAAAAAAAACCGGACGCTCAGAAATGCATCCTTTTCCCGATTTTAGCCAAAGTACAATATGCTTTTATAATAAGTAGAAGTAAAACACTTGTTCGAAATGCTTCTTGATCATGCAAAATGTAAACATAATGTTCAATCAAATAAAATAATTTTTTAAATGACTTCAGCACTTTCGACTGGGTGAACCTTTTTCAATTTGAAAGCTGGTGCATCCCGAATGGTCCCATTTCAATTAGGTCCAGTTCTGACAGTGGCGTTCATAAGAAAACTACCTTGAACATACCTCATTTAGACCAAATAGCTGAAAATTATATTCCTGAACAGGATGCTGTTACTTCAGAATTATCCTCGAAACATTAAGTCATGACAAAAAAACCATTCACAGCACTAGATCTGAAGTCGGTTTTTTTTTGGTTAAAATTTTACTTGTCTAAGATATCAACTGTGTGTCCTTGATTTTTAAATGTCCTGTTTACTTTGGAAAGCGCCTTACTCTCGAATAATGCTGTGTGACAAGTATGTAATAGACAGAAGAAAGCATCTCTTATCTTAGTCAGCGTGATGAGAGAAATAGATTCAGACATATTTGTTTTCGGAAACAGATAGATCCATATAAACCAAAATTGGTATGCAGACTGTCTTAAATGTATTATGTTTTAATATTTGTCCCCTTTATAATTTTTCAAAAGCTAAATAAAGTAAACTTTACACTTTTTACATAATTTATCTTTAGTTCCCAGCCTTAATTTACAATTTTGTGCAAGCGGGTTCATCCTGAGCAAAGTTACTTCAGTACTTCTCCCCCAAACTGTAGCAACGATTCAAATACTATTAGTATATAACAACGTATATAACTTAATGGCGACAACTTCTTTTGATGACTGTAACTTTTTTTGTATAATTACAATTTTCTTGAAGGAAATGACGCGATTGTTTTTTGATTCTAGTCAAATGTACATTTAAAATGTAGTACAATTCTCAAGAAGTTCTTTATGAAAACTGCCAGTACTTTCTGGTCATAAATACAATACAAAAACTGTTTGTTTATAAATATATTGAGTGTCGAAAAAGACATTAAATGCTTTATTCCTCAGCCTAAGACGCTATCAAGTCATTTACACAAATATAAACTGCTCAAGCCCCAAAGAATTGCTTCTATTTATTATTGAGTTTATTGTGCGTCTACTGCTTTGTTGCTTATTATAAAGCATTCTTGCGATATTTCTTTTGTTCCTGTATATAGCAAACGCAATTTATTTTCGCTTTATGTAGCTCACAACAAAGCAAACGTCACAAAATTATGCAATTAATCATCTCCTATAAAACTAAGCCAACACCCATGCCTACGCCCCATAGGAAAATCTTCAAGTATACCCTTCAAAAGGGCCCTTCATGCGTTTCCTACGACAGCAAATAATGCTTTCGTAACAAAGTGAAGTTTATTTGTATTATATAATAACAAATTGTAGTTATAATAAAATGTACAGGGTGCGCCATCTTTTATGTCGGTATGTAGATATTGAATAACTTTGTCATTAGTGAACCGATTGCCTCAGTTCAAGAAATTGTACAGAACCAAATTAAATAAAAATATCTCATACTTGAAAATCGGTTGTTTATTTTCAAAGATATTCAATGTTTACATACCGACATAAAAGATGGCGCACCCTGTATTTTCTTCGTTGAATTGACAGGAAATATTTCACAGCAACAGCCAACAAATTTTGTTTCAAGTGTTGCTACAGAAATGGATTAATTAGAAAAAATTCACTTTTACTTTGGCACAAATATTTAACTGTTTTTTATTTTCGATGTGCAATTCAACCAATTAAAATGTGACCTTCCAATATATCGAAAATACATACAAATTATTGTTTTAGTAATTAAATTCTCAAATTGCTTTTAATAACAAACGAGTTGAAGGCCAGGGAATTTTAAAAATAACAATAATAATCGTTGCTATCAAATACAAATCTATTTAAGTCAATCGAGGTCAGAAGTGGTGGCCATTTTAGTTTTAAATATACTATTTATAGATGGTATATTTTGTACTTTTATGTTCTTTTAAGTAAGGTAAGGTCATCGTCAGCTAAAGATTATCTTATGTTTTTTTTATATTTTTATAATTGCTTTCAGCCCGCTCCCAATTTCTTGCGCCTAATTATCGTTGCCAACTCTCTTGGGACCTAATGGAATTATTAAGTTTGCAATTTCTAAACGATTATCAACTGGATTTTCTTCATTCGTCTTGTTTAAGGGGACCCTATTTGCCACTTCTTTCCAGAGAACTTGCAATTATAGGTTATGAGCATTCTTGATGAACATATTGGTGTTTATCTGAAATCGATCTCCAATCGATTTGTGTGCTAAAAAAATTTGCTGCGATTCTTAAAAACTCCTCCTCAAATATCGATAGCTATTCGCCCATTCTCTTCTCGTTTTATGAAGGATTTTGTGGGGCACGGACAAGCTGATGCAATTTTTACTGACTCTGACTCACTTCCTTGGATTTCCAAATGATGAGGGTAACTAATTATTTATGGACTCTGTGGCCTTGGTCCATTACATTTTCATTTATTTATAAATGACCTTTTATGTCCTATGTACTATATCGGATTCTTATGTACTTATGCTGATTACATTAAGCTTTATCTTACCAACAATGAAACAAAATCGTATTGCAATTTACTGGCCCATCCATGGTGTGTAATATTACCTTGTAAAGTAAACGGCTCTGAGACTGGCCATAGCTTTTTAATCAAAGTCCCCCTACTGTGACACGATTGCCTTCTAATTATTTTTGTAATAAACGTAAAATTTATATTGCAAGTACCTTTTTTTTTAGAAAATTCTTGTTTAACTGGCAACTCTACAAATCATATCAAATATACATTCTACAACTGTGTATAAAGAGAAGTATTTATTAATAATAGTTTGTTCATGGCACTCTGCAAGAAAATTGAACAAATTGTCAATTAAAGGATTATTTAATTTTGCACAAATATTTGAATTTAAAAGCATTATTTTTCGTTATTATTTTTTTTAAACAAGCCGCTAAAATCTGTAGATTAAGGTTGCCCGAATAGCTTGCTCCTCCACTTTTAACTTGGCGGCCTTTCGAGCTGTCATCACTCGCGAAAGTTCGTTACTCGTCCTTGAGCTGAAAGCGACCAGTGATGTGGACTCGACTATTTCCGCATAAAAGCGTTATTTATGTGCGTTCATCATAAGCCAAGTAACGTGGCAATCACGAAGGATGGGCCCATCCTGCGCCAGCGCCAGCGCCATCACCCTCATCATCACCAAACGGCAGTAGCAGACGACGTGTGCCCAACCAGCAGCATTCAGTTGGCAACAAGCTGTGCCGGCGCGCAGTCGCCCACATAATTATCGGAGTGATTTATGATGGAAGTATTTTTGCAGCCAATTACTTCGCATTCAGGCAAAAACGCAGATCAAATCGATATAAGGAAAGAAAAGGCGCCCCAACCTGCCCAAAACGAACCAAATTGGTTCAGAGACCACGCACAGGCACACCGATTCACCGGATATTCTTTTACTTAAGACCTTGCATTTGCCATAAATTGTTGAACCGTATGTCAAGGAAAAAAGGGTGCACGTTTGTGGAACTGCACCAAGTATGTACACACCAGGTTAAATGAAAAGGGGAAGAACCATTTGCTTGGCATTTAAGGTCATTATAAGACTGGGCACAAATACCTTTTCCAAATACACCTAAAACTTTATTCACAAGCAGAGGTCGTTAATGGCAGGTTAAAAGCCGTTCTAGAGATTTCAAGAGAAAGAAGAAAGAAAGTGCAAAATTATCAAGAGACGTTCAACTATCGCTTCTGGTTCATAACGGTTTTCTGCATAAAGTTCTTTTTAAAAATTGTCCCCTTGTGCTTAATTGTATTAAATGTACATTTAATATTAAAAACTGTTTCTTAGAATTTCCTTGAATATTTATTAACAGAATTTAAACTGTCATTTTGAAAAGTTTAAACAAATATTACTATCACCTCAAAAAATGGGGCAAATTTTTGTTTTAGTCAAGAAGAATATGTTGTTAAGGTGACTTAATTCTTTATAGCTTATTAGATATAGCTATAAGTAGAAGATGGACTATCCTTAAATATATGTACATACAAGTATACGTTACACATCTACTTCAACTCAGAACTTGAGTGAAGTGTTTAATATCAACATACGCTCCACAAACGAATCCTGAAGTTATACTTGTATACTATATCTAACTAGATTGTGTAATTTTCCGTCATTTTAAGCGAGAATGGTGTGCGGCTTTAAAGTCGCATGACTTTGAAAACCAAACACCCGTTAAAATGCCATAATTGCAATTTGTGGAAAACATTTCTTTATTGACGATATTGCCAATCAGATTTTCTACTGTGGAATTCACCAAACAGTTGACACACTTACTCGGATGCGCTTAGGGAAAGATACGACCTTAAGTCGTGTCACAATATACATACATTCAAGTATTCTAGTTTCAAATGAGAATTTTGCCCGTTGGAGCATGATTTATTTGAATGGGTTTTGCCATCAAGTTTATGTGCAAGAAGTGTGCCATATTTAAAATAATTCAGCTACGGATGACCACAGCCAATGCTAACAAATACTTTGCACAAAATCCTTCATATCCATATTGCCTGCCAAGCTATACAACTCAATAGTCCCTACATTCGAGTCGACAATGGCCGTCCGAATGGCGGATGGCGGCTGGCGGCTGGCGGATGGCGGATGGCTGGCCAACAGTATGTCTTGGCAATTGTGCCAGCGGCTGGCAGCGTCTGTGCCCGCATTCATGGCCGCCCGCTTATGCAAGCAAATTCCGCGGTAATCCACTTACTTCTTACTTCTCCCCTCTGCTAGTCCCGTACCGCGCATAGCTTTGACCCGATTCGTTCGACGACCCATTCATGTGCATACTTTTGTGCCATTTTCGAATACACACTCGCACTTGGCGTTGGCTTGGCGTTGGTAAGTGTTTCATCGCTGCTTGCTATCTTATCCTCGTTCTCGTGCCACTTGAGCAGGAAAATTCTCTCATGCACTCAATTTATAGCTTTCCCACATTTCCACGTTCATGGGATTCATGGGCATCATGGGTTTCATGGGGTGCCCCCCCCCCCCAATTCATAGCTTGTTTGTTGGCTACGACTCGTTATGCACAAACAATGCACAAGCAAATTAGGGGCGAGGCAAGTTTTCCAAGGTTGAGTGTCTACCTGATGCGCCTCGCAATTGAGGATGGAAAGAGAAAGCACGGCTCTAAATCAAACAGTTTTAGGACATTGCTTGCGAGAAGAAAATGAAATTTGAAATGAATTACGGAAAAGTAATCGGTAGCTTACTTACCAGCTACGTACATACTTGTATATACACAAAATAAATTCTTTCTTACAAGTAGTTCGCAATCTTAAAGATCGACATCTTGCACTTGCATTGCATTACTTTCTGAATAATCTTGGCAAAGAATGTGGTGGCAGGAAAAGCCATAACTTTTTAATCTCTTAAATGGGTGAATGAAGCTGAACCGGCTTGGCAGATTTGTTATTACTGTGGGTTTTACACAAATTTCTTTTTAACCGACTCCAAAAGAATGAGGACTGGGTGCACCGATTTTGATGATTTTTATACTCTGTACATGAAATGTACAAGAGTATATTAGGTTTGCGGGAGCTGAAAAATGTAACAGGCAGAAGGAGGCGTGGCAGACCCCACAAAGTATATATATTCTTGATCAGCATGACGAGACGAGTCGATCTAGCCCTGTCTGTCTGTCTGTCCGTCTGTCCGTCTGTCCGTCCGTATGAACACCTGGATCTCAGAGACTATAAGAGATAGAGACACCAAATTTTGCACGAAGATGCGTTATGTGTGTATTCTATACGAGTTTGTTTTATTTTTTTGATTTTCCCCCCCACTTCCCCCCTATGGGGGTTTTCCCGATTTTCCATTCGTATAATCGCCTATATCTCGGAGACTATAAGACCTAGGAACACCAAATTTTAGTCCCAGATGCCTTATGTGAATACGCAGAAAATGTATATTTTGGAATTCCCCTCCCTCCCCCCTCTACCCCGCAAATCGTAACTCCCGTAATTCTTGGAATTTCGAACTAAAATTTTGGAAATACCCCCAGCTGGTTATTATGTGTCCGTATGCCAAATTTCATTATGATAGACCGATTTAACAAGAAGTTATAGCCATAAATATATTTGCTGATGCAGCGCTGCTGCAGCGCTGCTCAAGCGCTGCCCGCGGCTGTTGTTGATGTTGCTGTTTGGTTGACTGCGAAAATGCTTACACAGACACGAATTGATGCGCATAGGCATACATACACTCACACAAACGCAATTGCTATGTAAATGTGCAATTATACACCCTTTACGTGAGTTCGAATACCGAGAGAGGTAAAATCGATCAAATTTTTTTTTTTATTTTCTTAATTTTTTTTATTTTCTATAATTATTGTAAACATATGTACAGAGTATTTCGAAGTCGGGACACCCGACTTTAGCTTTTTTACTTGTTCTTATTTAAAAAGCGGTACTTCCCAAAAGGTCCCATTTCAAATTGGTCCAGTTCTGTGAATGGCATCCATAAGAAAACCAAAAAAGTCTTAAATTTTCATTAATTATAAGACAAGTAATTTTTTTTTTTTTTTATTAGAAATGATGTAATGATGTACTTCAAGGGTAGTCTGATTCTACAAAGGAAGACGTTCTTAATTCGACTGGATTTTTTTGCCACATAAGCAATCCGATTTTGATGATTCTTTTTGAACATTCTTTCTATTTCTATCATCCTCGAAACATTATGTCACCTTCAATGACAAAGAAACATTCACTATATTAGCTCCGAAATCGGTTTCTGTTTTTGTTAAAATTCGTAATTATAAGTCCTTTATAAATAAATAGGGCTATTGGAGAACTCGGGAATGGAAATCAGCGAGAGCTGAAACTTTCAGTATCTCTTTAAGCAATAACCACTCAGTAGCCTGTAGTGCTGCAATATCTTTCCGAATTCATAAAACTAATAATAAATGAATGAAAAATAAATATTAGAGCAAATATTTTCGGTGATATGGCATTCGTGCAACCCGGAGTAAACGCTCCGGATGAGGGCTTGCTTTTTGTATGTCTTGTTTTCGGTTGTGCTTTTTTTGTGCGGACAACAGGACCCTTGGCTTCCTGGAAATATATACATACATACTTACACATAGATGTGTATGTACCTCTATCTGTGGGCAATCAGTTAGTAGATAGGGTATGGGGGACCGCTACTGCCGCTGTCTGTCGATTTTTAATCACTGAAAGCAGCAGTTGCAAATAACGACGGCATAAGCTATGCTAACAAAAGGAAATTAATTTTACGACATTTGGCCAAGGATATTGAGCGGCTGTCCTGCAGCTCGCCCAGGCCTTTGCCATAGATACGAGCATAATAATGAGCGTAGTTACTATGCTCCACTAATGCTAATTGTGATACTGATGATGCTGATGATGATGATGATGGTGATGATGTTGTTGTTCTTGTTGTTCTTGCTCCTCTTGATGTTGATTTTTGGGCGGGAGGGGCGCGCCTATGTTGTAAGCTTTGCATAATTTTCATGCGTTTGGGGCTTTATTGATAACTTACGAGTATAGCGACCCCATTAATCGTCTCACTTTGTTGTGGATTCTGGCGGTTCTTTTGTTATATGGTTGTTGTTGTTGTTTTCGCATGCCTTGTCCAAGTATTATGCATTAAGGTTAATGAGGCCTGGACTGACGCACACATACACACATATATATATACAAGTATACACACGCCCTTTGGCCTGTGGTGTGTGAAACTTTTTTCCATTGGGTCGCCCTCCATTGTGTCTGCTTAAGCAGTCGACAATAAAGAACAGCATTATGTAATATAGCTTTTAACATTGGTTAAGCCATTAAACCTAAAATATAAGCCATATACTCGTCAACGCTACACACATGTGTCTGCACATTTTTAATTTAGTGCTGTCGGTACGGATGTTAGTCAAATTTAATGGATCGTGAGGAGCAAGTTATATAAGTATGTGTGTGTACTCGTATATACTTGTACTTGTAATTTGCTGGCTCTGTTCACTGGAGTGCGTATTCACACCTCAAGCCGGCCCAAGACATTTCCCTCCATTCGTCTTATCCTAACATAATGAGGGTTTAGTTCTCGTTTTTAAGATCTGTGACAATTTTTTAAATTAGTTCAAGTGCCTCGAGTAGTGGCATCTTACAAAATACAAGATTAAATGGGGCTTCAAAGATTAAAATTAAGAATTATAAAGCAGGCTTTAGTGGAAATGGAATGGAAGGTCAAGCGGGTGGGGTCTTTTGAGACGTCTGTGATGATCGCTGTTATGCTCGTAGAGGAGATTCATGGCATATTTACGTGAGCTGAGAGCCGCTGGGTGTACCAGACTATTGTCATAGTCAGACTGTCTGTGCATGCAAAGGTTACGCATGTACCATGTAACTTTATTTTGGAACCCTTGCAGCACTTTTATGAGACTCCACAGTTGAATCCCATAGGTTTAAATGGATTTTAACATCCCTTTGTAGAGCAGGAGCTTATTGTTCAAGCTCAGTTTTGAGCGTAAGCCTAGTAACCAGTAGAGTGTGCCAAACTTTTTGTTAAGCTACTGTCACTTAGCCCTAACATGCTGGTAAGGTAAGGCGACTATCGAAAGATAGGCCCAGGTACCTAACAGACGTTGAACGTTCGATCTATGTCAAATAAATGGCCGCACTTCTTCTAAATATAGCTGATCGTGTTTAGTTCCTATTTAAAGAACTTTTTTGATTTAAATTGTAAATATTACACAAGGATATTGGTTAGCTTCAAATATTTATGTTTATATTAGCTGGAAAGAAAAACAATCATTACCAGTGTTGTTTTTGAAGCGAAACTTCATATGTAAGGGCTTTGAATGCTGGATCGGCAACCTTTTCTGTGACGAAACCAAAAGCACGGTAACAGGAGCACATGAATGAACAGCAAGTATACCTGTAGTAGCTGGCGAAGTTGAAATTATAATGTAAACTAAAATCAGTTGCGGTTTCCTATATATTTTTAGTGGGTTTTCTATACATTTTGTGGCGGATTTTTAGCAGATTTTCTACTCATAATTGTTTTTCTTGCCATTTTTTAACGTTTCATTTTCTAGCCATTCTTTTCAAGCCAAATTTACATTAACCAAGAATTATTGATCAATAATTATGAAGGCTACTTTCACGAATCTAAACAAACTAACTCAACTTTGAAATCATTCCAATAGAACCATTACGTCTCACTTGTATCGCGTGCAGCCCTGACCCCACAAACATTTTTGTGTTTTAAATTTGAAAAATTCAACAATGTACACAATTTAAATTAGTATACCCTTTTACCAGTTGGGTTTCCTTTGAACCTTTGGGTGTACAAATCCACAATCTTGCAAGCAACTTTCACAGAAAAAACGAAAATAAGAAGAAGATGTCGTGGCTTAAAAATGTTGGCCAAATCCTCTGCCAGCTCCAATTTCAATTAGAACTCTTAACTACTTTGTTTTGGCAACAACAACAACAACACACACACACACACACAGAGGCAAGCGCAAATAAACACTCACACGGCTGCCGAGCTGCGTTTTAAATTGTCACAAGCAACTGGCAGGAGTTTAGTCACGCTTCCTTTATTCGTCCTGGTCGCGTGCTATACACACGGGTGCGAGTATGTATGTGCGGATTTAATTTCTTTGCGTTTTGGGTAATGTCTTTACTGCTCGCCCTACCACGCTTTGTTCTTTTTTTTTTCTTTTTTCTCAGCTATACTCTAGCACTATGTTTATATATGCATGTACTTGTACGGCCAAATCAGTGAGTGGCTCGACGTTAAAGTAAAGCACTTAAGAAGCTTGAAATGTAAGAGCGGCGGAAAAGCGTTATACTTTTACATACAAAGTGTCTTTGGGTGGTGGGGGGAGTGGGGGAAGAGGGAAGATCCCCGATGTGTGTGCGTGTGTGCCAAAATGACTTACGTGAGTATTTTGAATCAGATTAACATGAAAAAGTGCAAGCTTAGGTGGCGCGCATGAAATTTAAATGTTATTCTTAAGTTTGCACCCAACACTCACACACAAGTCGAGAAGTAAACGACCAAAAAAAAAAACAAAAAAAAAAAAAGAAAATAGAAGGAATATGTTTGGGATGCAACATTTGCTGACATGTAAGTCGTGCTGAATTTTAATCAATTTTTCTTGCATGGCAGGACGAAATGTGCGACAGTTGACAGTTGCATGCCAAATGGCCTTACTTCTGCTTCTTTTCCCCCAGTTGTTGTTGTTGCTGGATTGTTCTTATTGTTCACCGCCTGTTGGATAGGAAATGGCAAGGACGAAGCAGCTGTGCGACTGCTGCTGTCTAACCGTTCAGTCCGTTCTGTTGCAGGTCCCTTACGCGCCTTGCCAACGGCGGCACTAAAGCAACTCTCACAGCAGAGGACATCAAAGAGTTTATACAAAAATCTCACAATATATATTTGTTTACTTTGATCAGATTTCAGAAAATATAATCCTGCAATCCGCACAATTTGTGAATGTGCATTTTTATGAGCCACAAATCAAAACCGCTTAAGGGAAACAGATATTTTTCGTCACAAAATTAACATTTTTCTTTTCTTTATTCAGAAATTAATACCCAATATAATTTAAAGATAAATAAACACTCGAATATAGATATAAATGCAAAGAGTGGTAAAAACTGTTACTACGAGTAAAGGCTTCATTATATTGAGGTACCATAAAATATACTATAAAATATATATATTAGTTCATCATTTCACGACAGACAAATGAAGCAAAAGGACAAGTGAAAGGAGGCGAGAGATGTTAACAAAAATTAAACACACTACAATTATTTAAAAGTAGCTGCACACAGAGTGGCAAAATGTGCGACTGCAGCTACGACTATACGACTACCAGAGTATGTAGAAAGTACAGAAATGAAATTTACGAGAATCTCGCATATAACAGAAATTCTGCAACGCATAGGTAATAATAGGTATTACTAATATTTGTCATTTTACAAATATTCATAATTTTATGCTATTTTAATGTCCGAGCCAGAAATGTTGTTAAATTCAAAAGAACTCCGAAGGAGTACAAGTCTGTGGGGCAGAGCATCTGTGAAGCTTCTTTATTTCAACAGATATTGTTCATTTTTAACATCAGACTTTTTTGAATTGCTCTATATTGCCTTTTTTCATAATATCCGATTTCAAACAAAACGGAATTCTCATTGCTGTTGCTTTTTGATATTAGTTTTTATTTGAGATCGTATGCTTTTAAACAGAATAAGGCGTTTTAATGGAAACAATTGATGAAGAAATTATTTCTATAAGTTTTCTAGAAGCCACTACGAAAGTAGATTATTTTTAAAGACGGATGCGTGATTTTATAATATAAGTACATACTATATATACCTGTGGCCTAGCTTATGTTATATAAAGACAGCCAAACTAAAAAATGTACCTTATTTATTGCTGAAATTTGTAATGTAAAGTGCGTATTTTTCGCTTTATACATTTATTAACATTTTCATCCATTATCAATGCCAAATCATTGAGATACGCGGGGTTTTTTTTTGCGAATAGCTTTTAAGAACAAAACCCATCAGAAGCATATCAGGCATTTTTATAACGATTGAAGTTTAACGAAACGCATTTTACTTTTTGAATTTGTCATAACTCGCTGGTATTTGTTTTGAAACAAAAGCAATAGAAACGCTATAAAATAAGAGAAATGCCAGGCATTGATGGCAGAGGATAAGAGATAATGTGGGTGTCGTGAACCGAGAACGACGCCATACATAAAATATTACAATGTGTCAAAAAGACTTTCAGTGCAGGGGCGGAGTCCCTCGGCTGTTCAACCACTCCCCACCCCTTTTGATCCGTACTCAGCACAACGCACATGTGCACACAGCTGTGAAAAATGGCGCAAACAAAAGCCGTCGACAGCAGTTGTAACATGGTGGCCCCCAAACGGTCATATGCAGTATCTCTCCAGCCCAAGTAGCCCCCCAGTTCAGCGGCAGCAACACGAACGACAGGCCTTGAGTGTTTTTGAATTATAAGCATGAGGCTTGTATGTATGTATGTGTTAGTGTCCAATGATGGTTGAGCTAATGTCAACTTTACATATTCTTGTACACTTTTATTTATCTTTAAACAAATATTTGTTATACACCCTTCACTAAAATGTCAGGGGTATATTGTTTTTGATGGGTACGTTTTTAACACCCAGAAGGCAGAATGAACGACCACCTTTAATAGCTACAGCAAATAAAACAAAAAATCGTTTTAAGCTCCACTTCGCGTTCAAACTTGGCACCTTTCCTTCCAAAACAATGTGGACAGTTAAAGATTGTAATCTTTTGTGAAAATGGGAAGAAATTTTAATAACATAACATTTGAAGTTGAAGTGAAGAAGATGGAAGAACTAAATACTAATTTATTCGAAATTAGTATATTTTTATCATTTAAATTACCAAAGCTATTAAGAATGCAATTATTATTTCTTTTTTACGTTTTTTATTTACTGAACATGTTCAATTTTTTTGGAAAAATTAAAAAACAATTGAGGAAATGTCTCTTAAGCCCCAAACCTTTATGATTTATTAACAATAAACTATTCTTTCTAAGCAATTTTATTTGATCAAAATCGACAATTTGGTTGAAAAGACATAACTATGTTAACTTTTGAGAATCGTTGAACCTTTTCAGTGTATGTACATTCTTTGTCCTTATGAGGCAGCTTTGCAGAACTTTTAATTAATAAATCATAAAAAATAAATGTATTGCACTTCTAAATGAATTTGTGGTCAAAGCGCATTTAATGTAACTAATTCAAATCTAATTCATAAAGTATAGTTCTATTACAATTTCACAACACAAGTATCTTTATTAATTCATCCATATACTTCTGTTATTAGCTCCATTAAAACAAATCCATTATAATTATTATTATTTTTTTTTTAGTTAAGGCCATGTCGCTATAGCTTAAACTGCCATGGCTAATCTGTAATTTTAATTACCTTTAAGCTGTAAATAAATTAAATAATAAATAAATAAAAGCTTTTCATTTTTTTGAACGTTCTTCTGTTATACAAGTATGTAGCTACAGTTTACAATTTGTAATTATATTAATTACAAACAATTAAGACTCAAATTGTAAAGAAGAAATTTATTTCATTGAAGAGCACTGTAAATTTATTTCACTCTACTTAATATTTTAATTAATTGATAAGTATATACAGATGCGCGACATACAGTGCGTATTAGTTATATCAAAATCTGTTGCATACTTTCAAGGTGGTGCAGCACTTAGGACTAGAAAGAGCGAAATGGAAAATGAGCTGACTAACGAAATAAATAACAACTATTTGCACAACGCTTTCAGAATAAAATGTTGCTTGTATATCGTTAAGCGCATAAATGAAATGGCGGAGGAAACAAAGGCAGACACTTGTAAGCCGCTTACTCGCTGTTAAGCATTGTAAATAATTAACAAAGCATGACGCAAAGTGCTCAATAAGTACCTACAATAATTTATAATGAACACATAAGACTCTTGGTCACGCAATGGCACATTCAGACACCTGGACAGACACTGATTTACACCCAATATAGATAAAAAGAAGCAGCACGCAAACTTGTGTCAGTTTTAAAACTTTCCGCCAAACAACTGCTCAAGTGTTAAAGAGTACCTTAATAGATAATCATTAAAATAATAACCACTTCTATTTAACAATTTCGTGCCGAGCGTGTTGACAATCTTTATCGATAATAAAAAGCTTGGTAAGATTAGTTTTATTAAGTGTAGGGGCGAGAACAACAGCATATGGTGTTAAAACAACAGCTGCTCCTATCGATAGTTCAGCCGTAGGGTATACATACTTGTAGAAGCAAATTTTCAGAATTTTGATTCAGAAGCATAAAAATTGACCATATTGTTTTTTATCGCGGTTTAAATGTGTAGTTAACATTTTTGAATTCCCCGTTTGATTCCATGTACACCAAAATTCATAAATTCCTTTTGCAACATTTCTGAAAGATAAACAGCACTACTATTATCCAAAAAAATATATACAAGTGTTGTGTCAAGGAGCGTTTTCCTTGCCAACATGAAAACTTCAGGTCTGGGCGGTGTGTGAATTAATTTGAACATAGATAACAATGCAATTGACACATAACCAAACGACCCGTACGCGATAGACAGTGGTTCTTCTTCAAGAGTTGATTACAAACTGTTTATTGGTATTTTCGTACTGATGCTTTAGAGTTCAACTTACAGTGTGGTGAATTTAAGTGTAAGAATGTAGGACGTACAAATAATAAAGAGGGAAGTGATATTTGCAGTTGCGAGGGTTAATTGACTGATTGAGACATGAAAATATTTCCAATAGATATTGACAATTATGCTAGTATAATAGGGTTTAGTAATTATAAGGTTATTTAACTGCGAGTGTGGCTAGTTTGACCCAACATCCCGGCCCCTTTGAAAGGACCCTTTCAACAAGCAGGTAGTATCGCTAGTTTGTGTATGGGTCTGCAGCATGTTCCAGTGGCAGTGCGGAGGTGCACCACCCGAATTCGTCCATCTCTTCCGATCACGGTTGACTCAACGCGACCCAATTTCCATCGAAGCGGTGGCAGATTGTCTTCGTGTACAACTACCAACGTTCCTTCAGTTAAGTTCGGTGACGTTGACGTCCACTTAGTACGAGCTCGTAGCTCGTTTATGTAGTCGGCGTTCCAGCGTTTCCAAAATCGTTGCTTAATAGCGGTCATCATGTCATACCGATCCAAATTAGACAAGTTGCATGGTTCTAATGATCTTTCAGGCAATGAGCGGAGTGAGTCTCCGACCAAGAAATGTCCGGCAGTCAGTGCGCTGTAATCGTTTGGATCTGATGACAGCGGCGACAGAGGGCGCGAGTTGAGGATGGCTTCGATTTCCACAACGACGGTGCTCAGCTCTTCGAATGTGAACCTCGTATTCGCCAATGTGCGATTTAGAAGACCCTTGGCGCTCTTCACTGCAGCTTCCCAAAGGCCGCCAAAATGGGGTGCCCTGGGTGGAATAAAATGAAAATTAATAAAGTCCGACGCACAAAATTGTTGAATTTCCGTTTGAGTCTCCTTCTTAAACATGAATTTCTTTAATTCATGTAACTGGTTAGAAGCTCCGACAAAATTAGTAGCGTTGTCGCAAAATATATCTGTTGGCATTTTGCGTCGTCCTCCCATTCGTTTCAAGGCATTCATAAACGACTTGGTTGACAAATCTGATACTAGTTCGATGTGAACAGCCTTTGTGAGAAGGCAGACGAATATGGCTATATATGATTTGGTAGGACCCTTTCCTCGAATTCGAACATATGTATTGACAGGTCCACAAAAATCGATCCCACAGCGTTCAAATGGGAAACCAGGTGTGAGACGTGTCGGTGGCAGCGATCCCATAATTTGCTGTAATAATTTGGGCCTGTAGCGAACGCAATGGATGCAGGAACGGACGATGCGCCGAGCCAAGTCTCTAGCGTTGACAATCCAGTGCTCCAAGCGAACTAGCGCGACTAATGCCTTAGGGCCCGCATGAAAATTCTGAATATGCAGATGACGAACATAGTTCCGAACGAAATGCGAACTACTGGGCAGCAGCAATGGATGCTTTTGTCTATCTGGTAGCTCCGAATAGTCCAGTCGCCCACCAACCTTGATCAGCTCAAAGCTACTCGACGAATCTAAAAAAGGAGTGAGAAATTTCAAGTTGTTTTTTAATGGTTTCTGTTTCCGAAGTGCGAGAATATCATTTGCGAAATGAGTTTGTTGAATGTTCCAAATTATGCAGTTCGACGCGAATCGAAGTTCTTCTGGCGAGAGTACAATTGTCGATGCTATTGGTTGCTTTCTGCATTTCTTTGTGAATCTAATCATCCAAGCGATGAGACGAATAGTGCGAGTATGTGAGCTTATTTTATCGATGACCTCCAGTATGTAGTTTGTGTCCCTTATAGCGGTAAACACTGTTTTGCGCTTCTCCGAGTTAACAATATTTATGTCGACATCAAATGATTTCCTTTTGGTTGGCCATTGTGACGGATGGTCGCGTAAGAATGCGGGACCAGTGAACCATATTGAGGCTCTCAATTCTTCAACGCGGCAGCCTCGAGATATAAGATCAGCTGGATTGTGATGAGTCGAAACGTAGCGCCAAATACCATCCGAAGTCAATTCCTGAATGTCAGATACTCTGTTTCCCACAAACGTGGACAAAGTAGTTGAGTGTTGTTGCAGCCAATACAAAACGAGTTGGGAGTCACACCAAAAGTATGATGTAATGGTTCGATGTTTAAATATGCTATTTGTCTTGCTGTACAATTCAGCTAACAAGTGAGCACCACATAGTTCCAGTTTTGGAAGCGACTGCTTTTTCACTGGTGCTACTCTTGATTTTGAAGTCATCAAGTGCACGTTAATGTGTCCATTTGCGTCTTCCGTGCGCATGTACAAGCAGCAACCATATGCTCTGATTGATGCATCACAAAAGCCATGTAACTGAATGCTGCAAGGGCTTGGTTGCAGACAATATCGAGGAACAGTTAGCGACGAGACCGAGTTCAGGGACTGTAAGCATTTAATCCAAGAATTAAGTAAGGGTTGTGGGACTGACTCATCCCAGTCGAGTTTCAGAAGCCATAGTTCCTGAAGGATAATTTTAGATATTACGACGAGTGGGGACAATAGGCCGATCGGGTCAAAAAGCGATGATGCGGTAGCTAAAATTGTCCGTTTTGTAGCAGTGGTATACACTTCCTTGGGCCGAAAGGTAAAACTGAACGCATCATCTTGCTGATGCCAAGTTACACCAAGTGTACTACTTACGAAGTTTTCGGAGATGGTTATCTCTTTAGTAGTTTGGTCTTCCATAAGTTCTTGAAGATTTGAGTGCCATTTGCATAGGGGAAAATGTCCACGACTGAGTATTTCAGTAATCTCCCGTTTCAGTGTTTGCACGGCATCGATGTCGTCTGCTCCACATAGCAGATCATCCACGTAAAATGACGACTTGACAGCAGCAGCTCCAACAGGCAACTCGTTTTCACATTCATCCGCTAGATACTGTAAACTACGAGTTGCGAGATATGGCGCTGACGCCGTCCCATACGTAACTGTGTTGAGCTGGAAAGTTTGTAACTCCTCATCTGGACAGGCTCGCCAAAAGATATACTGAAACCTTCTATCATTTTTGGTAACGAGTACTTGCCTGTACATTTTTGTAACATCAGCTGTGATGGCGAACCGATGCATCCGAAACCGTAGCAGCTGCATGTAGAGCTCATCTTGAATGGTAGGGCCGATCAAAAGCAAGTCATTAAGCGATTTTTGAGAGGTCGTACGACATGATGCATCGAAGACGACTCTGAGCTTCGTTGATGAGCTACTCGGTTTGAGTACAAAATGATGTGGAATGTAATAGTGCGGTTCCTTTAGATTTGGGTTCTGTACGCGCGACATATGACCAAGATCTTCATATTCTTGCATGAAGGATATGTACTGTGAGCGGATATCGGGTAGACGCGACAGACGTCTTTCAATGGCGAAAAATCTATTTCGAGCTGTTTCGAAAGAGCTTCCAAGGCAATTTGGATTCTCCTTAAAGGGCAGGCTGACGACAACGCGCCCAATAGCATCCTTATGTGTGGTGGCTACAAAATGGTCTTCGCAGCGACGATGAATTGGGTGAAGCTCCTTAATCGGGCGTTCGATAGACTCAATTTTCCATAAGTGTTGCAAGTGTTTATCTATCGAGTCCTCAACTGTGGCCAAGCACAATGGTGGTCGTTGGCTACGTTGATGCTGATATTTGCCGGAGATGACCCAACCAAACAGAGTCTTCTGCAGAGTGGGTAAATTTGGTCCGATACGAATTTGACCAATAGCAAGCGCTTCAAAGAATGCTTCAGTTCCCAACAGCAAGTCGATACGTCGAGACTTAAAGAAAGTATCGTCTGCCAACGGTGCATTAGCAGGCAAATTCCAACTTGAGATGTCGATCTCGGCGTCAGGCTGGTACGCAATGTGCGACGTAATTCCGAACTGCAGCGTCAACTGATAATTCGATGTTCGTGATTTGATTGATGTTGTTGTACGAGCCTTGAGATTAGTTAGGGAGTCACCGATACTACGGATCCCGATGTGATGCCTTTCTCGATGCAAGCGAAGTTTTTGGGCGAAGTGTTCAGTTATGAAGTTAACCTGAGAACATGAATCTAGCAGCGCTCTCCCAAGCTTGTATTCACCTGATGAATCCTTGACCAAAACCATAGCAGTTGCCAATAGAATCTGATCACCAGGAGAAATTTCCATGTGAGAATGTGAGGCAGCTTGAGCCTGGTGAAACGCGTCGTTTGGTGCAGCTGATGCTTGCGTGAACGATGTTTGCGAGAGTTGCGATGGTTGTCCATGATGTAGCGATGAATGGTGCCCTCTATTACAAGTGCGGCAACGATAAGTCGATGGACATTGTGCCATTTTATGTCCACTTCCGAGGCAGTTGATGCAAAGTCCAAGTCTTTTGACCTTGTCGAAACGTTGGTTGCTATTCATGGCCCTGAACTGGGCACAGTTGTTAATTTTGTGAGCAGGGCTAGAACAGAGTATACAAGATGCATTAGTGATAGCAAAGGTTGAGCTATTAACACGAGTTGTGGATTTGTTATTGTCGAACTTGCGCTGAAGAGAGGTTCCTGATGACTGTAGAAACTGACAATGGCGTTCTAAAAGCTGTGTGCATGTAGACCAGCAGGGCAGTGTCTTGTAGTCCAGCGATTCATTCCATTTGCTTCGAGTTTGCTGATCACATTTGTCAATGACAATATATATGAGCATGGCTTGGACAATATTAGTTGAATTGCCAATGGACTCCAACGAACTAAATATTGCGGATGCCTTATCCACTAGGCTACGAAGCTGTTGACTGTTTGCCTTTTCAACTGGCTGTAGCGCAAACAATGCGGCAATACTTTCTAAAAATATGAGAGTGGGATTATCAAACCGTTCTTTAAGCCTTCCCAGGGCTTTAGGATAATTTGCACTCGTAACTTGAAATGCCTTTATTGTTTCTAATGCCGGCCCCTTTAGACAGGACAGCAAGTAATTGAACTTTTCTATATTTGATAGCCCAGACTCACGTGCAATTATTTGTTCAAACGAATTGATGAAATTGCTGTAATTGGCGTAATTTCCATCGAATGTCGGTAGCGACAGCCTTGGCAGCGACGACGACTTTATGGTAGCTACCGGCGGTTCTGAATCCGAGGGCAGCACAGTGGTATTTAATTCTCCTCCAAGCTGCTCCTTAATGCACAGCTTGATCTCCACGTATGTGTCTTCCATATCTGCGCGACCATTATCGGTAGGGTCCAAGTTTTCAATATCAGTTTGCACAGTTAAAGCCATTTTAAAATATGACTCTAATATACCCAAGCGACATTGCAATTCATCATTGGACAGTTTAGGTTTACACTCATCCTTTATTTCAACCAAAGACCTTATGCGAGATATATTACGTTTAATATTACCTCTCTTGGCCTTAAGTTCTTCGATCGACATATTGCTGAACAAATTAAATTGAACAAACGCGAATTAAATAATTGTTAATGCAGCAGCCAAAGACACCAACGCAGCTGATAGTGACGAATTAATGTGCGACGAAGTGAAGATTTTTACAGCGATTATTCGGTTGCCGACGAATAAACGATGTAAATTCCAATAAATGATGCGTCTGCTGTCAAACAAAGGCAGCAGCAAAGCGAACGAGAGCGAAGTAGTTTCCTACTTCCAACAACGATAAGTGATGCAGCGACCAAATACGGTCCAAGTGACGATGAGCGAAGGCAGAAGCAAGGCGGACAAGAAAGAAGTAACGGCGCACTTCCAACAGCGAGTAATGTTGTCTTCGAGAAATAATGTGTATGCTTTGGACGAAAGCAGTAGCGAGGCGAATTAAGGCGAAGTCGTGCCGTACTTCCAACAAATCGAAGTACAGTCGGCAAGACTGATCCAAAAGATGGCGAGCGAAGTCCACAGCAAGGCGAATAGGAACGAAATAGCGGTGTACTTCCAACAACGATAAGTGATGTATGTATATGCCGGCAATTAGCTGTGTGCGTGTGTACAGCCACTGCAGCGAGATCGAAGCGACAAAAAATGCGAGAAACGCGTCAAGTCAATGCGAAGCTGAAGGCCACAAAGTATTTATATGTAAATTACAAAATTTAAATTTCTTCGCAGTAAAATTCACACACGAGCCCCACGTTGGGCGCCAAAATGTTGTGTCAAGGAGCGTTTTCCTTGCCAACATGAAAACTTCAGGTCTGGGCGGTGTGTGAATTAATTTGAACATAGATAACAATGCAATTGACACATAACCAAACGACCCGTACGCGATAGACAGTGGTTCTTCTTCAAGAGTTGATTACAAACTGTTTATTGGTATTTTCGTACTGATGCTTTAGAGTTCAACTTACAGTGTGGTGAATTTAAGTGTAAGAATGTAGGACGTACAAATAATAAAGAGGGAAGTGATATTTGCAGTTGCGAGGGTTAATTGACTGATTGAGACATGAAAATATTTCCAATAGATATTGACAATTATGCTAGTATAATAGGGTTTAGTAATTATAAGGTTATTTAACTGCGAGTGTGGCTAGTTTGACCCAACAACAAGTATATTAAAGAATTTCTTTCTAAATATATATTTCATGTTTCTTTCGAATAGTCTCTTTTAAATGAGCGAAGAAATTTCTCAAACGACAAATCAATCAATTACTTATTAGGGAGCAGGGTGTTTGAGGGATTAAGTTTTAAGAATTTAATATATTTTATGAATAATTACAAAATATTGAGCAATTTGCAGCTCAGAGGTCAAAAAAGAAATGGCATTACAAATTGAATGAGAAGGGAGGCGATTAGTTCGTTATAAGTTCTGTAATAAACACGCCTTTAAATAAGTAACACAGATATGTATTTCATTTAATATAAAATGAAAAAGTATGCTATTATACATATGTACCTATTATATCACTATATATATATATATTTCAATAATGTGTGTATGTGCATCCTTGCAGGTGAACGTTAGCAACACCTGGACAATGCCGCAGGAGGGATTGAATGTTTTCTATCGTTTCTTTCGAGATCGCATCTCCTGGTTTGAAGCTGATGCCGTTTGTCAATTCCACCATGCCAATCTTGTGACGGGTGAGTCTCAAAGCTCAAGGAACACAAAGCGCAAGTTGCATAAAGTGTCAGTGGGGAGGGGGAGGGCGTGGGCGCAGTATATTGTATAAAGTACTTCTACGTGCTGTGTGTGTCGTGCATTTTATCTGGGCTTCCAGCAGGTCATGCACATCGTTCGTTCAACTGAGTTGGTGGCAAGTAAAAAGCCAGGTAACAGGACAGTTGTTGGTCAACAAAAGCATGACGCAGAACCTGAAGCTAAGGAAGTCAACGCGTCAGTAACATGTAAAGTACAAATAAGCTGACATATAAGAATCAAAATGGAGCAACAAGAGACGTGAAAAATATGCTCCGGTTGCCATAACAGCGCCACCCACACCAGCCCTCTCTTGAGAACCAGCAACTCCAGCAACCAGCAGGCATCTTGTCCTGTGCCAAACGAGGGCCGTAAATGTTGAACCCGAATGGAGCACAATGTGCTGCAACTACCAAAAGGAAACGTGTATAGTTAGATTGCCAGTAATGCGAACAACTCATTCCTGAACAAATTCAAAGTGATGTGAATGTGTCATATATTAGCGAACTGGTCTGTCAAAAGAGCAAACCCCTGGGCCAATTTTTCAAAGGGCTAGACAACTCAGAGTATTTAAGCATTTTTAGGGTTTCATTACTATTATAACCTACGTTTCTTGGCTCAATATCTAAGTTGGTTTTCAAATTGATCAAAGGATTCATTTATTATAGTTATTTGATAGTAAAATAAAACACAATCAAATATCTACTTGTCGCTTAAAAAAAGCAAAAAAAAATAAACGAAAATTGACAAACAACAGACTGAATATAATACTCGAACAAAATAAATACATAAGATGTTTCCAACTTCAGCTTCTCCACTTCTTTAAGTAATATTTGATAATTCTAAAAATTGCAAGGCCTTATATTATATTCGTTTAATTAGCATTTTATTTAATTTTAAACTTTTACAAAAAACATACTGTATACATATCTATAATACTTGGAAACCCCATCAATTAAATAGGGTATTTGTATACTTTTTTATTTGAATATATACGATTTTCTGAAGAATAACGTTACGTATTACCCAGGAGTTGTGTTTGGTTAATTGGCACTGTTCTTTAGAATATAACTTATCCTAATTCAATATGATGTTCAAAAATAAACGAGCATTTTATTTTGAACCGTTATTTACTTGACGAAGTCTGAGAGCGTATTACAAAACTTAAAAAGCAAATCTGCCCATTCCGAACACCATATCAATGACAATGAAAACGTCGCCAGATCTAACAGTAAACAACTTTTCCCTTTTAATTAATATGCGTGTGTTCGGCAATGCCGCCCAAAAATGGAAAAGGCTTACTTACCCCCCAATACCAACTCACACACGAACTACAAAGGATTAACACGTCAGAAAAATGTGGCCGACACATCGTAAAAAGGTCAGGCAGTAAAGTCAGGCAACATTGACATTATAAGCACGCGATGTATTAAAACATTACCTAAACTACCTTCCTCTTACATTGGCATGAGTTTTTGATTGAGATACTTTGGAGCTATTGTGATATCGTTCAGTTCACTTGTCAGGTCAGCTTCTGAACAAGAAACTCATGCATAAATAGTCCTAAGCCCAGTCTAGTGTATGATGGCAAGCAGTTAAAAATAAGCATATGTTAAAGCTGTCTAAGCGAATTAATTTAACTTTGCATTTTCAATTAAATAATAAAAAAGACTTGCTTCATCTTCGCTTTTATAAAAGATAATGTGTGTGTCAGAGCGACACGAGATAGAAGTGAATCTTAGTGCTTATATTGGAGTACGAGTAATTTCTTTGAATTAATTTTCTTTATAATTACTAAACAATGATGGCTAATGTTCATTTGGCCTGAAAAGAATGGCTAGAAAATGGTTTTCGCTCTCGGTTATCGCAAAAAATGGCTAGAAACATAATTATACTTGTAAGTAGGTAAAAAAATGGCTAGAAAACTCTCTTAAAATGGCTGGAAAACTCGCTAAAAACTACTCTATAAATAGCAAGAAAGCCCATTAAAAAGGTTAGAGAACACACTATAAATAGTTAGGAAACCAGCTAAAAATGGTTAGAATATGCTGGAAATGGATTTAAAAGACTGCTATAAATATATAGAAAATCTGCTTATGACTAGAAGAACAGCTAGAAAATGGCAATCTACTTAAAATTAATAAAAAAAAACCCATTAGAAGAAGCACCGCCTAAAAAAATTTAAAACCCGCTTAAAAATTGATAGAAAACCCGCCGTCACCGATAATTGCCGTTCCAGCTTTTCAGAGCTTTAGAAACTATCGGTTTCGTCACAGAAAAGGTTGCCTATCTAGCATTCAAAACCCTTCTGTAAGATGTTTCACTTCAGAAGAAGATTTCCCTCGAATAACCGTTTATCTTTAAACTCAAAAATTGATTTCTTTCTGCTAAAAGCTAAACAAAAGACCGCTTGCAATGTTTGACAAATAAATAGGTTTTTTATTTTCTGTTTTCACATCAAATACAAACTTGCCATTTGCTTAAAAGCATTGCAACTTGTTCAACAAATATGGCCATAACTGCCTAAAGGAATACAAAGAGAATACAAGTAGTCTGTAAAAAATTTAAGCGCTGTAAATGAAAGACAAAAATACAAGATGTTCAGGCAGCTATACATATGGCTATATCTGCGTCATACTGGACGTTACAAAAACCACACTTCGTGCAACATACCCTCTAGCAAGAGTTTTATGAAATAAATAAAACAGAAAGTTTGCAAAATGATGAAAAAGTTCCAATTATACGAATTGAACATTTATCATTTTGGGGAAAATTGAAAGAAAATACTCGTTAGCCATAACTTTTTGTCTAAGGTAGCTAAAATATCTGTTGGTTCAAATCGTATTTGTCGCAAAATATACATTTCCAATTCATTTCATACTCGGTGTTCCTGTCTGCGGAAGACGTGGCAACTAAATTTATTTTGGGACTCCCGCTACTTACGTTTGTAGCATCCAGGGTGTTGCGGCAACCTAAATTGCCCATAAACGAATGAATAAATAAATATCGATGTATCCATAGGTATGTACAAGTATGTATGTAGTTACCACTGTGTGCGAGTGTATGTGTGTAGAACAAGAGAAACAATCAATTTCAAGAGCATTTTGTTAACCATTGCCGCAACAGGAGGTTCAGGGGGTTCAGGGGGGTTCGAATCCAGCGCAGGGACGAAGGATAAGAAATGTTTTACACATCAGAAAGCAATGCGCTGGGTGAATTGTACATACATACATACATATACTTGTATGTGTACATACTCGCATTCTCGTATATGCTCGAACATTTATTGTTACCTTTTTTTTTGCTTTTGTTTCCCAATGTTTTCGCTAGTCGACAACAGTTTTCAATTTGATGCAACGCGCGACCTGCTGAGGGAATTGGACGTGAACGACATCGTTTGGATTGGACTCATGCGACCGCAGAACTCGGATCGCTTTATGTGGTCGTAAGTAAAACAAAAAACCAGCTTTAAAATCATTTCAGGCAATGGGTTTAAGTTCTTTAGCTTACTTTGACAAATGCTACAACAATGTCCATTTTATAATTTACTATTTCAACTCATTTATTGGAGAGTGTACAAGTATAGTGCTTGCAAATGTAGCTTCATAAATTTATCAAAACGCGCGGCATCTACTTAGGAAATGAATTTGTTCAGCTCAGCATTTTCGACTTGAGATCAGCGATCAGAAGATTCGACTTCTGGCCAAAAAACATGCATCAAATAGCATGTTGAACAAGGTGTGGTGGACCATATAATGTACACAAAATATATTTTTGATCATCAGAAAAGTTCTAGCCAGCTTAAACTTTTCGTCTGCAATATATGTATATTATTTAAAAATTGCAACAACCCGTTTTCATAGCAACTTTGTACCGGATAAAAGATTTCAGATAACTAGATATAAAGAATAAATTTGTATTCAAATTTTCTACCTAATTGTATACAAGCTTAACTTGTAGAGTCCGAAATTTGAACTTGACTGCTAACCTCATCTTCTAAGATAAAAAATATGTCTTTGCCGATTGTCTTTCTGTTCTTTATAAGCTCTAAATCGCTTATCCGATTAGTATAACATTTTTATGTTATTGCGTGCATAACGAATTTAGTTATTTAATAAACGATTAAGGACAATTCAACCTACAAGTGGGGTAAAATCGATAGAAATCGATCCACATGGATAAACAGCGTTAAGAAGAAACTCTTGGGCGAAGGAAGCATTCAGCAGAGTTGGGCTATCCTATCCATACAGCTATCTTGGATTAATAACTTGGTTCAACTTGCCTCAGTATGATAAACAGTAATGTATATAAGATTTAATAAAATTTATAAATACCCTAGAATAAGGATGCCCTTCCGACTGCAGGATATAGAAACTTAGTTACATAATTTCAACGCGTACTCGTAAATTTTAATTAAATTTCTATTCAGCCCACACTACAATTTTTTGTTTGTTTGGTTGTTTTGGTTAATGCTGAAATTTGTAATTTTCCTTCAATGATTTAGCAATTCGCGACCGCTGGTCACGGACACCGGCTACTGGGCCGAGTCATTGCCACTAATGGATGCGCCTCTTTGCGCAGTTATTGATCCAATTCGAGATTATCGCTGGCATGCCCTGCGCTGTGGCGGCCCCGAGACAGCGTCCTTTCTGTGCGAAATGCCAGGTAAGCTAGCCAAAGCGCTGATGTTGGCACACAACTGCTGATGGTCAATCCATTTTGTGTTACTTTTGTGCTACCCGCCATGAAGTACCCAGCTGGGCAGATACCTGCATTTTAAAGGACATGCCGAACCTAACAATGCAGTACATGGCAGATACGGCCAGCGTAGAGCTGATAAGAAACTGTCAGGAGGAAGGTTTATTGCGCCAGACGTGCAAGGGCAAGGAGGTAAGTGCTTCTTCTTTTTCTTGCATTTCTCTTGGCGTTTTATCTGGAACTAGTGCCAATGCGAATGTCATGTCTCTGTCAGCTGTCCAAGTCAAAAGAAGGCTCCAACACTATTGTCTCCTTCTCATTCTCTTTCGTTAACAGGACCGAGAACACGCGCTTCGCGAGCTCATTTGCCCCAAGGAGCGTATCGAGGCGCAGCGCATTAACGACATCACCAACTCCCACTTCAAGTCGCTGCAAATCATCAACAGCATACGCACCGACAACAATGAGAACAACAACATTGACATGCTGCCATTGCTACCCAATTATGCCACCTCCAAGGGGGTTACACAGTCGACCACCTCGACCACAAGACAGGCGAACGTTCAACATGTGATTGATCAGTTTAGTCTCGACGAACTGATGCAGGCGGACGAGCCTGCGATGCCCAGTTACCGCATACCAGGCCAAATACCGCTGCCTGTGAAGAAGTCGGCCAAGAAAGTGGGCATCAGTGAGGCCAAGAAATACTGGACCCAACAGCAGCAAAAGCAGCAGCAGCTGAAAAAGAGCACTGGCAAGCAAACAAGGTCTCAACCGCTCGAGGACATGATGATGGGCGATCAGCCGGCACTGAGTGGAGAGTCGCCTCCTGGGGGTCTCAGCGATAATGATAGCGACGCTTCCAATGAAATCCTCGAGCATTTGCCGCACACCAAAAAGATTATGCAGCAGGATCTGAGAACCATGCCGAACATAGCCGAGCACTGGACCAAGCAGGTGACGGCAACGACCACAACAGTGGCCTCAAAAACGTTCCCCACAACAACCACAACAACAACAACAACAACAACGACAACAATAACCACACCAACCCAGGCATCGGTTCCAACAACGATCTCGACCCTGACGATGACAACAACACCCGCCATAGCAAGCGAAGTCTCAAGTGGCATGAGGAGGCCAACAACACCTACAAGCGGAGCAGAACTGAGCAGCAATGGCAATTCATCACCGACACTCACAACAATGTTAAACACACCCATACCCACACCCATTCCCACATTGGCCGCCATTGGTCACCCGATGCATCCGCAACCGGTTCGCGGCAACCAGCTCATGAACGAAGAAACTCAACAGCATTCTCACCTGAAGGAGTCCACCGACAATTCGCACTTCATACCGCCGATGCTGCTGGTGAAATCGCATTACGTGCCGCCTGCCAAGCACAACGAACATAGCGAGCATAGCGAGCATGCCACGCATCAGACCCACGTGCTAATTGACGAGAGGACGCAGACTTCGGTGCAGCCCCAGACGACGATGACGACGACCACAAGTCGGATAACCGAGCTGGTAACCGATCCGGCAATGCAACTGTCATCCACAGCAGCCACGTCGCTATTTGCAGTAAATGCCACAAATGAACAGCACCAACAAGACCAGAAGGAGGAGGTAGCTAGTCATTTGATGGCCACCGGCGCGCCAGCTTCAACAACTGTGGGAAGGGCAGAGACGGAAGTAGCGGCCACAACAGGGGCAGCGACAATAGCAGCGGAGGGAGCAACAACGCCAGCGTCGGTTGAGGCGCAACAGGAGCACACGGAAGTGATAAAAGTGGCCAAAGCAGCAGCAACAGCAGCAGAAACTGAAGCAGTAACAACAACAACTGTAGCAGCAGCCACAATATCGGTTGCAAGCACTGTAGCAAGCACAGCAGCAGAGCCAGCAACAACAGCAACAGCAGCGGAAGAAGCGAAAGAAGCGGAAGAAGCGGAATCTAAAAGAAGCGAACAACTTGCTCAGGAGGCGGTAACTGAAACAGAAACAGAAACCGAAACCGAAACTGAAACTGAAGTAAGCCATAAGCAGTCAGCATCGACCGTTGCTGCACCAGGAGGAGCAGTAAATACGCCCAGCTTGGCAGCAACATCAACAGGCAAAACGTTTATTACCGAGTCCCCAATGCATGCAACAACTGCAACAACACAGTCGAGTAGAAGTGCAGTTAAAGCAATCAGTTCAAATCAAGCTGCAGATGCCACAACAGCCGCAATTGTGCCTGCGACAGAAACAGAAACAACAGCAACACCAGCAACAACAACAACAACTGAAAATGGCACCGGTACTAGCAGCAGCAGCAGCAGCAGCACCGTGACTGCCGAGACGACCAGCACCATAACACGACGCAACTTCCTTAAGGAGGAAACCGAGGCACCATTCAAGCCCAATCGACGACGCTCCCTTACAAAACCGGAAACTGTTAGCTATTTTAAGAAGATCCTTGGATAGAATGGCGGCAGCAGCAACAGCAATTGAAACTATAACTGAAACGACTTCTGAGTTAACACATTTCCGGCACAAAACCGAACAGCAACCAAACCACATCCCCCCACTCTCCCACTTCCCCCACTTCTCCCACTTCCCCAACCCCCAGCCATCCATCCAAAGCATTCGTAGAGCAGCGCAATTGGTGAGCAAAACCGAAGTAAGTTAAATGAAGCTGTCCCGAAAACTTACAGCTCCCTCCGCTCACCAAAAACACATTCCTTTTACACACACACATACACATACACACACATGAGCCCAAAATTGTTGCTCAAAGTTTGTAAAACTCGGTCCCGCCCCCATCAACCAGTAAGCCCCACGTGGATTGGTCAAATCAAGCTGTTAGTTATAGCAACAAGAAAAAAATATGTAATAATAATAATTTCAGACAACTAGCAAAATAACAAAATAACAAAATTTATAAAAAATCATCAGCCAGTGTCGAGCAGCAACGTGTCAATTTTTGAGAGAATCTACAGCCTGTCGTCTGTAATCCTTAGTAAGCAGCGCACACGTAATTACATAGATACACACACACCTACACACCTACACATACCCACACACACACACACACACACATGGAGAGAGAGGGAAATATGTATTTTTAAAGACCCGCAGGCATTGCCCAAGCAAAGCGTAGTGGCAAAGCAGGCAGCAGACAGACATTGTGTGCAATCCAAAGGCCAAATCTAAATACACGAGTACGAGTACTACACATACATATAATATGTGTACATATATTTGAATTACGATATTTTTTTTTTGTTTTCCTATTAATGGAAAACAGTAAGCCATAGCTATGGATTGCTTAATCGGGCAAAAGGCACGAGTTGGTTGGGCGTTTTAATCTACAAGTACTAAGTATAGTATATACGAGTTTAGTGAGGATATTCGAGTGCACAACAAGCAATTCGCTAGAGATTTAAATTTTAGCACGTCAAGCAAGTCAAGGCACAGCAAATATGCAAGTTTGAAAGATGAAAAGATGAAAAGATGAGAGGAGTGTGTGTTGTAATAAAATTAGACAGAAATATGCATGCATATACTATGTACATTATATATTTATGTATAGCGCAAAGTCCCCGACAAAGAATGCTTGGCAGCAGTTACACATAAAAATCGCAAATTCAAATACAAATACAACATCAACAGAGCAACAGAGAGCAGCACAAAAAGCAACATCCTTTGCACATTCCCGTACTTATTACTCGTACATTAAATTTTCAAACAAAACATCCAAGTTATTTGCACTTGAAACGAAATGTTGAGGCAAAAAGCGAAATTGTTTAAATCAGTTTCTCCGCTTTGATGTCAAATGAGAAATACTCGTATAATGAACAGAAAACAAACACATGAGAAAAAATAATGTAGAACGTAAAGCAAGGCAGCAAAATGCAGTAATTATAGTATATAAATATTAAAGTATAAATAAAATATTATTAAAGAAATACAAACATAAACCACAACAATTCTTTTCTTTTGGGTCTACAAAGCCACTCGTATTTGAACAAACTGGACAAGCACTTAAAGCTGATATTCTTTAAACAAATGACGACTATGATCAGACACAAAACGAATTTCGACAAGAATTTTCAAACTTCTACAATTTTATTTTAAAAAAAGGGGCTTGAAAAATCCCCCCTAATTTATATAATTTGACAAATTTGCGTGCTATTGATTCTATACCGATTTTATTTGTACGTACATTTAAGTATATGTATGTACTATATGTAATGCTCTTTTCCCAGGGATCTTAAGGAGCTCCTGAAGAATCTCAATTAATTAATTTGTAGCACTAGTTGATTTCAATGCATACTTGTATTTATGTACAAGTGCGACCATGCCTTCTTACTTTTAAATATATCTGCTTTTAGTTACATATATCTGCTTTCAATACCAACAATTGACGAATTTGTCCGTTATGTGCATCTTGACATTCTGGTATATGCTATACCGTTAGCTGTATCGTTAACAATGCTCGCACAATTAGTGGTTTAGAATTGCAATAGATTTTGCCAACAGCTGTTCACAAATGCTCCATGCCAATTGTGCAGTGTGACCACAAAGCTTTCGGAAAATAAAGTCCCACAAACCTATTAAGACTAAATCAACTCAAAGGTGAACAATTATTTTGCCAGACGGTTTTAAGTAAGTATTTTCAAAGTTATTCAAAGTTTATCCGTTAGTCTATTTTGTTGTCAACTTGTTGTCAATGAGGGCGGATAGCCTTGAGCTGATATTACTTTTTTGTTCAATTATATCAATAATTATTATTTGTGATTGATCACAGCAAGGACAACGCTGCCTGGCAACAATACTTCGGCGCAGTTTATTTGTTTTTAGCTGCATTAGCCATCAATGTTAGTCATCTGTAGATCTAATAATAAATTAATAAATACTACTTAAAACTGTACACGTCAAAAAAGTAGATTTAAAATTTTTGCAGCATACAATTGTTCGGTGAGCTTAAACAACATGGCTGGTCTTGAACATTTTCCAACACTACAACCACATAAGTATCGATACGAAGTGTAATTGCAGCGGCAGCGCAGAATTCGTAATTTGACAAATTACCAAAGAAAATAAGATCCAAGCAAGCAAATATGGCTGAAAAAAACAATGTTGAGGCTCAAAATGTACAAAAGGACGAAATGATTATAAAGAATATGTTGAAGGAACAGAACGTGATGGAGTACGAGCCACATGTTGTCACTCAAATGCTAGAGTTCGCGTACGGTAAGTTTCCGAGCACTATAACTGTACATGTTAAGTTGCAGTTGTAATAGGATCGAATGCTATTTAGGCTATTTGACTGAAATATTGAGTGATGCCAAGGCCTATTCGGTACATGCTTCCAAAACTACCATCGATTTAGACGACATGAAGTTGGCCATTAACATAATGATGGACAAGAGCTTTACAGAGCCGTCACCGCGTCACGTATTAGTTGAAACTACTAGACAGTTCAATGTGGAAATTCTGCCCATCCCGAAGCCCCAGTTTGGCTTGCGTTTGCCACCACTTCATCACTGCCAGGTCGGCCCCAACTTCAATTTGCGGCCTACAGATCCAAGGCCAACGCCAAATAAAAATATTGTTGTAAATAAACCACCGCCGCTGGCTCTTCGCAAAGACTGCACGGTTTTTCTCAAACCACAGGCGCCTAGGAAACCGTTGGTCGCTAAGAAAGTGGAAAGTGGTAACAATGGTTCTAGGAATATGGAGTTGGCTAGGACACCGGTCACCAGCGCTATGTCAATGCAGGTGGCCAAGAAACCGGTCATCAACATTCCGAAAAGTCAGGTGGCCAGGAAGCTGACCATCGACGTAAGCCAAATGCAGGCGGCCAGGGCAGCGATCATGCAAGTTCCCAGAACATATCGCGACGCACCCAAAAAACGCAAAAACCAAAAGGATCAGTGAGATATATATATATATATATATATATATATATATATAGATATTTAATTAATTTATTTATTTTTTTGGAAATATATATTTAATTTTAAAGAATTTAATAAATTCGATATCAGACCTGGTCAAGATTGCATCTGCGCTAGTTTCCTTGTTTCCAGATTGTTTCCTAAATTAGACTATTGTATAGCTGTGGTATTACACGGATAATAAGGCATATAGTACTTATACCTAAGTAAGAATATATATAGTATATAGCCCTTCTTACAGATGTAGATAGACTATGGGAGTTTTTATGTGTCCCATAACATGAAGTCTGAGGCGCTTTAATCTTTGTGCAATAAACATATTCTGCAAAAATAATTATGAACTTTGCTGAACTTTGACCAGCTCTGAGCCCTTTCTATACTATCCAGGGTTTTAGGCAATTCGGAAATTGGAAGAGACTTAAAGTAAGTGAAAAGAAGGAAGGCTAATATACCAAAAGATATTTATTGAGTCCACAAACGTTAATGGAGAGGACCTCTAAGATCATCTTCGTGGGTCAGAAATGGACCGCTTTTTTTGCGGAATGGATTCAGATCAGATTTCAAGCAAGTGGATCTTTCTGAAATGGAAAACAAGCCCAACTTAATACGCAACTAAACGAAGGGTCCACAGTTAATATCTCTAATGTGAACAAAATTATTTTCGTGGGCATATCTAAAGTACACGGAAAGTTTGATTGTTAAGCCGGCAAATCTTAGTACGATCTGCAAATGGAAATCATATCAATGAAATGTTGAAACAATCAAAAAATATATTAATTGTGGACACAAATTAATGTCAATACATAAAAGACTGCCACTTTAAATTAAGATGCTGGTATACACGTATACTTTATCGTTTAATGGGCACTGTGGTGTTTGAATTGCTTGGATTTTTCAAAATCCTTATGCCAGCGTACTAACAGGGACCAGCGAGCAGGGACTGGCAGCAGCAACATTCGGAATAAAGGGAAAAAATTGCTCCTTTTTTCACAAACAAGCAACATGAGTGCCAAAGCTGCTGTAGCGTCCATTTTGAAGAGTCCACTGCAAACAACACACTGTCGAAACATGAAGGAAAGGCCCTGCCTAAATTGCGCTCGCAATCTACAGCTCTATGGCACCTCAGCCTCGGGCGTTTGGCACTGGCCAGTGGTGCGTTCCACTGACCAGCATCCACCCATTGGTGTGGGTTTGACTGCGAGTCTCCACCACATTTGTGGATGTGTGTTTGTGAATATGCGACGCGTGAAAAGGCTCGAGGCGCACTTTGTAAATTGAAAAACGCCAGGACCAGCATCAGTGTTGGCCAGCTGCATCAGGTTCAGCTCTCCTTAGTAGTTCCTATGCCGGACCTCTGATAGATTACGGTGCCGTTTCCCATTTTCCGTCTGTGCCGCGCTTTAACAACTGCATGTAGAGGTACGTGCCTATGGGCCTGGCCCACGAATGCTCAACATTTCAACGCGCCGTTGTGCCATTCCCTGTTTTTTTTTTTGTTGTTTTTTTTTTGGGTGGGGTCTCTTTTTTATTTTTTGTTCTTGTTGGAGATATTCGCTTGCTGGTAACCAACACTTTTGCAGTTTGCTCCACTTTTGCAACTGCTGCCCAAACTCAGCAATTGCCTGACTGCCCAGCTGTTACGTTTTCTTATGATTGCATAATTTTCAAACCCAACGAGGCTTGTTTGCTGGCCGGTTAAGCGCAGCCATCACCAAACAGATTTAGGGACAGTTCCAGGCGGCTGGTGCTGTTGCTGGTGCTGGGTGAACGAACGACCACCCACTCGCTCACCGGCCCTAGTTGTGCCTTTATTAAAGCGGCGAGCATCTTAGATACTACTATAAAATAAAGCTTAAACAGTTTTCAACTTCATGCTTAAATAGCGCAGGCCACGTACAGTACATGTCTGGGAATAACTCGCATCTTGCTATGATATTGCCAGATAGACATCCCAATGCCTGCGACAATCTAGACATCTAACTGTTTGACTCTGTTGAATATTACCCGAAGGATTAAATGGTATTCTAGTTGTACAATCGTTAATTCTTTATAACACCTATGTGGGAGAGAGATTTCACAGAGCTACTTTAATCACCAACTGCAAATTTTCTCAAGTACATGCTTTTGGTTAAGTATGTCTTTCGAAAATATGTACATACTACTTACTTATATACGTGTATCGTATACTATTTTCAACTTGGTATAATAACTTAACTTATATAAACTTAACTTAAATTATATAAGCACCTAATAATATCTGTTCATCTCCATATTCATAAATCAGTTTGTCCTGACAATTTTCATCAAGATATCTTCAAAGTTGGTCGGTATACTCTCCGAAAGAATACAAAAAACTGTATATTTGGTTTTACTTGGTTGGAGTGAAATATAGGGATTTTCCCGTGGGGACACAAAAGGCTATTTGCAATCAAAACACAGCCTAAACGAAAAGAGCTACGAAGTTGTCTTTTATGGTGTAAGTAAGCTTTAAAATGGCACGTTTGGCAGACCGCAATTTTATTTATAATCGAGTATGCCATTCGGGTATGCTATGTCTACAGGGTATATGAATAACAAAAGTTTTCAAATTTTTGAACTTTAATTATTCATTTGCCTTTCTTCGCACAAACAATAGCTTACAATTTGAAAAAAGCTTATTGTTTGCGACGGTATATTGAATTCTGCATTACATATATGTATGTACGTATATGTGTTATAAATAATTTAAATAGCTATAGATGTGCACACCACATTTTTCAATCATAAAAAGACGAGCCAATGAATGAACCGATGAGAGTACACTTTGTGGGGCGCGTACGAAACTTAAGGAGGATTTGAGTCGATAAACCAGAGCTCTGTTATTTAAAATAAGTTACTGAAATGATAAGTTAGCGAACTTTGGCTGTAAAGTAAATTCAAATAAATTTAAAATTTTGATTGTTAGTATTATATTTAGTTTAAAAATAAAGCGTATGGTAATAGTATTTCTTAATATGAATTGTTTTTTTTTTTTTAAACAAAAGGCATGGCTGATAAAGACGCTGTCATTTCCCCACTCCACTAATATCGTTTGAAAAGAGTTTTTTTTTGCTGGTTTATAAATACATAGCTGCCAATTTTAAATTTTTTGCGGGTTTAAGGTATAAATATTCATCTCTGGGCATAAACAAACAGAAGCAAAATGGTTAGAAGCGGGGCGGATGAGGCTGAAAAGCAACTTCGAAAAGGGATACAAAAAATGGCCTAGTCTTGATATTCGTCGCTGTTGCTTTTGCGATGCCTACTGCAATAACAGTAAAAGCAAATATTTGTCGCCAAGTTTCGGCAACGGCAACGGAACCAATATTACGACGCCATTTCCGTGCCAGGAACACATGCAGCGACGGAGCAAACGACCGAACGGACTAACGGCCAAGCGTCCAAACGACCGGGCAAGTGCACAATCAGCGTGGTTGTCGCTCTTAATAGCAAGAATCATTTTGTTTATTTTCTGTTGCATACTTTTTATACCCTGTACCCGAAGGGTGAAAAGGGTATGTTAGGTTTGTAACGGGCCAACCGCACAGAACTTATACATACTTGTATATTCTTAATCAGCATATACTTGTATTTATCGAGATAAATCGATCTAGAGATGACCGTTCATCCTTTCCTCTGTCTTAATAAGCGTCCGCATTTTGGAACCCATTATCCAAAATTTGCACTTATATGCCGCTATTTTTTTATTTCCCCCCTCCCCACCAATACTATAGACAAGTCCAACATGACCAACTAAGCTTAACACACGTAGTTAATAATTTGAACAGCCTTAAAGAATTCAAAGTCCGAGAATGAGCTAAAAATAGTATAAATAAAAATCGAATTAACTGAATGAAATCCCTTATAATAAAGGTTTTAAATTATGAAAAAAAAATCCTTTTTTTTCTGAATAAGCTACTTATTTTGTTCTAGCAAACGCAGCTGCAAGATATTTTTAGTCAAACGGTACTTTTATAGTGAAGTTGGTTATAAATATTGAAAGAAAAAATAAGTTAAAAAAATATAAATTATTTCACATTATTATTTCTTCGAGTACTGAGGAAGTGTGTTCAGACATTTCTTCTTCTAAACCTTTTTGCTTGGTGGAATTTCTTTTGGGTACAGGGTATTTCACTGTCGGGTATCACGCCTGAAACATTATTTCTTGCTTGTGCTCGATTCCTGTTCAATAGCGCGACAAACTTGGGGCGTTCTCTGGACTCAATTTGTTGGCCAGTACCACCTTTTCCTTCATTAGATATATATTTCTACTTTTTCCCCAGTATGTACATTCCATAATGGTGCCGTTAGAAAATTTCCATTTCAATCAATTCCAATCTGCTACACCAGCAGTCGTTTACTGTGCGTTACGAATATTATTTTGATTTCCCACAACGACAAGAAAAAGATATGGAAATAAAAAGATTGAAAATAAAGAAAAGCTTATTAGAATGAGAAAAGCATTGAACAATCTTAAAAGTAAAACTATAATCAGTAACTGAAATATTTACCAGACGAGGACAAGGACGATCCATTATTTCCTATACTTCGAGTTCTGTCTGTGCTTTCGCTGCACGGTTTTTAAACTATAAATCGGCTTAATTTGATTATAACTTAATAAAGGCTACTGAATATTTCGATAAGTGAATTATTTACATTTTCATGACTTTTAGTTTAAATTGAGGGAAATTAAATTAATGAGCTAGCATTTCGCCAGCTCAATGAGTTAACCACTTGCTGGGCATTGAGACATTTTGCATACTATGTGTATTATATAAACAAAATGTTTATAACATCGTTAATCCCTCATACGCCCTGTTGCTGCCTGCCTGCCTGCCAGCCAACCAACTCAACCACATTGTGTTAACTGACAGCAGGCAACAATTAAATTACCGCCACCAAAAAACCACAGCTGATGAAAAATTGATGAAAAGGCAGGAGCCGTTTGTTTTAATTTACTAACGCATCACAAATTTTAAAGTCGTTTTGGGGAACACGGATTTTACGATTTTTAAGAGGGGAGTGTAAAACATGTTTAAAACTGTTTTGAAATTTGTCATTACACACCTTAATTACATAATGGATGTTTGTATATAGTACTCGTATACGTTTTTCATTAATCTAAAAAGTTCAAAATACTTAAAGCCCATCAAGAGGCGATTACTATGTGTCAGGCTTACCAAAGTTGAAAAAACAAACAATTTTAAATCGGATGGTATGATGGTACTATATATTTAATCTAAAACAACACAGAATTGCTGGAGTCGAGCGCGTTCCTCTGAGAATATTGTAAGCGAATGTAAAATAAGATGGCACAGAAGCAGTTGGGTGCATAATTCAAAGCTCATGAAAATGGAGGAATAATCCTTAGCTGAAAGACACAGTGAAGGGTATATGAGTTTGAGAGCATTTGTCATTCTCGTATTCAAATTGGTTTGCTACCCAAGCTTAGATCCGAGAACTTACCTATAAACATTAAATCCCAAAGGCTTGCATTGGACAGTCATGTCCACTTCAATACAGCAATATTAAATATACATTTTTGTTTTTCATTTCAATGCAATAATAACTTATTTAATTATAAGTATGTACTTAGTAAATATGTATGTTTGTTCGCCGCAAACGAGTAAAACTTAAAAAAAAAAACAAAATAATAATTTATTTTTTTGTTGTTTGCTATTTTGTTTCTATTTCTTTTTAAGTGTTATTTTATTTCTTTGTTGCTTGTTCGCTATGTTGTTTTGTATTTATTTTAAAATATTACTTTGTGCTGTGAATGGAATTCGATTTATTATTCATTTCAAGATTTTTTTACTTGTTACAGTATACGTTTTCTTTGTATTGCTTCTGCATGTAAATAAATCAAATAAATAAATATGCTTTGTGGGATGGGACACGCCTATTTCTGTGTATATCTCTGTATTATTCGCACTAACAAGCATGCACTCTACGTACATGATATAATGGCCATCCAGACTATTGTGGGATGGCAAAGCTTTAGCCTTTAGGCGATTTAATTTGCATCCGGTGCATATAGTAATAGCAATAGAAATAGTATTAGTAGTAGTTGCATTCGAGCAGGCGACAATGTACTGTACTAGGATTTCGTTCTGTTAATTTGTAGCGCGTTTATAAACTCGGGTTGCCATGATGGAGTAACAGGATTCGGCTGACGACGATTAATATACACCAGCATATCCACACCGGGACTTATTTCCGCTTTGCCAGCTAAGCGAAAAGAAGGCACACACACATCCACGCACACACATGTATTTGATGTGTATGTGTAAGTGTGGTAACATTATAAAATTCAATTAAAGCGAAACGCACACAATCAAGCAAAAGATCAAATTAAATGCCAGACAAGCATTTTATTTCCTTATGGCGGCGATGGTTTCCTTTGTCCTTTGTTTACCCCTGAGCTGAGATATATGAGCGTGTTCAGTTCGTATGTATGTTTGTGGTATGTGTGTGCATATGTACCTATACATACATACATACACATGTAAGTGCGTGTGTGTGTACGGGCTTAGCTGATGTAGTAAGCCGGCGTATGGATGGCACGCACTGCGGTTTAACGCGCTTTTCATTACTGGCGCTCACACACAACCCTACAAAAGCGCGTCCACATACACCAATACCGATGTGTACAGTGTACACATATGTTCATATGTATGTATGTACATACATACACACATACGGGTAAACAGCAGCTGCGCTGCAGCAGCGCAAAACAAAATGACAGCCAAAAGAGCAGCAAAGATGTTGCGCTACTTTTACGACCATTTGAGTTCTTAATGGCCGTCGATGTGGTTATAGAACAAACAAACAGACATATATACACACGCACACACACACATGTTCAAATCACATAAAAGTCATTGGGACTTAGTTAAGCTAGAGATATTAACAAAATGCTACCATCGCCGCCGTTTTATGCCGCACACAAACGGCATGATGTGTTATTAAATTAAAGACCAGCGCTACAAAGCAAGCTGCCACATTCACAGCCTCCCTGAGCCCTCAGTTCTGAGTCCTGATTCCTGAGCCCTGAGACGTGTGCCCTAAGCCCGCAGATATCAAAGCTCTAAAACCCACATGTTCCGGTATGTGCTTACCATGCATGGTATTTTTTGATTTTATTCTCGCTTAGGTATCAAGTAAGGAGACGATGTCGCAAATGCTTACTACAGCTTATGGAGTTTCTAGCATATCGAAAACCATTTCGATTCGCCTCGTTACGCATACGACATGTAGTCCTCACACTTGAGTGCGGTTGCTGCCTATGCATATCGGAATTTATCAATTTCTGCAACTTATCAATTATTATTATTATTATGCCTTCGTTGCAAATTCATTCAAGAATTACAAAGAGCAGTTACATTGTTGAATAAAAGAAGCTCATAGGAAACGGCAGAGAATCAGTAACGGTAGTGGCTGGACTCAAAACATACCTCAAAGAGACGCCATTTCATATTAAAGCAGGATTCGATTCCTAGTCGGGCGTCTATAATAAAATACAACTAATGATCTACATTACCATTTTTTTTTTTTTTTAATGTAATAAGTATTATAAATCGGCCTGCAGATTTAGGCCATTACATTTGCATACATTGTAAAGCTCAACATTACCTTACACCTTATTCTGTTTTTATAGGGTAGATTGGTTCCAGAAAAAACCTTTGAAAAAAGACATTTGCAAAAATAGGTGATTGGTTTCTTATCTCGAAAACCTATTAAAATCAGTAAAAAAAACAAGGATTTATGTTTATTTTATTAAATCACATATGTATATAATATGCATAACGAATGGTTTCCAGCTTTTTGTCAGCTGTGTTATTTATTTATTTTGTGTTCTTTTGAATCGTGCTAAATGGAATAAAGTCGTGTGGTTAACAAATTTATAATTCTCAAACCGTGTTAAATCAAAACCGTGTAAAAACAGAATTATGTGTACATTTATAGCGAAAACATTTCACTATTTGACATTCCCATGACTTCGAATATTATCTGCGATGTAGAGAACCAGCGTTTGAGCCATAGATCCTATTCAGGATCGTAAAATTTGTACTCCACTTTGACAGTTTTTTAAGATGGCTTTAATTATTTATATGATTCAACTATGTTTAGCCAACGCTCATGTAAATAAATCACGTTGGGTAATATTGAAAGTTCTAGTTTTAAGTACAAAATGTTCCACTTCAATGAATTTTTGTACCCTGTGCCTGAAGCGTAAAAAGGGTACATTGTGCATATAAATGTGTAAAACAGCCAGAAGAAAAAATCTTCAAACCCATGAAATATTTATATAAAATTAAAATACGAAACATATTGATCTGGGCATGCCTGAATGTTTGTCCACTTGTTCGCCTGTCTGTCTGGATGAACGCCAGCGTTTCTTCTTAGCCCACATTTATTAAACATGACATATAAGCTACTCTAATATATAGGCAAGGTTCCCTTTTAAATTCCCGTAATTCCTACCAAATAATAGAGCGATTTGTTTCATTGTTATTTTATGTTTACATTATTAATCAGTATGATTCAAATGTTAGTCGATGTACAGAAATAGAGCTAGAGCGTGATCAAGCTCCCTCCTTAGTTTTATTTTTTAAAATAGTGACACAAAATATAGGATGTAAAATAATTACTGCGCACACAATTGGGAATTCCGCTCTATTTAGGTTTGATTCATACATAATTTTATTAAACTCAATTAGTTGAAGAACTCAACATTTTTAAATAAGCTAAATGGGTCTTTAATTGAAAGGTTATATTTATCTTTGACCTAAGGCTAGGAATTTCGAAAGAAATACATATTCATGTGTACATTATATCCATACATAAGGCGCCTTAGTTTAGGGGGAAAAAAAGAGAGTTGAGCTTGAGAACTCTTAAGAAGTTTATTTTTAAATTCCGCATCCCGCACAATAGAATTTTCGCTGAAAATTAAATTGCCCGCTTTCAGGATGAAGAAAAGGAAAATGAAAATTCATTTAAGACAGCCCGCATGTCGCAGCAACAGCTGCTCGGCTACTCAGACTTGGAACTCATTGTCTGACTCAACCACTTTGTGTAATTCAATTTAGTGACCCCCTCCGCTCTCTGCTGCTGCCCCTCCTCCTCCGCCTCCTCCACCTCCAGCTCCTGCTCCTCTCACGCCTACTGCACTGCTCGACTTGCTAATGCGCGTCGACGCTTGCTACTGGCGCCATCTTGCGTGTAAACAATTAAAAAGTTTTGCGCGCTGCATTTTAAGCTTGGCATTTAATTAGCTACAGCCACAGCTGAAAATGGCTTCCAGCGATTTCTAATAACTGACCGCACCGAGCCAAAACTATTGAGAATGCAAGTTTTGTTGCGCTGGCCCCGACCCCACCCGACCCGCCGCGTCCCGCCATTTAATTGAAGGCCTGTGGCAAAAGTGAAAAGTCAAAAATATTATCAGGCCACTTGGCGTATAGTACTCGTATACAGAGCCCCGGTTTTCCTTTTTGCCATTGGACGCCGTCGGCTTAAGCAGCAACAGCTGGAACAGGTCTGGCGTTTTTATTAAGCCACAGGCCCTCTCTTACAAAACAAATAATAATAACAACATACACACATTCAATTTTAGATGTCAGTGGCAGGCAGCCATGCCAACACAGTGCATGGCCAGCAAATCAGCTCACGGCAACAGTAACAACAAGAGCAACAACAACAACAACAACAGCAACGGCCACGGTAACAAAGCAACAATAGCAGCTGCACGAACACCAAGAACCACATCCACGGAAATGGCAACGGCATTAATGAAGTGTACAAGAAGCAACCAAAGCAGTCAGTACGAAGGTTACCACACACATACAAACCTACATAACATATACATATAAATATACATATATACGTGTATATACAGCTAAAACGATGTAGCGGCAAAAAAAAAACACTTTTCATATTCACATTTGAAGTCCGCCTTGGAGACGAACAGGCGACCAGTCCGTGAGAAAACCCACCAGCGGCCGATTTCGCTAGCAAGGCTGTTAATTGGCCATAAGCCACATTCTGATATCAATCCTCACCGGGTGGCATATCATGTTTATTCCTTAGGCGATGCCACAGACGATGAGAACTTATTAGCATTTAAGAATTCGTTTTAATTGCGATGCAGAAGACATTCGCTTTATTTAACGAACATTTTCGAATTCATTCAACAAATATTATTTTATTCATTTTTTGTGCATGCCATAAATGGAATTTCAAACTGAATTCATTATTTTCATATTGAAACAAAACAAAAAATTTTAGGGAAATCGAAAAATTCATTAATGGAGTAATTTACAGGAAAACAAAAATTCTTGAAAACAAAATTAGAAAAATAAAAAAAAATTTGTTTATCCAATCGCCACAAAATCGCTGGTAATTGGCCAAAGGCAACTTCCTGATCTCCCTCCTCATCGGATGGCATATCATGTTTATTCCTTGGACGATGCCTCAGACGATGAGAAGCAGAAGACATTCGCTTCATTTAACGAACATTTTCGAATTCATTCAACAAATATTATTTTATTCATTTTTTGTGCATTGAATAAATGGAATTTCAAACTGAATTGATAATTTTTTTATATTGAAACAATATTAAATGGAAGGAAAATCGAAAAAATTCATTAATGGAGTAATTTATAGGGAAAGCTTAGAATAATCTAAAATTTAGAAAATATAAAAAATAAATTTTTTTATCCAATCATCAGAAAACTTTACAGTATCCGCACTTTTTTGAATTTTGCCACAAAATTTGATCAAAATCGGTTGAATGGTTTTGGAATATATAGGAATCATACATCCGTCCAAACATACATACTAAGCATTATATATTTTTATTGCAAACAATAATTTAGCCACCTCTTTGGATTGATTACATTGTACGAGTATGTACTATAAGTAAAGTACACCTAATTCCGTTTTTGCACGCTCTTTTTTTACACGGTTTTGGTTTAACACGGTTTGAAAGCTAAATATTTTATATATGGTTGCACGACTTTATTCCATTCAGCACGATTCAAAATAACATATAATCAATGTTTTTTTTTAACGGTTTTTTTTACACGACTTTTTCTGGGACCAATCTACGGTGTAAAAACAGAATTAAGTGTATTCTTAAGACAAATATTATTACAAACCTGAGGACCTCAGTTCATCTTCATTGCTCGCATAATCGGAGGCTAAAGAAGACATTCCCATTTTAAGAAGTCCAACCATCTGGGCTCCAACATATTCTCATAAATTGAAGGCGTATTGACTGTGAACGGATGTGGCGTTCTTTATTCACATGCTAAGCACTCTCAACTGAAACTTCGTGAGCGTGGCTCATCAAGAATTTTATCACGAGCTCATCCTTAGCTTAATGTGCGCACTCATCCTCCAAAGGCGTCGACTCTGCAAGGCTTGGTTTTGCAACCGTGTGTACTTTGTAGAAATGTATTCAACAAGAAAAACAGAAAAGAGAAGGTCTAACAACTGCCATGGCTCTTGGTCTTGTACATTTAGATACATGCGAGTACATACATACATACATACATATATACATACATAGTCATACATACTATGGTATTAAGTCTGCAGGGCTGTGTGCCCTTTTCTTTCATGTCTACGGTTGTTTCACAATAAAGATATGCAACGTCACTTCCACATCATGCCCTTTATACACAAATGTAAATTGTTAAAACGCTGTTGAAAAAGACGGGAAATTAGCACTCAAATGTCCATTCGGATTTGTCGGATTAAGCGTTTGCAGAGCAGAGCAGCAACACAGGACACAGGACAATGGCAACTTAAATACATATTGCAATTATCATTCTGAACGTTAACAATTAAATTTAATAAACTTTTAAATTATTAGCATTTGACTCTCCTAGGAGGCCAATCAAGTTTTGTTAAGGGGTTTTATTTAAATTTATAAAAACGTCCAACTATGTGTATTCTATAGTTTAATCCAGTTTTGTGCCGCATTTCGCGAAAGCTGCCAGTTTAATTTTATTGCAAATAAAAAACTGTTGTAGATTTTACTTCTTTTCCGCTCAAGCAATCTAATTAGCTTTTAATTATATGATATATTTCTCCTCATTTTACTATTTTTAAATACCTTTTTTAAGTTTTTTAGGACCACAATTGGGAGGCAATAAATGCATGACCTCATCTTTTCAGGAGTACTAATAGACTTTAGTTAAAGTATTTTTGGGGCTTTCTTGGCTTTCAAGAAATTTTAATGTATAAACCTGACAATAGTACATTTTAACCCATGCCGACAGCCCATATTTGTTGAAGGAATGGAATGTACGCAAAATTTAAGTTCATCTATTGGGGGGTAAAGTTGCAAAGACAAATAACCGTCTGATACTCTTTTATCGGTGTAACGGATTTTGTTAGAATTATTTTCAATGTACGCTTGATACAATGTTCGGATAAATATGCTTGCAAGAAATCCACAATATGATTTGTTCTGCCAAATAAAATCTTTGGTAAACCTGTGCTGCTACAGTTTTAAAATAATGAACAATTATAGACAGTGATAAAATTACCGATCGCCCCCAATGAAAACATTTATTTCGTATTTTTGAAAAATACTTACCGATGGTTGTGTCTACGAAATTTGTCGGTCATTCGCAAGTATTTTTGGAGCATATTATACTAAAGGTATTGGCGTAGAAATAAACGAGATTAATCTTGTTGAACCCATATGAAGAGCCTATATCGCTTAATACAACTGAACTCAAACAATAATTGAATAAGTGGCTCCCCCATCCATCAACCTGTGCAGCTCTCAATCATGCATATATGTGTGCTTATAAACGATTCTAGATCGGTGTGCCACAGGCTGTGGCGAGCTCTATCCGCTCATCCGCATAAATGAAGTTCTATTAGCCCGCTGATGGGCATGTTTTTGACTACGTACACCGGTTGATATCATTATCTAAGTGGGGCCTGCACTCTAAACGTCACACAGAATAGGGGACGGCGGGCAGCAGATGCCACACATCAGTCACGACAATGTCCATGCCGATGTCCATAGTGATGTCGAGAGCGTAGTCGCATAATGGTGGCTTAATTAAGCATTGCGTGTAGGCCGCGGTTAGCGAAAAACTGAGTGGAACATGAAAAGACTTTCAGCGCAAACAGCAGAGTCGGGACATTGGAGGAGAAGCTCGCTTATACAGGTGCGCTGCCATTCTGCCAATTTCCCATACACTCACACAATCTCACGACTGGCATGATTTTCGATTAATTTTCTGCCAAAGCGTTTAGTACGTTTTGACAGCCAAAAATTGAAATGAAACTGCAGTGCTCTAGAATCTGGTTCCACACATATTTAAAGCCAAAATCGGGAGCTAGACCGAGTACGACAAGAAAGCACTCAACAACACCAGACTGACACGCATTAGCACTGACTGGTTGAGAGCTTTTTATGTTTATGTTTTTAAATTCCTTAAGGATAACACAATCAACAGACGTTGCACACACACATACATATGATAAGAATGTAAGTCAGTTAGCATTATGGAAGTTTCGGACGCAAAAAGAATACCTTTGTTATATACCCTTGCAGCACAAACTTTATACCCCCACTATCACTATTTTTTTTATATTCTATACAAACGTAGAAGACTTTATAAGGTAAAAAAAAGAAAAAAATGTATCAAGCAAAAGTATATAGTTGTATATTCTGGATGAGCATTAACAGGAACACCTAGATGCCAGAGACTAAGTACAACTCCAGAACTCTCTCTCCCTCTATTCTATAAGAAACATTTGCCCACCGGCTTGGAGACTTTCGCTTATCTCTTTTTTTCCTAATTATTCGAATTAGCTCTGTGTTAGAATTTAGTTTTCTCCCCTATTCACTCTTTTTTGTTAACGTCTCTGGTAACATTGTTGTACACTTATTTTGTGGGCTTTGTTAGCTTTTAAGTTGAAATTGTAACGTAATATTATACGACGAAGCTTAGTTTGTGGCAAAATGTTTTTAAAATATTACAACAAATATAAAGGTATATGTACAAATAAATAATTTGACAATTTCATAAATGCTTTTAAATTTGATTTTGTCATTATAGATTGCCCAAAACAATGGAGCTGTGCAAAAAAGTTAATGTTAAAGATCAGAGTCAACAATAATAACATTAAGTAATACATTATTTATATAACTGCAAAACTTTAATTAACTGAAATTGTTATGAAATAATTTGCAATTTTTTATATATGTATAATATGTATGGAATCGTCTATCCACCAAGGGGGTAGTAGTGTGGGTAGTACACTCTTTTATAAAAGGTGCTACTACATTGTATGTATTGAATCTTTTTTTATTTATTGCATTTTTGAAAATTAATTAAAATATGTTCTTTGCTTGAAGGAGAGTACAGAGTATTGGAAAGTTTTGTATGTACAGCAAACAATATCGTACAAGTTTTTCCCTTTTTTAAATATTTTAGAAAGCCGTTGACTACTAAAGCTCTGAAAACTTGCATGCGTGGCTTTTAACGATTTATACAACTGTATACAACTCATTTGCTTGCTAAATTAAATAACATGGACTTAAAAATCGGTTACACCCCTTCAGTAGCTATATGTATAGTAAAATATAGATGCGCTCTTACTCCGATATGGCCATTGGCTTTCGCCAGGCATTGCTGTTCTTGTTGCTGCTGCGGCTGTGGCTGCTTTTTTCGACTGTCATTATTTATGCATGTGAAATGTGGAAATCTCTGCAATGGCCGGTCGGACGAACATGTTGGCAGACAGGCAAACATTTCGTTAGCTTTTGCCTGCTACCATCTACAAAGATAAATGAACGATAAGTTGCCTGGGCAATGGTGCATTATGCAGCGGTACTGCCAGCATTTGAACTTTTTAAGTCTGCTTCCCCCTAACAATTTCCCATCTTCGCACTCTCATTCTTATTCGTCTGTTGAAATGTATTTGGGCAGGTCCTCGCAGTTTTTGTTACAGCTACTCGTACTACTTGTATGTGTTCCATTACTGTTGCTAATATGTATCTACTATATGTATGTATGTTCCTGCCCCTGCTTATTGCTATGCTTTTCATAGATGCGGTTTTGTATCTAGTAAAACCACAAGCTTGTTATGCATGTATCCTGACATATGGTCTTCGTCCAGGCAGATGGTCACAAGAACATACATACGTACACATACGAGCATGTACTTTTTGCATCCACATACAAATGCTGTGTGGCACAGGGATCTAGATCTTCCACAAATGTCGTGAGCAGCCAGAGCCATAATGCACCACAATTTTGTAATCAACTTCGGTATTCCTGGGCCATACAATGGAATTAATTATGGACATTATTGTATAGTTCTTTTTGAGGCTTTTTCATTTTTTAAGTTGAAATTATAAGTTTATATTATATTCTATTCTATCTATTTATTGTAATAGTAAACTGTACCGAGAGCGCAATTTGTTGATTTACTAAAATAAAATATAAATATAATTAGTTGCAGAAACCTATCTTGTCGATCATCATCAAGTGCTGAGGGTCACTCTTGCAGCTGCTTCTTTTCGATTTACTGGATTCTTAAGCTATCTAATCTGATTTTTCTTTTTTTGTTTACATTAGAATTGTGCCAACATCAGACCATGTCCGTCTGTCAATCAGTCTGTCTGGATAAATGCAAGTTAACATCTAATATTTTTATCCCGCTGGAGTTTTTGGTTAATAATTATTATCCAAGCTACATATACTCGAATATATCGGGTTAACCATGGTGTTTAATTGAAATAAATTGTAATGAAGAAATTGATTAAGGGCATTAATTTGTTTATTTTATAAATCAGTTTCCACATTACACCATCATCCCCAATGCCAGTTTATTTTGTAAATGACTTTCAGGGCAAAAAAAAACACAAAGAAATTACAGACATAAAAAAAAAGTTCTGATTGACCCAATGCCAGAATTGTTTGATTATGCTATGAAATAAAAGAATTATTGTTCTCCCCCACAAATTAAAACTACCTTTTAATTTCAAGCCATATTTTTTTGCAAGATAAATTATAAATAGCATATGCACGTTCTTTATCTGCCAGGACCTTACAATGAGACTCATCTATGTGCACATTAGTACATTCATACGCACTCGTAGCCCCCATTTTATTTAGAGCATGTCATATTTAATGTAATGTAAGCACAAATACCACACACGTATGTCTGTATGGTATTTGTTTGTGTATTTGTTTGTGGGTGTGTGTGTGTCAAGGCTTACCCTTTCGCAGGCGACGACAACCCTTTTCCGCTGGGGTGCTGGCATTCTTAGCTGGTTCTATTGTTGCCACAGCTGCAGGCAACGCCGCTGGTCTAATTACCTATGAGACCGCTCGACGGCACATCAAGGCCTAGTTGGAAATGGCATTAGCCATAAAAAGAGCAGTTAGCAAATGCTTTAAGTTCTTTGCCGACATTTTGCACATTTCTGCGCTGGCTCTGGTTGCTGTCAAAAGCCGGAGAATGTCAGTGCACCCTCTTTAAGCCGATTGCTCTAACCAACTGTAAGTACAACAGAAGCCCGATACAGATTTCATTCAGAATTTTCATAGCCCCTTATTTACTGCACTCAAACAATCAAGCGACAGACTATTCCATTTATACTACATACATACATTGTATATAAAGTCATAGCCATAAATTTGATCACGGCCGACGCTCTGCCAGCAGTTGTTGTAGTTTTCTGCGCCGCGCGACTTATATAACTCTGTACTATGTACATACAATTCCAGGAACACAGACGTGATGCAAATTAGTGCAATTGAAAAATAAAATAAATATAATAATAAATAAAATATTAAATGAGTACTATATGTGACTTTAATTATTACCGTACCATTAAGATAAACTGATTATGTGCAGTTGTGGGGCATGGGCGGGTTCATCTATAAAAAAAATGTATATAAGTAGTTATGTATAAGCTCGGACTCATTAACAATCCGTAGGACTGTTCTTGGTGTAGTTTTCTCCACATGCTGACTTTTGGTGAAGAAGACTTCTCTGCCCTTTTAGGTCGACCTTATTTTTCAGTTCCTTGTCGAACAACAAGGAATTATTTTCCATATATCTTGCCTATATCTTGCCTTGCATAATCGATTTCGGGTTGTGTTCAAATTATAGTGATCTATCTCAACCAACTCTCAACATAACTCTCTTCCTCTCTCTCTACTTTGTAAAAACTTTTCTTTACAATCGGTTCTGGGGAAACGTCGCTGCTGTGAGTCGGCCGATTGGCAAATAAAATCCCCCCAACCAGTCAGAGGCGGACATATTTATATATTTTCGATTTTTTTCAAGTTTTTTTTATCATAACTTTCTACAAAGTTGTGATTATATCGTATGTATCTCTATGGCAGTCTTTATATTATTGATTAAATTAAATTAAAAAAATATAAAAAACTTCCTAACTTTTGGGAGATGCTTTGTGGAATATGCGACCCCTTTTTATTGGTTGTTACAAAAACTAAACGATTCCTAAATACCCCAAAATCCCCTCAGGATATTTTTTTAAATTAATTTAAAATTACTTATTTAAATTAATAGCTTAGGATTAGGATTAGCTTCTTCTAAGCTGATCTGATATGGGAATAAATAAACATTTTAAATAGTTGAAAAATTTGTAAAATCCTAGCAGCCACGGCAGCTATCATTAAATACCGTAACGGAGGGGGGAGAGAAGAGTGCGTTGGAAAATAAATTGGCTTGGCATATGAAAATTCTAGCTCTTATTATACATGTTTTCCATTCATAAAGACGGAGAAGTGGACAGACAGTGTGAAATATTTAATAGCAATTGTGTGGAAAAGTATTTAGTTTTCAAAACATTAAAAACATAACCAGAATTGTTGAGCTAATGTAGTAGTTTTTGGAACCGACTGTTGGGCAGACCGACTGTTTGGCTTGTCTGTCCATATTTCTAGCAAAAAAAAATTCCGACATAAACGTTTTTTAGAAATATAAGTTTATTATTATTCTATTCATTAAAAGTACCTATAATCAACATTCGTTTATGCAAAGATTTAGAACAGCACTTGATGAAATTCCCATTTCAATGCAAAATGTTGATTAAGTCGCACTTTTTAATTAAAAAAAGGGCTGTAAAAATCAATTTAGCAATAGAAAAAGCAACGATAAATCAGTGCAAATTCCGAATTGGGAAATATGCTGCCCATACACACTATATTCGTACACAAGTACAAGTATTGCGTCCCTCGCTATTTCAATTCCCTTTCTCATTTGCTGCAGATGTTGCACTTCTCGACGCAATCGTATATATACTATAAGCCTTCAAATCAATGGAAAATCGCAGAGAGCCGCATGTAATTAAAAACTCTAGTCCTGCCCACATTGCTGTATGCAGAATTGGTTTCCCGCTCGATAGAAATATGTACATAAAATTTGTTTCATATTCAAAACGCGCAGCACCGAGTCGGCTCGACGCGACGCAACGCGACGCTACGTTCGAATTATGTAAATATATATCAGTCTTGGGGGGTGGGGGTGGTTCGGCGCATTGAAAGGAAATTAAGTATATATTGTTTACGTTTGGCCAGCTGCAGATACGGCCTGATGGAGGACGTGGGAGGTGGGTGGTGGGAGGTGGAAGGTGGAATTCGAGGCAGCAGAATATACTCCAGATACATATTCAAGGGTGCGACACACAATTTGTTTTTTCAATTCGATTTCATTGGCATTTTAAAATGTAATTTTCGTCGAATTTGTGCGCACTTTAGTCAAATGATTCAATAAATAATGCTAGGAAGTTTTAATAAAGTAAAGTATGTAAATGGCGTTCGGCATTCGTGACTCACAGGATTCAGTCCATTTAAGGCACCAACAAATATAGTATATATGTATGTACACATATAACACATATAATTCCAAGAATAATATCCATCAATATCTTACAGATGATCGAATGAGGAAAGAAAATAAATAAAATATATAGCCGACGAAATATAAAATCCTGGCCACCTACTTATAGGAATTCTTCAACGTCTACACTAGACTAGTGTAGACTAGCCTAGATCGACTATCATATTTCTCAAGAATATACTTATTTCATAATGTTCATGATGTTTCGTTCTAGTTGTTTGGAAAACAAAATATTTACTATTATAATAATTATATCAACTTGCTTTATAAGTAGCAGCAACACTTTCCAATATGTATTTATAGGTATTTGTTTAAATCTACCTAAAATAAAGCAAAGAAATTCAATATTGTAGTAGGAAACAGCACATATTTATGTAAATATATATGTACTTGTATATATGTATGTTCTTCCAACTTGGACTGAAACAGCTCGAACAAACATCCCCGAACAAAGGCGCAAACATTTTTCTATTGAAAAGTAATCTCTTATCAGCACCTTTCGCTGTCTGTGTGGTGTTCGAATTTTTCCAACATATTTGCAAACACCGCACCATTTTGCGGTTATTGGGTACCGCAGTATATTTTAAATAAATAAACAATAAATTTGCCGCTTATTCGAAGAGAACAATGTCGTTTTTGTCTACTACTGCAGATGTCTGAAGTGGCGCATGACGCAGGAAAAAACAAAGAAAAACGGCAACCACCAAGGCGCGAAACATAAAAATGAAATTACATTTATTGTTTCTGCCACAAGAAGGCTGTGACATTTATTGATGGTAATGCCCAAAATCGGCAGCAAAGATTTTGAAAGGCGCTCTCCTCTTAGATTCTCACACCTCGTCGACCGTACAGAGGATTTTGGTCACTCCGTCCGATAAGCAAAATGATTTTCGTATACTTTGCATACTGAATGCATACTTGTACTGGCCAAGTAAATGCGATAAATCTCAGGCTTATGCAAATCGTAGAAATTGATTGCACAATAGCAATAACGAATCAAAGCCTACACTATAAATACTCTTATGTACAACATACGCAAATGGAATCGCCGTGGAAGTGTATACTATTTTTTTTAACCAAGCAGAAAATCGTGGATAAGAGTTCCAAAAATGTTCGTATAGCTGTTTTATTAAAAAAAAACTAAAGCATTTAGTGAAAACCCTGTAGTTATGTTAAAAATCATTATTTTAATATACTTGCATTGATAAATCTAATGTTTATCGAACTCAAACTATTATTATTCATTGCAATAAATCTACAAAATATACATACTACATACTATACTATTCTAAAAATTCGGTTACGACGCAGGCTGTGCTCGCCAATAATTATTGAAATCGATATTAATCAATTAAAATATAACTCTTAACAAGTTTGAAGGCGCTAGCTCTTATACTTTCCTAGGTCCTCAATGATGGACATGGATATATTTAAATGTCTTTAATTGTGCTTCTTCTTGTCTTTACATTCCGAACCGTAAATTTGACCGATTATATGAGTTACCTAAAATTAAAAATAGTCGATCAAAATTAAATGTTAACCAGATTATCTAATATTTTTATCAGCAATGATAACGCAACAATGCCTGCTGAAACAGAAATGCAACAATTTACGACTTATAATAAAGGATTAACTTTAAATTTGTAAGTACGTAGATATTTGGTCTGCACACAGGGAAAAGAAGAACCAAAAATTCTAGACCGATTAAGCTTGATTTTAGACACATTTCGAAGTCGTTTTCAAACATGGTGAGAAATAACAATGTCTTCATACTCTGAAATGATATCTTTTTCCACTGATTTGAATAGGTTTTAGGGTTTAGGGATAAGGAACCAATCATCTATTTTTGCATGATCAATGTCTCTTTTACACGATTTTTTCTGGAACCAATCTACCGCAGAATCTACAGAATTATAATGAAATTAAAAACATTGAATAAAATGGGGAGAAAATGATGTACGAATGTAATCTGGATGCTGGGTATGGGGTAGAAGAAGGCCGGCACACGCATTTCTAGTACTCGACTCGTTCTCTCATTTTCAAGTTAATTATATTGCAACGCCTTTTGTCGCTTTAAGCTGTGCAAATAAAAGTTCTTGATTACGAACACTTGTTTCATAGATCACCTCTGGCAGAGGTCACGCTCCGTTCCATCTGACAAATGGCGCAAGCTGACAACCAGACACTGCGTTGACAGTCGACAGAATTGAAAACGAAACCGTGCACCCGCGGAAATGCATTTCATTTGTGCGTGCCGCATGCCGCATGCCGCGTGCCGCATGCCCACGCCCATTTCATTGTAGTGGTTGTTAGTGTTGTTGTTAATGCTACAACTTTTACTGGTGTCGTTGTCAGTGTCGTTGTTGCCGTTGTTGTTGCCGTTGTTGTCGTTGTGGATGTGGCGTGAAGGCGTTGCACAACGTGGACGTCCTGGTGCTATGTTGCTTGTTGCCGTCCATGCTCAAGTAGTACGCCATCGCGATGTGCTTGCAGACACGTTTCTGATTAGAAATCAACAAAACTCCCGCTCTGGCAGTACTAGCGTACTGTGTGGGATAACAAAATCAACAAGAATAGCGCAGGAACATGAAGGATAAGTACAACAAATTATACAACAAGGACAACAACAACAAACACACTAGCGTAAGGACAATACACTTTCGCGCGTTTTGTAATTTAGTGCAGAGAAATGTGTTGTATTCAAGTTTTCGTATTCATATTCCATATATTATATACATATGTACATACATATGTATAGTAAGTACAAGTAGTATATGGGATTTGAGACAGTGTGTGATTGCGGCCAAAAAGCGTGTTAATTTCGTTTTGTGTCTCCGCTCGCCCGCCTGTCCTCGCAATTATGTGCTTTATGGCAGCCATCTGGGCCGACATGACACACATTTTCACGGTGAATACAAAGCTAAGCACATTACCGCTAAAAGGACGTGCGAAAAGTTTTCCACGCCTCCCATCCATAAATGGTACAAGAAGATGCGTTAAATGAGTTCCCCGACCCAGTGAAACGAGCCGTCAAAGTCTCTAGTTTTAATGCATATTTAAAACAGGAGCTCTTACACACACTTACGAGCTTAGTATATGATGGGCAGTGGCGCACAATCGGACCACAAGCCACATTCCTTCAATGCTTCAAAGGAGTAGATGATTTTGTGGTTTTTGCGCCACACAACAAATGTATCTTAATATTGCAAAACTCCAAAACTCCTGCCCTGCTCACAATTTAATAACAATAAATTGTACACAAATCAACGCGAAAAACCCGCAAGAACAACAATGCAAATAAGAAAAGGAGAGGGTCTTTGAACATCCATCCGCCTACCTTGTTTTATGCTTTTTCTTCTGCCAACCTTTTGTGGCTTCATACATGAATGCACTCAAAGAAAAAGACAGTGCGTATCAATTGGACATAATTCAACTTTGTCACTGTTATATGTATTGTAGTTTTCTCATAAACACTTTTGTTTATATTTAGAAGAAGCGAAATAAATTTGTGGCGCAGAAGCAAAATAAACAGTTGCCACTTCTTAATAATACACAGTAAATAAATTATATTTGCATATATTATTTTAACACTTTAATTCCGAGAAAATTTTTTTTTTCATTCCGAGAAGTGATATTTTGAAACACAAAACAAAATTTCACAACTTTATTTGTGTTGCCCAACTCTCGTATTTCTTGAGTCCACATTTACATATTTTTTGAATTACTCCTCACTTTCTCCGAGTGTACATAAATCGTGCTTGTGCTTCTATTGTGCCGCTTTTCAATTTTCATGGCGCAATATGGCCAAAGTTCAACGCCTCAAAACTTTCGGCGCTGAGTTTTTTACGAGTATGGCAGCATTGGGGTTGCCACGTCTTAGAAGGTCTCCAGCAGCAGCCACGTCCATACCGGGCTCCCTCGTCGGCAAAATAAATGCACATACACATACACAAATTTACATGCACACAATAAATGTGTTCAAATATAATGAAAATTAATTTGGCAAAAATCTAGGCAAAACTTTTTGCAAATTTTGTCTTCTGATTTACTTCTCTGGCTCGTGTGCGCACGACTTCAAACGGATGTACGAAGAAATGCGTGTACTATTATTATTAATATTATTTTAAAAAAAAGTGGAAAAATTTACAGAACATATTCCAGATAGACTTGGACAACCAGTTATGAAAGAAAATTCCTGGACGCTGGATAAAAAGTTGAAGCTCTGGATGAGCCAACCTGAGTCTCTATTCAGAGTAATGCATCCGCTGTCCCGAATAAAGAAACCCTCCAGATGATGTGACTTTTTGCCGAATTTGACGACATCTGATGATCAAGCAATTAAGCAATAGCAGCAAGTCCTAAAGCTTCTAGGGATATATCAATTAAATGTATTGATTAGATTTTAGAAAGGTTTGGAAGGTAATCCTAATATGTATGATAAGGTTGTATATTTTGGCGTCCTAAAGGCCACTTTGTATTTTTTTGTTGAATGTTGATAGGTTCTGCTCTAGTAATTTGCTTAGCTGCCCGGATACTTAGCTGCATTGGCAATATAGCTGCATGAAATTTTCTTTTGGCAGCATAAAACCGTTGATTACGTTTAGTGCATCCAAGTTAACAGTCTTTTGAACTTAAGCGCCTCATATCGGCTGTCTTTTTATTGTTACGTTCTATGAATTTTAAGACATTTAGCTGCGCCATCTATGAAACATTTTTTTGAAATTAGGTAGTTAATGGCAATGTGTACATATTTTTTGAACTACCGTTTATTGTTTCAATCGTGGCTTTTGTCTTTCAGTGCATAATTAATTGTTGAATTATAAAAATGGCTCACACAAAACGCGTAATTAGTTTAACAAAAACGCAGCAAATTAGTGCAGTTTTAACTGGGAGAGTCGAAAAAATGTGTTATGCGCTAAGTACACAATTGTAACAGAACAACAATTAACCGTACAACTACTCTAATGCAAAGCACTAGTTACTTATTTAAATAGGTGGAGAAAAAATAACTGATTGGTAGGTGGAGAGTTTTTTTTCACAATTTTTTGATCAGCCATTTCATAGTCAACTATCACAAAGTCCGGAAACCCCAAATTAAGTCATTTGGGGTTAATATTTCAGTATTAATAGTTTTTTATCACTTTAATGAAGAAATTAAGTCTGAATAGATTGCTATTTTACGTTTTGTTTTACTGCATATTTAACATCAGGAAGTATGCCCGTCGGCAGTAAAAATGGAGGAGAATTAATGTAGTTGATGGTACATAATCATTTCATTTACGCTTTACTTGAAGCCGTCGAACTTTCTAGTATTATTTTGCCTATATATGGTCTCTCTTTGTTAGTTTTTAATATAAAATTAATGAATTCATATTTTATACATTAACAACAATTAAATATTACTTTTTTGTTTGTTAAATTTATTTTACGAATATTTGTATTTTTAAACATATTTGCCCAAATCAACATATTATTGATAGCACGATATTTGTCCGTTGAATAAACCCTCTGTGCAAAAATCGTTGCATGACGATAGCTCTGAGACTGTGAGGGGAGTACTGATTGAAAAAGACAGGTGAACAGACGGGCAGCGGTACATAGTATAGAGATTTGGATTAAAGCTCGGTGGATATTTGCATCATTGCTCTGTGTTGGCGTGGGGCGTTGGGGGTGAAAGTCCAAAAACCGCAAGGGAAGTAAAATGGCGTCTGCTTTCCTTTTCACTGTGACGTGACTCGCACGTATATATATATTCTTCACTTGTATGACAATTTGAAACTAAACTTAACCTAATTGCAGTGGCGCTTAGCTGCCCATATGAAAGAGGGAGAGGCCGCCGACGCTAGCAGCGCTCTGCCAGCAGATGTTGCTGGCAAGCGTTGCCATGTCAACACTGGCAGAGTGCTGCCACATCAACATTCTCCCCCCCCTGCAGGATGCGGGAAGACTTCAGTGGCACGCGCCAGAAATGACCCAGCCCAGCTGGGTCTGTTGAGCCGCCGGGAAGCCGTCGCTGGCAGGTACTATCCCTGGCATGAGAAGCTCCTGATACAAACTAGCGCCCAGTACGATGAAAATGGAGGCTGGCGTGCACCAGTCGTCGTCGGCCAGCCGCACGTTCCCGTAGCGCTCAGGCGACGGTCTGTCGACGGTCCGAACGGGGAGCCTATAGCGAAGCTCCGGGGCCACCTCGAGCGTTACCTCGCGGCGCCAGCTAGTCGTCCTGGATGCCACGGTCACCAGGCACACCTCGACTCCCTCGGTGATCTGACTGCGGATACCCAGGGCCCTAGCCCAGGACCTGTCAATAGCGCTCGTCGGTGCGCAGACGTTGAGCACGGCCTTCACGGTCCAACGCTTGCTGCCGCCGGACAGGTATATGGACGCTGTGGGCGCGATCGCAGTGCCCCACATGCTCTCCCTGTTGAGAGCCAGTGACTCGGGGCCTGCTGAATTGGAGAGGGGCGAGCGGGAGTTGCTCGGTGTACGGGAGCGGCGTGGCGTGCGGGATTGGCTCCGCGCGCGCCCGTGGCTAAGGGAATGGAAGCGGCGTGGCGAGCGGATGCGGCTCGGTGAGCGGGAGCGGCTTGGCGTGAGGCTGCGGCCAGGTGAGCGGGAGCGGCTCAGCGTGAGGCTGCGGCCAGGCGAACGGATGGGGCGTTGCGAGCTGGCGCGTGGCGAGTTGGCGCGTGGCGAGTTGGCGCGTGGCGAGTTGGCGCGTGGCGAGTTGGCGCGCCGGCGTGGTCGGTTCCGACGGTGCGGACGGGAGCGCCGCCCTGAACGCGTGTGATGCGCCGCAGAGTGCAGCATTGTGTGATGCGGCTGCCCGCACTCTTGGCAGCGGGCCCCACTTCGGCAAGTACCGCCCGAATGTTCATGTGCCAGGCAGTTCAAGCAGTACTGGTTGATGAGCACCGCCCGTGCTCGCTTAATCGCGGGCAGCGCCAGGAACCGCGGGCACTGGCGGAGTGGGTGCACACCGCGGCACAGCCGGCATCGGTAGGAGCTCAACCCTGGTGGCGTCGTTGCGGTGGGAGCCTTCACTGGACGGCGAGACGGCATAGCGACGGGCCTAGAAAAGAGATGGTAGGGGGAGTTAGCGGTTGCGGTAGTTGGAGAGAGGTGAGGCACGTGGTTAGTAGTGCTAATTGGAAAGAGTGGGCAGGAGAACCAGCTTAGCGACTGGCCGTCGGACGACGCCACGAGCAGTGCGGATGTCAACCACTCGCACCTTGGCGTCGTGGCCAGGATAAGCGGCCTGGACCCTTCCGAGGCGCCATTCGTTGGTCGGAACATTTTCCTCCATGATGATGACCATGGCGCCTGGCTGCAGGTCCTCCTGTGGCTGCTGCCATTTATTGCGCTTGTGCAGCTCCTTTAGATATTCCTCCTTCCATCGGAGGCAGAACTGCTGGCTGAGCGCTTTGAGCCGCCGCCACCGGTTCATGATCGAACCTGCCTCCTGCTCTATCTCCGGTTCGGCCAAAGAGAGGAGGGGGCCACCGGTCAGGAAGTGGCCTGGAGTTAGCGCCAGCAAATCCGTGGCGTCCTCGGACATAGGGGAGATCGGGCGCGAGTTGAGGACCGCCTCGATCCTACACAGAAGAGTGGACAGCTCCTCAAAGGTGTACTTATAGGTGGACGCCGCCTTGTAAAAGAGCGCCTTAAAACTCTTAACACCTGCCTCCCAAAGGCCACCCATATGAGGTGCGCCGGGCGGGATGAAAGACCAGGAAAGGATCTGGGTCCCATAGGAGGCAGTGACCTGGGCTCTGGTAGCCTCTAGGAAGTCGCGCTCAAGTGCCCTAGACGCCCCGACGAACGTCTTGCCGTTGTCGGAGTGGATCCGTTTAGGGCATCGGCGTCGCGCTACGAAACGCGCGAAAGCGGCCAGGAACTTCTCCGTAGTGAGATCGGATGTGGCCTCCAAATGGATTGCTTTCGTGCAGAAGCAGACGAATACGCACACGTAGCCCTTGGTAATTAGGCACGCCCGTCCGGTATAATTCTTCACCTCGAACGGCCCCGCAAAGTCGATGCCGGTGTGGGTGAAGGGCGGAGAAAAGGTGCTTCGTGGCGCAGGAAGGCTTCCCATCAGCTGGTTCTGCAGCCGCTTTTTAAAGATGACGCAGACCCTGCAGGAGTTTACGGTGGCCTTGACTAGATTCCGGAGCTTGGGAATCCAGTACTTGGACCGCACGAGGCTTACCGTTAGCTGGTTCCCGCTATGGAGCGATATTCGATGCGTAAAACTCACGAGGAGCCGCGAGAACTTGCAGCTGTACGGCAGGATGATGGGGTGGCGCTCGTCGTACTTTAACGAGGCCGAGGCGGAAAGCCGACCGCAGGAACGGATGATTCCCTGCTGGTCCATGAATGGGTTTAGGTTGATGATCGTGCTGCCGGATGCCACCTTCTGGCCGCCGGACAGGGCACGGTACTCTTGGTAGTACTCGGTCCGCTGGGTGCAGACCACCAGTCTACGATGGGCCGCCATCAGCTCCGGATGGGTGACCTCCTTGGACAGCGGAGCGGGAAGCTTCTGGCAGCGCAGCACAAAACGTTGGACATACGCCATCACCCTGAGCGCTCTCCCAAAGTCGGAGAAACGCTCGAGGAAATCGGGAGCTTTGGGCAATGTCGCGAGATGGGTCCGGATAGGACGCTGCTCGAGGGTGGCCTCCTGGGGCACCGGCTCCGGCACGGGCCAACTTCCTCGAGGCGCCTGGAGCCAAGCCGGTCCGTGCCACCACAGGCTGCTATCCGCCAAATCCTGCGGCGCAACGCCTCGGCTCGCAAGGTCAGCCGGGTTGTGCTCGGAGCGCACGTGCAGCCAATCCTTTACATCCGTGGCTTGAGCGATCCTGGATACGCGATTCGCCACAAAGGTCGTCCAATTGCACGCTGGCTTGCGAAGCCAGGCCAACACAATAGTGGAGTCGGTCCAGCACGCCGTTGGATAGCTGCTGAGTGGAAGGTGGGGCAGGATAGCTGCACACATGTCCGCTAGGAGGACGGCACCGCACAGTTCCAAGCGCGGCAGTGACACCGTCTTGACTGGCGCCACCCTGGTCTTGGATACCAGGAGATGGACCTGCACTTGCCTGTGCGTCTCGACGCGCAAGCAGATGGCCGCCCCGTATGCCTGCTGCGATGCGTCACAAAAACCGTGGTATTGAAACGTACCTTGTGGGCGAAAATGAATCCACCGTGGGATCCGGATCCGGTCTAGCGTGGGATAACTCCGCAGGAACTCGTTCCACCTCTGCTGCAGCTCGGAGGGGAGCGGATCATCCCATCCGATTCCGCTGAGCCAGATTTCTTGCATAAAAATCTTGGAACGGACAATAATTGGCGCCAGCCATCCGGCGGGATCGAACAGCCTGGAAATCTGGGCCAGGACCTCCCGTTTGGTGAATGAGGACCCTTCCTCCAAAGCGGATGCGATGAACAGGAACTCATCGTCGGTGGCCTTCCAGCGGATGCCCAGCGTCTTAGTCATGCTGGCATCCTCAATGTCTAAGAAGTCGGCGCGCAGCAGATGCTCTGGTGGGATCCGGCTCGAAGGACAATGTTGGCGTGGGGCGTTGGGGGTGAAAGTCCAAAAACCGCAAGGGAAGTAAAATGGCGTCTGCTTTCCTTTTCACTGTGACGTGACTCGCACGTATATATATATTCTTCACTTGTATGACAATTTGAAACTAAACTTAACCTAATTGCAGTGGCGCTTAGCTGCCCATATGAAAGAGGGAGAGGCCGCCGACGCTAGCAGCGCTCTGCCAGCAGATGTTGCTGGCAAGCGTTGCCATGTCAACACTGGCAGAGTGCTGCCACATCAACACTCTGTAATATAATTATGTATATTCAACCGTTCAATGCGATTGTTTTTGGCGACAATTATGCAGCGAATACAATTGAAACGGCTTAAAATTCCAAAGCATTTTTTCATTCTTATGGCCTTTACTGAAAAGTTTTAGGGTATATTCGTTTTTGTGTGTAGCAAAAGGTTAATATATGATACAAATGACGAGACGAATACAAATCTCTATACGCCTCTGAGCAGCTTTTCTACTACCTGTTTAAATCAAAATACCCCCACTATACAAGTATATTATTACACCATAGAGACGAAATTATTTGGAAAGAGTATTTATATGTCAACTTCTTAATTTATGTAGATATTTGAACCGCTTCGAATATTAAGCATTTTGTTGCCATTACATTCGTGGTTCGCCAAAGTTGACCATGGAGGGATATCAAAAGCTTTCTTCTGAAAAATTGTTATTCGGGTACATCATGGTTTATATCGATGGAAATTCGATAGAGGATGGCTTATATAGATTCCCATTATCATGGAGGAATAAATATAATATAATAAAGGGTAAATAGCGTTGGCACAGACGTAGATACAACTTCCCAGCTCCTTGCTTATAAAGATAAAAGACATAAAATTGAGAATATTCTCACACACGTAACGTTTATTGTAAACAAACAGTTCCTATGATAAGAAGGGCATAAAGTTTTTATTGTTGCGGCACGGTGCAGGGTATATGGATGCGAACCAGCCGAAGATGAATTCTTATTCGGTTTTTATTGTTATCCTTTTAGATTTTTTATGCTCGGCATGAATAAATTTTTTGAATCTCAGCCAGTTCACTATAAGAACATTCGGCCGTTATTCCTTTTTTCACGTTCGCGTCTCCATTGCATGGAGTGCTCCGCCTGGCAGTTGACGCGCGCATGTGTGAAAAGTGATTTGCATATGTATTGCATTTGCAATTGCATTTATGCAGGCTTGACGCTCGTCCCTCACTCGCTAACAACCTCGCTGGAAGTGGAAGTGTGCGGCCATGTGCGCTCGTTTCAGTCTGTTTGTGCGAGTAAATGTGGGAGCATGTGCACATTTTGCGGTCATGTTTATGCGTGCAAGTTAATCGATTATGCCTGACCGAATGAGCAGCAACGGAAAAGTGCAAATGCTGTGTTTCCGTTGCCAGCCATTGATGCACCGTGGTACATATTGGTTATTATCGTTGCAGTGAAAAATGTTGAAAAGAATGGCTAGAAAATGGTTATGACTTTCGTTTATCGACCTAAAAACCGCGTTTAAAGTTGCTAAAAAAAACCCGTTAGACAATAGCAAGGAAAACAATTAAAAGTAGCTAGAGAAAAGATAGAAAATGAGCTAAGAAATCCTCCAGAAAATGTGAAACAAACCCACTAAAAATAAATGAAAACCCGCTAGAACATGTCTAGAAACACCGCTATAAATAGAAACGTTATATTTCGCATCAAAAATGTTTCAGGAAAATCCGAAAGCCACAAAAAAAGGAAATCATAAATAAACAGAAGCCAAATGAACTGCTGACCATTTTAATGTCAAGAAAAACAATTATAAGTAGCTAGAGAAAAAGTCAAAAAAGTAGAAAACACGCTAAAAATAAATGAAAACCCGCTAGAACATGTCTAGAAACACCGCTATAAATAGTTATAAAACCCGATTTAAAATATATAGAAAATCTGCTGTCACCGATGGATGCCGATCCAGCTCTGAAGAACGTCATACACGTAGTTCTATTTCGCACCACAAATATTTCTGGAATCACTGAAAACCACAAGAAACAGGCACTCTTCAGATAACTCCTCATAACCTACCAGGTATATAATAATATTATATTTTAACGTGCCACCATGCAGCAATATGTGCTTACATTTCAGATTGTACCGTTAGATTCATGTTCACAACTTCAAACCACAGCTCTTTTTTGTTAAAATTCATAATTTCAGTTTCGCCAGTTGGTTTACTCGCTGTGCGCGTGTTGCCGTGCTATTGGTTTCGTCACAGAAAAGGTTGCCTATCCAGCACATTCAAAACCCTGACATTACAAGTTTCACTCCCGACTCGTAGAGCGAATTGTGTGGGTACTGCGTTTTGTAAAGAATGTTAGAATTATCTTCAGCGTTTGTGGCAAAGTAACGTACTAAATGCCCCATTTGATTTAAACCTATTTCAGCTGATTTGTCTAACTCTTAAACATAAACAATACAAATTGAGTCCAATAGGGGCCCGCAACCTATGTTTTTACTGTCAGCCTACCTTCCGCTTAAAATATAATACGAAATAAAATGCACATAACCAGCACAAACAAATAGATACATCCTTATAATCAGAACATACCCTTATATAGAAACGCCATCTATAAATATGATGAAGGTTTTCCGTCTGCCCGTGCCACTGTGCGGTGTTTGAGCGGTACTGTACGATCCTTTGCGCTGCACTCAGGTGTGAAAACCGAAATCATTAGCACATTGTCTTTCGAAGGCACTGAGTTGGCTGTCAAAATCGTCCCTTTATATACACTAATTACGAGGAAATAGAAAAAATTGAAATACATTTCAAATTTTCCATTTACTAACTTCCATCCGTTACGTTTCGTTTTATTTTTCAATTTTGAATACCAAAATTCGCAACAACAACAATAAAAAATATGCAATGCGCTACGGAGCGAGACGACTGCACATCAATCCCACCTGCTGCCAGGATCAGCAAAACTTGTTCGATCACGCCAACCAGCTGGCGCGGACTAAGCAATGATTGATATATTGCTTTTCTATCGCTTCACGGTTATATTAATACTCTTCACGTTATCCATAACACTTTTAATAATACGCATGAGACTTTGAACGAGGATAGGAGGTAAAGATTCGAAAAAAACGAGCCACAAGTCACGAGCCACAGGTCACGCGCCACAAGCCACAAGTCACGAGCCACAAGCAAGAAGCAAGGACAAGAAATCAAGGCTTACGCAGCGCTTCGGTGTTAACTCTTTTGTCTTACCTCATTGTCATAGGTGATGTCAGAGCAACAGTTAACAGCGCCATATCGCATTTTTTATGAGTCCTGGAACTGTCATCTTATGACCATTATTATAGCTAACATACTTGTAGTCCAGTCCTGCCCAAGCATGAAGTCAATTATTTTTAATTTGCTAATAAAACAATTCTTCAAGGGGCTGCATTTTAATCACTTTCAACCAACAAATACGAGTATGTATATACTAGAGTGTAAGAAAAACCTGTTACCAGAACACACACTACTACTTATTATGATTCTTATTGCATTTATTCCTGGCGCTATGCAGGGTTTTATTTTATTTGACAGACTTGTTAAACAAGGGCTCAAGTTCTTGCCTTCTATTGCTTACTTGTAATCACGACTGAAAAGGCGTTCCGCCACAAAGGCATAGTTGAAATGCATTTATCACATACAGAGCAGAGACTCATATGGCTGCGAAAAATTTGCCTTAATTCTATAATATTCTGCACAAATAGTACTATACACATAACAGCAGTGAAGTAAAGAAACTGGGGAAGTCCTTGACGTGGCCTGAGAAATGGCATGTCTATGCCCGGGCAACAAAGTTAATTGAGCAAACAGAAGATGGGCCAAAAACCCATTTGTCTGCAAAATACATTATGTCCATGCGAAAGGCAAGAGAAGCAGCCACAGACACAGACACAAGTAGCAGACATGTGCAAGGCTGTCACAAGGCTCCTGCAACAAGGATGCAGCGCCAAGTTAGTCAGCCAGTCCGCCAGTCCGGCAGTCATTCACCCAGTCAGCCAGTCAGTTAGGCAGGCGGTCGGATGGTAGACCGATGCTTGTAGGAATGGGTGGCTTGGTCGGTGCGGTGCGGTGCGGTTAACTGACAAACGACAAACAGGCCTTGGCAAAACGCAACAGCCATCAGAACTCAGCTATAACTACGGCTCCAACGGGCAGCAAATTGTAAGCCATGGGCGGTCGATATTTCACAAAATTACAGTGAGACGCAACAAGAAAAAACACAACGCAATGCAAAGAAAAAGCAAATTTATCAGAAAGAATGTCATACATTTTTCAAAACTCCACTATCAGACGCTTTGTGCCCGAAATCCCTAAGGATAATTCAAATCGCAATGTAATTAGGCCAGAGTAACGAGCTAGTTGGAAATAAATATTAATAATATACTTAGTACATGCAGCCTAGACGACTTCAATGAAGCCAAGTACTACCAGGATGTTCAGCAAACATATGCCTAGCCTACTTTTGCGGGAGAACCTGTCCCCAATGCAACAACATTCTCAGGTTGCAGTCCTTTGATAAGTAAGAATTATTTGGAATGCATAGTTTATTTCTATACTCACTCTTAAACGGGTAAAAGCTTCAGCTTTTGAAGTGAAACTTCTTATGTGAGGGTTTTGAATCCCGGATCGGCAACCTTTTCTGTGACAAAACCAATAGCATGGTGACAGGCGTACATAAATTAATGCTGGATCGGAAACCATCGGTGATGGCGGGTTTTCTATATGTGTTTTAACGGGTTTTATACCTATTTATAGCGGTGTTTCTACCCATTCTCTAGCGGGTTTTTCTATATATTATTAGTGGGTTTTGTAGACATTTTCTGGCGGTTATTTAGCAGAGTTTCTACCCTTTCTCTAGCTAGATAGCTACCTATAATTGGTTTTCTTGCCAAATTCTAGGCATTCATAGCGGTTGGTTACGCCATTTTCTAGCGGTTTTCTAGCTCGACAACCAATATTGATAACAATTTTCTAGCCATTCTTTTCCAGTCAAATTTACATTAGCCAACAGTCATTGCTGAATAGTTATAACGGCTCCCCTCACCAATATAAAATGAAAAAAATTAACTCGAAATAAACCATTCCAATACAACCATTAAGTTTCATTGCAATTTTTTAATATTATGTAACTACATACAGATGCTATCAATAAATATAATAAATAATAAAAAATCAATTATTTTCAAATGTTGCGTCGTTAAAATGTCGGAGTAAGAATAATAGATTACGTGGCACCTTAAACCTTATATCACTTGACAATTTTATAAACAAGTCCTAGTTTCCTGGCGTCTCTATAGATAATAGTTTATATATATACGCCATAAAAGTCCTATTTGGAACCCTGGCTTTAACAACTCAGGGTGAGAAAGTAGTAAATAATTCTTTTGAAATGTGAGTGCAAAAATATTCCCCGCCGCGCATTTTAGACGATGATTGCAGGATAAAACTTATACGCAAATTAAACATATTTTTTAGTCGCTTTAAATTAGATAACTTCTCTCATTTTTGAAGACACCCATGTTATGGCTGGAGTGTATAATTAGCGAAGTACACAGAAGCAGAAGTTGGACTAGCTGAGCCGTGTCGAGCCATAAGCTCAGTACTAACTGCACTCCTTGTGTGCCGAGGTTGGCGTTCCGGGCGGACAAAAAATGTGGAGCGGACAGCAATATGTTTGCTTTGTAAGCATATCCTTAGAGTATATCCTGTTGGGATATGCTGACTATTTGCATAACAAGCGGAGAAGAGTTGTGTTGTGTGCTCTCAGTGTGCTAGCTGTGTGTCTGTGGGCCAGTGCCTGCCTTAAATTGTACTTACTTATTTAATCTGCATGTGCGTGCGTTTCCTTGTATGTATTTAACTCGAACTGGTTTTCCTCGTTACCCATCACACATCATAACAATGAAGTGATCCTGCAATCATAACGTGGCAATAACATTATCCTGGCAACCAAATGTGTCTGCTTAAAGTCTCTTTGTGCGAGGAAATGCAAGCTACGAACTTAAGGTCCCAATTAGTATGGATTTAACAGTTTAGCTTAAACCCTCTCAACATTATTTATGATTTAGTAAGAACGTATGTTTCGTACTATAACAAAGTAAAATGTGACACAATCGCAAAGAAAGAATTAAAATATAGACCGCATATTACCTTTTGTAATTAAATAACTAATATATATTATTTATATTTAAGAGTAAAAGTATACTTTCATGAGTGTATAATTTATAACTCCCAGTATAGGTTAATGATCATATATCAAATCGGAATATTAAATCGTTCATAGATCACAACTGTATCTGGGTATCTTTCGTTAAATAGTTTCAACTACATACTTTAAAGATTGATGACAATTGTATATCAAACGACCTTAAATCATCTTTATGTTAAAACAAAATGCCCGAATATGACATTAAATGTTCATCAAGATGATTAAAATACCGTGAAAAAATGTTTTTTTTAGCATTTTCTGCAAAAAGAATTTATTTATGTATTTACTCTTCTTCCCGGCAAAAACAGATTTTTTTTCTTTCAGTCTAAGGTTGGCAACAGTGCCACCAAAATTTTGGGCTGGCAATGCCTTTACACGCTGTCTGCCATGTCAACTTATGAGGACCATTCGTTGCCAGTTATTTGTGTCCGGCGTAGCTAAGCGAGCTAGCCGGGTCCACATGAGTGAGTTTTGTACCCAGAGGTAATAAGAACACCCGGGTTCGATTCACTCCGCCGCGGTCACCAAACATCGTCGATCGAAGCAAGAGGAGAGAGTTATGTTCTTGATATTGGCATTATTCAAGTTATATGGGAGCCCCTTCTAGTCATAATCTTAGGCCAAAAGTGTTGTAATAAATTGTCAGAGCAGAGCATTTAATCTGACAATTAAAATTTGGTAGTTTCTGTAATAAGAATTGAATCAGATGGCATACAAATGTACATGGGAAATAAAATATAAAAAAATTTTTTGCATTCAGGAGAATTATGATTTGGGAATTATAGCCAAAAAGTATTTTTTTTTCTTTGCTAACAAACATGACAGTTAATGAAAGAAAATCAGAAGAGAATGTGGGGCGTGAACCAATTTCGATGGCATACATTTATCTATGCGTGCCTATATAAGTATGTATGTACAACTATATGCAGTACAACAACAACATCAGCAGCTAGCTGACAAAGCAGGAGTAGTACATTAAAGCCTATAATTCAGATACGATGAGGATGAAGCCTTTGGCGAATTCGAGTAAAAATCGCTAGCAGCAGAAGAGTGTGGGATATATCAGAAAAAATGAAATACTTGATTTACTTGGGGCTTAAGGGAATACCTATAAATACTATCAAGTTGCGTTATTCCAGCTCTTATACTCTCCGAGATAATTGCGTGCACGCATTTGAACGGTCGGGGGGACAGACGGGCGAAGTATGTAAGTAATAGTAGTATAGTATGTAAGTACATAGATATTTTCTGAGGTCTGCCACAGAGTATAAAAACTTTGACCTTCTTCAGTGCTTTTCATTGATTTAGGCGCTAAATAATATATGCATACATATGTATATATGTATGTATATTGTTTTCTCTCTCTGCATTTATGTTACGAAACATTCTTGTCCTCCCACTGGAATTAGCCATTGTTATATTTTATTAACTATTAAATACTAATTTATTCAATTTGATTGCTAAATTATAAACAACGAACATTTGTGTAATTCTTGCTGCTGCTCTTGCCATACTGTACATGAAATGTATAAGAGTATATTGGATTTGCGGGAGCTGAAAATGTAACAGGCAGAAGGAGGCGTGGCAGACCCCACAAAGTAGAAAGAAAGAGTAGAGAAAGTATATATTCCTGATCAGCATGACAAGATGAGTCGATCTAGCCCTGTCTGTCTGTCTGTCTGTCCGTCCGTCCGTCCGTCCGTCTGTATGAGCGCAAGGATCTCAGAAGGTACAAGAGCTAGAATTACCAAACTTGGTATCTAGGTTCCCCTAAGCCCTAGGCAGGTCACTCCCCCGCAATTTGTGTTTTTTTGTATAACTTCCGCAATTCTTGGAATTTTGAAATCAGTTTTAGTAGTTACGTCCAGTTAGTGCTTATGTGTCCGTTTCATCACTAATATGTCAATTCTGAAGAAAGTTATAGCCATAAATAAAATCGCTGCCCATGCTCTGCTGGCAGCGCTGCCCGCAACTGTTGTTATTGCTGCTTGTTTTGTTTCACATTTGTGATGCATACATACAACTTAAAACTGAACATCAACATGTCTTCTATGTATGTATTAAATACAGTTTCTTAATTAATTTAATAAAATAATAAAATTATTTTAAATAATTTAATTTTTTCTATCTTGTTTTAATATCTATAATTATTCTAAACATATGTACAGACTATTTCAAAGTCGGGACACCCGACTTTAACTTTTTAACTTGTTTCTTACAGCACTTGGTAATGGAGATAGCTATCCTGCACTATTTATGTCCATTTTGTTTCGCAGTCATTCGATGAGAATAGCATTCATAAATATGTATGTATAGTAAATAGAGAAAGGGCTTGCAATAAAGCGAAAGATCTCAAAGAAATGGTCTTTATTCGATTTAGTCTTTTTTTTATCACCACCGACAGCCTGTATGTTGATACTGTATGTATGTATGTATATCCGTTTGCGTTATCCGCGCTTCATCTGCACGTGTTTCATGAATAGACTTAATCCAAATCTGTCAGAGTATCGATCCGCTAGACATTGATAGTTTTAATGGCTTTCTGTATGATTCCAAAGCTACAACAAAATCTGACATGTAAACTATTTGGATGCGCCTCGTCGTGCCGATCACTTCTGTGTGCACGTTTGTACAAATCAATAAACAATATGCATACACTCATAAAAAGGCACAAGTATATTTAAATATTTACACGTAAATTTCAATATTTATCCCATCTATTTTTCACCACAGTGTGTGTGTAGTAAATTGTGAAAGAAAGGTAGAAAACATGCACACTTCAATTTCGAGTTTAATATTAAAATATTAAATTTAAAATGTGACGATATTTCATCACAAATTATGAAAGGTTTATTTTTTATAATACAAAATATTTTTAATACTTTTTTGTCTACTCTTCTAACAACAGTATTAATTATTATAACAAAATAATAATAAAAATATTATTACAGAACATTTTTATTATATTTTTTGTTATCATAAATATATTTAAACCTATTTATAGCTTAGATCAATATTGATATTAAAATTGAGGAATGGCTGATAGAATACTCTTACTTGACACATATGTAATTAATACAACCGCTGACAACCGACTTGAGAGTTCAAGTCAATGTTTGTCTCTATTTTACATTTGAAAATATTTCCAATTAACTATTAAAAATATTAAAATGTAATCTATTTCTAGTATATTTAAAGCAACTGCAAAAAACTTCAAATTAAAGTTGAGAAAAATATTAAAGTTTACAATGGATTAAATATTAAATTGAATTTTTTAATTGAAATTAAATATGGTCCAACATTAAATTGAGGATGACGCACTTTAATGACAAAGATTTACACTTTGATTTGAATATTATTCATATTTAAAGCAGTAATTGAATATGATTTTAGTTTAATTTACATTGTCTATGTTTGATTAATATACGAAATATTAGAACGTTGAGTTAAATATGAAATACACTTTGATTTGAATATTATTCATATTTAAAGCAGTAATTGAATATGATATTAGTTTAATTTACATTGTCTATGTTTGATTATAATACGAAATATTAGAACGTTGAGTTAAATATGAAATTATTAATTTGTAGTACCCATTTTTTTTTAGTGCAGCTTCAGTTTTCAGTGAAGGGCGGGCATTGTAATACTTACAAATCAAAACATACTCGTATAACTGTCTTCTAACTGTATACTATATGTACGAGTATGTATAAATTCAGCTTCTCTTTATTTTACTTGACATGCTTTCGTATTCAATTTAGCATGAAGCTAACCATTTTGATATGTGCTATACGAGTGTATATAGTATGTACATATGTATATATATGTATGTATGCATGGAATATGTTCGTGTACCAGCTTTCGAAGCTGACAGGCGCGGCATGCTGCTCTGGCAGTCACCAGCCGGCACATCTGCCTGCAGAACGCCATGACATACATGCTTATCTTTAAACTTTGTAGCAGTTAAATGACAATAAATGTCACACAAAACGTCATAAGCGCGCACACACACACACACACATACACGCTGACTGACTAGAGAAGCGCACACATGCGATCCAAGAGACAAACATATCTGAACCTATCACACACACACACACATAGTAGGTACTATACGCGCATATGCGTACCTGCATTAAAGGAAAAGTTATGTGTAAGGCATAAAAAACTTGTTCCTTCTCCTTTTACTTTTTCACCTCCGCTTTTTGCACTGCTTTTCGTTTCTACATATATGTAGTATTACATACATACATATATATAAACATACTACATGCCTCCTACGTCGTGCCTCTCATAAATTTCTGGGCCATGATAAGCCAGTGTGTATGGGCACATCATAACATTACCCTTAAAGCAGTTGACAACTCCAGAATGAACAAAAAAAAAAAGAAAAAGATGCCAAGATGCCAGCTGCCAACCATTCCTCATATCCCCCCCTCACCCCTCCCACACTTGTAGCCCCATGGCTTAGTTATGTATAACTACAACTAGTGTCTTGATGTGCTAAACAACTGTGAATAAAAGAGATTGTTTTTTATGTGCGGCAAAAATTTAAGCAGTGAGTAAAGTGCTCGTAGGATGCAAACAAATATCTACGTACTATAGTATACTACATACATATACAAGTATGAGCAGTATAGTAGATGTCATGAAACCGTGCTACACAATAAAACTGTGATGTCGTAGATGTTGCATGTATATACATACTTTTACATACTTATACACAGAGAGCAAATACAAAAAAAAAAAGGAAAAGAAACAAACAATTATTAATAGGGTCGTCTTATAAACTTCCATGGGGGAGCTGTCTCGTACGGCAAAAATTTATCTAATATAATATATAAAATGACTTCATTTAATTCCTTTTAATATTTTGGTAATATTTATTAATGTTTTGTATTGTTTTTACTAATATAAACGAGTATGTATATACATATGTACTTAGTATGATTAGCGCTGCCACCAATTTATGCATTTGATTCAATTATTCACCAAGCCTGACTTTGATTCGACTTGAAAACAAAAGACCAGCATACAACATATGTACATAAATACATTTACAATCCAATTGCAATTGGATTAAAAATATTTTAAAAATTTGGTCTATATTCATTAATATCCCAATTAAATATACTTTAATCCATTACCAATCCCTGGACTTGCAATTGACTTACAAAATTGTTAAAATTAGTATACATATACATGAAAACATATACAGGTAAAAATTGTAATACTATATAGTATTTGTACTTGTTTATTTCTTTTTATTTATTAAGCCAATTATTTGTATTTATTTATGGTTATGATACACAATCTTTAATTCAACGTCTTCGATATTTCAGCATGTTTTATGCAAATAATTTTCCAGATTTGAATTAATTATACTGTTATTTTAATAACTGAAATTAAACGTATAACTAAATGCAAATTAAACAGAAACTAGGAATTAATTGAATAGAACATAGGTATTAAGCATACGAATCATAATATTCCTATGTGTACACAAAATACAAATAAATAATTACTAGTATCCTGAGCTAATCTTTACATCTGAAAATACCGGTTAAAATGTATGCATATTTTTATTAGTATTATTGGGAGTATTACTCTATATGTGTTCTCTCCTTTCGGTGTGTCTGTTATCACCTCCCTCTTATGTGTTTCGAATTTTGTGAATTAAATATAAGTAAATTTGTAAAGAGCTGTATTTAGAACTCGCAACTATGAACTCTACGAATTGTTCATAAAATAGGAGGTCACTCTTTTTTTATCAGTGTACACAGTCGCAAAAGGTAGCATCCATTGTGTGTGTAGAGATGCGTTTGGGCGGGCACAATAAATCTTGGCTAGCTTAGCTTGCTCAATTGCCAGGCATCAGGCTAAATTCCCGCTGCCCTCAATATCCATAGCCGTTACACCGAAATCGCCCAATTCCAATGCCAATCCCTGTATACTTGTAGTATAGTTTTAGTTAGCCTACTTGAGAGTTTATTTGTCATTCGCTTTGTGGTACTTCTTCGCACTCCGTCCCCCACCTTTCGCGTACTTGACTGCTGATTGTTTGTAAATAAGCTCTCCAGTTTGTTACCCTTGGGCAAATAGCGTTATGCACGTGAAAAACTTTGATTACTTGTACTTACTGGCCCGCATAAATAAAGAGGCTGACGGTAAAAACGAAAGTTTTTCTCTAGGCCAGCGATGCCGCCGAGGAAGAGTTGACCAATATAATGGATGGGGAAATGATATTCCACTGATACACAGAACTTTCTTATCATCACTTTTTGATTTTCAATTTATTCACTTTTCTTAAAAACTTTATGAATTTGCAAGTGAGGTAGAGATATCTAAATGTTAAGAGTACATAGTAGCTTAGTTTTTCTACTTAATTCAACAAAATGGGTTTGAACCTAACTTAATACTAAACAAACTTTACATTAAACTAACTTAATCAGGGACCGTAATCATTACAAGTGTTATTAAAAAAGTTAGAAAATAATGATGACTCACTCATTAAGGATATACATATATAAATTTTGTTCTTAATCTTTATGAAAAAGGCCAAATTACAGCTTGAGTTTTATGTTTGATCAAAAGAATATGAAGAATTGGTTAATTTTTAAAGTAAAACTCAAAACTAATCATTAAATTGTGAGCGAATGAATAAAAATTAAAATTTATAAATCATGGTGAAAATGCATAGATAATCTTTAAAAAAAGGATATCTGTAGATTCCTCGCTTTCTCAAAGTTATGAATGAATTTTTCGTTTAAAGAAAAAACAAAATAATCATTTATTGCGATCCCTGTACTCAATACAAGTTGTTTTTACTATTCTTAAATTATTTATTGTTTATATGCAGGTATGTAGAGTATATACAACTATTGCTATTTAGTGTAAATCTATAATAAAGAAGGGAAGGCAATAGATCATTTATTTATCAAGTAATTTATTTTGGATAACTTGCATTTTTTTATTATGACAATTTGCAATATAAGCCTTTTTCATAATTTTATTTATTTTATTTCACCTCTTCAATTTAAAAATAACATGAAAACAGTACCTTAAATAATAGCCACGTTTATGTTTCTCGATATTGTGAATCGATTCCCCCCTTGCAGATTCATAAATTTGTTATCTTTATTATAAATCATATAAAATGTGTACAGACGCTGTTATGCTCGTTTCTATACCCTGTACCCGAAGGGCGAAAAGCGTATATAAGGTTTGTACAAAGTATGTAACGGGGAGAAGGAAGCATCTCCGTCCTCATAAGGAATATATACATGTATATTTTTAATGAGTATAACGAGAGAAATCGATGAAGCCAAGTCCGTTTGTCTGGATGAACGGCTGGATTTCAGAAACACCTGACCAAACTTCGTGTCCTCTCTATCCTTATCCCCAGGCAATATACTTTATTTTTCTGATTTCTACATTTGTTTATAGTTTATCCAAATCCGTTGATTCTAAGAAAAGTTATTGTCGAAGCAATTTCACTCCAGCACGACGCCCACAAACTGCAGATGCGGGTTAGCCCTTCTGTTTCTTCTTTTTGCTCCTGCAGCGAAAGTTTGTTGGGGTTAAGGGTATTTTACTTTCGGATGGCTCGACTGTATCATTCTCTCTTTTTTTACTTAACCGTTGACTTATTATATGTGTATGTATAAGCGTTCGCTTTTATTGACCATAGTTTGCTGTTATTATTAATGTTTTTCACTCCAATAGACCGTGAGATTTTAATTCAATTCACCGTCCACTAACATGGCCACATTCGCACACATTTAAGGATAGACGAGGATTGCATAATATGTACATATATGTATGTGTTTTTACATTGCAATGGGAATAAAAAATGTGCAGTTTTGAAATTTCCTGTTTTTAAAAATTCATGTGGGCTGAGCGTTTTGAGACTCCCACTCTTTCCCCGATAGGTTATGTTGACACTGAAAATTATTTAGTCTTTTTTTCGCCAACCTGTTTTGCTATTTACTGGACTAATCCGTACAATGAATAAATAACCATTCTAAAGGCAAACCCTCGAATAGAGAACATGTAATAATGTCCATTTCCACACCTAAACTAAACAGTTTGCTATTTGTTAAAAGTTTGCTATTTGTCTGAATTGGTTTTTGTTATTAAGTTTGTTTTTTTGTTTGCCTTCCTCTGCTCTATGTTCAAAACATAAAAATAGTTTGGAATTAATACATAATTAAGATATCTGCGACATCATTCTATGTTGAGTAGGGCGGTTGTATCATTGAGATTAGCAGCAGGCCAGAAGGGTCTGACTAAGTACAGCTCAAGTGGCAAAGTTCCTGTTGGAATATAAATGTTCCCAGAATGCAAATAAAATTGTTTCGAAGAGGTTTTTATATTTTTGTATATAGCACATGTACATATATACGAGTATAACAAGAAAAACGTAAGATCGAAGGGACAAAGGACATTCTAGCGCCTGTCTCGCATGAAAGCAATATTGGTGTTTTAAAGAAGGAAGTTGGCGCTTGTTGCACATTTTTTGACTGAAACATGGTATTTTAACTATCAAGGAGAGCGCCCCCATATTTTCCTGATTTTTCTCCATATGGCCATTACTTTTTCGGAAAATTGGGGGAAAAGAAAGTCGAAGCCATTCAAAGGACATGTCAGCCAACGGGCTAAAACAATCGCGTTTAAATGCTTCTTGAGCATGTATTGGGTCGGAAAGTGATTATTTATAAATAAATTATATTAAATAAGCCCTTCTCAATTACGTGTTCCTATTTGTAAAACGCCCAATTTACTTTGGAACGCATCTTGTTCATATGAACATATAATATATTGTACTTGTATGCTCCGGCATCCTTCCTAATTGGTGTTAAAGGCTTACACACGAACAACAATATACCTTTACACATACTATTTGTAGAGAGTATAATTAGGAATATATATATAATTGGGTGAAATGCTTCCTTGAATTGAGACAAAAGCTTAAGACTTTTATAGTTTGTTTGTGACATAAACACACAAGTAACAGCTTTATTTAACAAAGAAAGGCAGATTTAATATTTTCACATATGTAAGTATTCTCGCAAGTATTGCCCGAGGCTTGTGACAAATGTAAGCAATACTACTTATAAACCAGATAAATGCACAAGTGTGCGAGTACAGACAGAAACTGACAACGACTACAATTTTGCATTTCGCATACAACAGAGCGAACGAAACTGCCAATAATTTGATAGCGCATGTCCTCACAAGGAACGAGCAGCGAGCAACAAGGAACGGGCCACGAGGAACGGCAACAATGTGTTTCAAACTTTACAAATTTATAAAAATTGGCATTTTCGACAGCTTTTGATTACAGCTTCAATTCAGTACAAAAGTTTACTTTTTGTTAGCCTCGCACTCCGTATACGCTTTACTCCATATCCGGTTTATTTGTTTTTGTTTTTATTTTGATGCTACCTTCACAATTTCAGACTACGTGTGTACGGTGCGGTTGTTGGTGTAGGTGTAGGTGTAGGTGTGGGTGTAGGTGTGGGCCTGGGCCTGGGCGTGGGTGTGGGTGGGTGTGGCGATATGTGCTTCAATTTTGCATTTTTCCAAACGAACATACTTGTACTGCCAATATCAGAATTCGTTGCAATCACAAAAAGAATGATAGAAACACCATTATTCCGGTCGCAGCGAACTGAAATTGTTTATAAATTGAAATTGAAACCGCGGAAAATGACAAAAAATTGTAGACGCATAGATAGGTAGAGAAGCCATTCAAATAAACCCCCGATTAACTTGTTCAATATCCGCCACCTAGTCAAATGTAGTTCGTATTTACAGTCAATTGGTGTACTCGAATAACTATTTGGGAGCTGAGAGTCTGAGAACAATTAGGATATAATCGGCCTCAAAATGAACAAAATAAACGTGAGAATACAAGTAAATGTATATTTACTTATAAATGTTTAAGGTTTAAGGTTCAGGAGTTACTTGCGAGATTTTAAAAATAAATTCACATCACACATTCAACACCAGTGCGGAATTGAAATAAGATTGCAAGATTGTTTATAAATAATATGAATGTATTATTTATTTTATTTTATATAAAATAAAAATATATCAATGTCTTTTCGAACTATAATTTATATTTTGAGCGTTATTATATTTATGTTTCATTTCGAATTGAATTCAAATATAAAATGAAAATATCTCAATGCCTTTTCGGACTATAATTTATATTTTAAGCGTTATTTATTATATTTATATGAACCTAGACGAAAACATGTTTTGTCGAAGAAGGTATATTTCAATGTGTAGATTAGATTAGATTAGATTGTTAAGTAGATAGTAGATTAGATCATTAAATCTCATTTTGATTTGTACATAATAATTTTAAAAGTATGCATATAGCCACACCTTATATTCTTATTTATTTAATACGTTTATTTTCAAGTAAATAATACACGTTCATTAAAAGTCAGGATTACGATTACTTTATGTGTCAATAAGATTAAGTAAAATACTAAGACACCCTTTTTTGATTTTAAAACATTTTTGTTGTAAAACATATCTGTTGATTTGCTTCCTAATATGAACCTCTTTTTCTATGAACCTTAATTTTTAAAAACATCGGTTTTTTTTAAACAAAATTTCAACAATTTTCAATTTTCAACAAAAATTTGAGGTAGTATGAGAATTGTGGAGAACCACTAATAGCGGGGGAATGGAGTGGTGGATGAGGAAGAAACAGAAACTTGTCCTGTCTGCTTCTGGCTTAAGAGAGTATGACAAATTTGGTTGGCGATCATTCGGTCATGGCTACTTCGACTTAAGCGTCACACTGATCACAAAATTTATACGCCTTCTTCCAGCATTGAGTTCTTTTTAATTTTACTCTACTTATTAATTTGATTATGATTATTATTAGAATTGTGCAATTATGACTTGTATCATGAATATTAATATATTTATCATAAACAAGCTATACTCTTCCGAGTTGCGCAATAACTATTAAAACAACTTTACACTTACACTGACAAGCACTTATTAAGCATTGTTTAAGACTTTCCTATAATAAAGATTACGAGATAAACCAAAACAATCACTTCTGAGGTGTTAACTCTTAAATAAACAAGAACGAATATCCCTTTAGAGCGTAAATAGAATCCCATTTACGAATACACGGACACGCCACCAACTCAAACAAATCCACACCAGCCATAAGTATTTTCTTAATGCTCTCCAAACTTTGCTGACATGTTGCAAGTTGCACAATTTTTGCACCCTCTGCCTCATTATACACACAAGTGTGTGCCGCCAAATTGCCGTGAGTTAGTTTCGCCGGTGAATTAACTCTGGCGCCAGAAAGTTGACACACGAATAATTAAGTCGGGAAGTGCAGATGCAATTATGCAATATTATCTTGCCAATTTCTTTACACTCTGTGGCTGCGTCGACTGGCTGCTCAAAGTTTTAAGTCACTTGTTCGTCACAAACACACAGAGGCTGGATTATCGTAAATGGGACCTACATACATACTATACATACATAGTTGTATGTACATATGTACATACAGGCGTGTACAAGAAACATCATTAAGGAGAACATTTGATTGAAAACGGCTGCTGAAAGCAGCACAATTTTGTCGCAATTAAATACCAAGTTCTTTCCATTTCATAGCTATAAAAAAAAAAAAAAGGTTGGGTCCACTTTAAAATCAATATTTGACCATCTTGACCATCAAATGTACTATTCCTGTCAAAAAAAGAAACAATTTCGTGCTTAAGTCGTTGGTATCGAAGTAAAAAAAATACAGTCGGCTGGGAAATTCTTATACCAGACCTAAATCACAGCTTGGGATCAGAAGTGGAACATCCGACTAAGCCCGGTCAAATGCCGAAATGCGTGTTCATGATCTAAATCTGGAGACCGTAGAGACTGGAATCAAGCGCCATACTAGTCGCTACAACGAACGATTGTTATTGTAATAGTTAATTGTTTTGCTAAGAAATGGAAATAAAACAAGTAGAGAAGTTAAAGTCGGGTATGCTGACTTTGAAATACTCTGTACATATGTGTAGAATAATTATGCGTGTATGTGTGTATTTGTGTGTGTCTGTGTATGTCTCGTGTACATGAGCAAAGCAGTAACAACAACAACAGCTGCGGGCATCGGCCTATCATGATGAAACTTGGCATTTGGACTTATAATAACTAAATGGAGGTATTTGCCAAGTTTGAGTTCGAAACTCCAAGAATCACGGGAGTTACGATTTGCGTGGGAGAGGGGGGAGAGGGAAATTCCAAAATACACATTTTCTGCGTATTCACATAATGCATCTTGGACTAAAATTTGATGTCCCTAGGTCTTATAGTCTCCGAGATATAGGCGATAATACAAATGAAAAATCGGGAAAACACCCATAGAAGGGAAATGGGGGGGAAAATCAAATCAAAAATGCACAGCGTACACACATAAGGCATCTTTGTGCAAAATTTGGTGTCTCTAGCTCTTATAGTCTCTGAGATGCAGGTGTTCATACGGACAGACGGACGGACAGACAGACGGGGCTAGATCGACTTGTCATGCTAATCAAGAATATATATACTTTGTGGGGTCTGCCACGCCTCCTTCTGCCTGTTACATTTTCAGCTCCCGCAAACCTAATATACTCTTGTACATTTCATGTACAGAGTATAAATATTTATGTATTTATTATTTTTATTTATTTATAATATACAAGTATATTAGTTACTTAACACTCTTGACTTATCTGTCTGCCATGACCAAGACAAAAAAAAAAAAACTTTTCAACTATTCGGTCGCACAGAAACAAAATCTCCGAAACAAAAATCAACTCATTAACAATAAAAAACGCCAACAACAGCAAAAAGTACATATATCTTTATCAAAATTAGTTCCGTTATCTGAAAGCCCAACTCCATTTTGGCAAAACACAATCAACACCAACACACACAGACAGACAGACAGCCAGACGGAGAGACAGAGAGACAGAGACTCACCCTCTTTCGATTTTCTAGGCCGGATTTGAGAAATGGCCAGCGAACGCAGTTGCAACAAGCTCGGCGGCAAGGAGGGCCACAGCTTTAGCAGAATTGAGGCCTTGGCCATCAACTCGAAGATGGCAAAGAAGACAGAGAACAGCAGCCAGAGCCAAGTGCTGGAGCAGGCGCTCAGCAATGTGGTGGAGCATGCAAAGCGTTTGAATCTTAGCAGCGTCGACCGTTTCATGATGTCGTCCAAAATATGCGAAAGTGCCAAAAACATTGGCAAAATGCCAAATGATACGATGAGCGCTCTGCTGCCAAAGAAACCCAGCTTCCCAGCTATAAGGCGTCGCAGATGTCCTTGCTCGATGAAGCAGACGGTGAAGACGCCGCGAGCTGAGCCACAGACATCCGCTGTACCAGCGGCGCCACAGCCGCCACCGCCACCACCACCTCCGTCGCCGCGCTGCGCACCGGCCCAGGAATTGTGCATAGCTATGGATTTGGCCGATAACCTTATCAAGGAGTACAAACAGACCGAGCAGTTGACTAATCAACTGCTGCAGGACGCTTTGAGCATTAACCACGATCTGCTCTCCTATTGGGAGTATCAGCGTGACATCGAACTGGTGCGCGAAATCGAGTTGGAAAGCAATGCACGATCCGTGGAGGCCATTATAGATGGATTGAGCAAGGAGTACGAGTGTCTGGACTTCGGCTTGGAGCACAAGCAGAGGAGATTCAACAGCCGCTTTCTGCGCGCCAATAGCACACAAACAGAAACGACGGCCAGTTCCCCCGGTTCCCCATCTTGCCTGCAAACAGCCACAAAGTTGGCAATGGCAATGCCAATCCCAAAGGCATCCATGGTGGCCAGCACGCAAACCGAACAACATACAATGCTGGCCATACCCACACAGACACAGACACAGATGCAGCGGCACGAGCCATGCGAGCGCATCGAACATGCCATCAGCAACATGCGCAGCCTGGCTCTGCCACCGTCTCTAACTCTGCCATGTGGGCGTGGCTGCCAGCTGGACAGCCTCCCAGCAGTCACCACATCGAGCTGTTGCTTCCGCCCCATAATGAGCGAGTATCGCGAGCGTGTGGATGAAGTGCGCCAACTCATGCCCATGGTGGTGAGCGCCAGCGCTGTGGACATGGATGCAGCTATGCAGGATAT